>NC_139230.1:114088585-114373183 GCF_977018435.1 Lepisma saccharinum
CACCTAATATAGCAATATAACATGCATTGTGTTTGCTTTAATAACACCGGTTGGCATGGGTGTTCATTATATACACCGTACAAACTTTTATCTACAAATTATTCTTCAGAGGAAGATGTACAAGATGATGACAATATATGTGAGTGTCAACAGTGTATTTCCTCCTTTCCAAGTGAAAGTTCTTGATAAAATAAGGAAATTATATTTTTTGAAAGTTCCCACCAATGAAAAAAAGCATATGTAATCTAGGGATGGCCAAACGGATCCGGATCCAAAAGTTCCAGATCTGGGTCTGATAGTTCCGGATCTGGATCCAGATCCGATAGTTCTGGATCCAGATCCGAAATCCCATTATAATATTACCATACCTTAAAAGGTATTATGATCTTTGATTGCAAAGAAATTTTTCATTAGTTAGTCCTACAAGATATTTTTTCAAGTGTTGTTCCTAAAATAATTTGCTACTCATCGGCTAAAATAATCTTACTTGTTTAACATAAAATGTCAGAGGTGATTTTGTAAATGTCACTGAAAAGAATATGTATTCATTTGAATGTATTGGAAATGGAAACACACATAAATGTGAGACATTCCATTCCGGGATGAAACCTTTAACACATTTAACAAGATAGAAATGTTATTCAAAAATTATACAATTGTTCTACAGTTACAGTTTTAAAAATTAAAATAAAACATTATAATGTATGCAGTGTTATATAATTGCAAAGTGTAAGACTAACAAGGGAGGTTATCTAAGTGTCCCCCTCCGATTTCCATGAAACTTGGCAGGTGTATAGTGGGGTCCAAAGGAAGAAATACGTGTTTTCTTGTTTCAGCTAAAAAACTTGCTTTAGGGGACAAAACCCACCTCAAATGTCAAGATGAGGACAAATTGAAATGAGGATCTGACCCCTGTGTCCCCCTCCAATTTCCATGAAACTTGGTAGGTGTATAGAGGGGCCCAAAGGAAGAAATACGTGTTTTTTTGTTTCAGCTAAGAAAAACTGCTTTAGGGGGCAAAACCCCCCTCAAATGTCAAGATGAGGACAAATTGAAATGAGGATCTGACCCATGTGTCCCCCTCCGATTTCCATGAAACTTGGCAGGTGTATAGATGGGCCTAAAGGAAGAAATATGTGTTTTTTTTTGTTTCAGCTAAAAAACTGTTTTAGGGGGCAAGCCCCCCCAAATATCAAAATGTGGACAAATTGAAGTGGGCATTTGACCCCTCTGTCCCCATCTGATTTTCATGAAACTTGAGGGGCCCAAAGGAAGAAATACGTATTTTTTTGCTTCGGTTAAAAAACTGTTTTAAGGGGTAAAACCCGCCTCAAATGTCAAGATGAGGACAAATTCATGTGGGGATCTGACCCCTGTGTCCCCCTCCGATTTCCATGAAACTTGGCAGGTGTATAGAGGGACCCAAAGGAAGAAATACGTGTTTCTTGTTTCAGATAAAAACTGTTTTAGGGGGCAAGCCCCCTCAAATGTCAAAATGAGGACAAATTGAAGTGGGCATTTGACCCCTCTGTCCCCCTCCGATTTTCATGAAAGTTGACAGGTTTATAGAGGGGCCCAAAGGAAGAAATACAGAGGGGTCAAATGCCCACTTCAATTTGTCCTCATCTTGACATTTGAGCGGGGGGATTGCCCCCTAAAACAGTTTTTTAGCTGAAACACAAAAACATGTACTTCTTCCTTTGGGCCCCTCTATACACCTGCCAAATTTCATGGAAATCGGAGTGGGACACAGGTGTCAGATCCCCGCATCAATTTGTCTTCATCTTGATATTTGAGGGGTTTTGCCCCCTAAAGCAGTTTTTTAGCCGAAATAAAAAACACGTATTCCTTTGGGCCTCTCTATACACCTGCCAAGTTTCATGGAAATCGGAGGGGGACACTTAGATAACCCCCCTTGTAAGTGTATTAATTACAAATCGCGCACTTACTACACTTGGGAGGTGATTGTACGAGTGAAAATAAGGTGGAAAGTTCATGTAACGAAATTCCGGAAATGACTTTGTTGCCGAGTTATTGACGTTTGAAAACGTGGGAAAATGATTTTCCGAAGTGAATAATGGCAAAACAGGTGGAGAGAAGTCATCGATGTTGGGCGGTCCACTAAGAAATAGGTACACTCTTGTCAAATAATCATGCGGCAATGTTGTGCAATGTCGGCGCAAGGGATTCCCCAAAGGACGCGAATGAAGATGTTGACGGGAGTGGGGTGGGTGTGCATTCTGCGTGAGGTGGTATCGACGAAAATTGACATGTGTTGAATGGCACAAAAAAACAAAGAAAATATCCTGAGCGAAGGGCACCATGACGTAAAAATGAAAAAAATGAACTGACATAGGTTGCATACCCTGAAGGACACACAGTATGCTTAATGGAAAGAAGGGAACCTCATCACAGACGGTTTTCAAAGTGTCCACCATGTACTTCCAAGCAGAGGCGACAACGGCGAATCAAGGATTGTCTAGTGCGACCCAACAACCCCGGCGTTTCTGCTATCGATGCTGCAGCTACATTGATATGGGCAATGAGGTCATCGGCTGACACGACAGGTGTTTCGTAAATGAGGCATGTCATCTCTCCCCAGAGGAAGAAATCCAGGGGCGTAATATCAGGCGTTCGAGGTGACCATGGCACAGGCCCTCCCCTGCCAATGCACTGGTTGTGGAATACGGTATTGAGGAAATGGCACACATACCGATCGAAATGTGGGGGTGCACCGTCATGTTGAAACCACAGTCTTTGTCTCAGTGCCAAGGGCACGTCCTGTAGTATTTCAGGCAAAACCTCACTGAGAAATGCTTGATAAGTGGGACCACATAGGCAAACAGGGAGAATGTACGGTCCAGTCAAATGGTCATGCAGTATCCTGCACCACACATTCACTGCAAATCTGTGCTGATGATGTGCCACTAGCAGTGCATGTGTATTTTCATGTTCCCACACATGACTGTTTTTACTATTGAACACACCAGTTTTTGTGAAGATAGTCTCATCAGTCCATAGTACCATATTCTGAAAATTGGGAATAGTTTCAATTTGATGAACAAACCATTGGCAAAAGTCCCGAGGTAAAAGTTCTTGCACTTTCTTCAATTTGTACATGTGCATCCCCTCTTCTGCCAGGACTCGCCACACATTCACATGGGAGGTGTTTCGTTTGTGGCTAGTGCGCACGTACTGGTGCCTGGATGATCCATCACTGCAGTTAGCACATCTTCCACAAACCGTCTTGTTCGCACACTTCGCGGTCGTCCAACTTTTCAACGAGGTGTCAACACTTATCCTGTTTCCCGAAGTCGAGTGTCTACAGTTTGAAATAAGGTGTGCGATGGTAACACCCTATTTGGAAAACGTGCCCCATACAGATGCCTTGCAGCACCAGATGCACGTCCGCCAGCTCTTGGGACGTGTATGCAGCCATCCCTTACACCGGGCTACAAGTGTTTATGGCAGTGGCGTGCGGTGCTAAATCAGGCAGGGGAACAGGTGACATGCACTTGCCCCCTCCCCTCCCATACCTATCGTAATATAATACAGTAGACCAATGAAAATTCAACCCTTGTTGAAATGAACGAAATAAACATATGAAACATATGCTAAAAAATTTCAGAAGTCACATACATGAAACACGTTAAAATTATGAAAATACCAATGTTAAAGCAAATATGATATAATGTAAAGAAAACATTAAATACAAAATTGTTGATGCGCAACACAGGAAACATTAATAAAAGCAATTTATGAGTGATCAGAGAAAAAAAATGTTTTGTCGAAACCAGTTTCATCTCACTATTTGTAGATTAAGTTTACATTTTTTTTATAGTTGAGCATTGTAATTCAAACGTCCTCAATGCAATAATGGCAATCAGATGGCCGAGTTTTTTCATGACGTCCACTCATGGGCGTCCGGAAGGGGGCAAGGGAAGGCCGTGTCCCCCCCCCCCCTGGAAAATGAAAGTCAACCAAAAATTATATATTTGTCACAGTGTACCCAATTTCTTAGTGGACCGCCCAACACCGATGACTTCTCTCCACCCATTTAGCCATTATTCACTTCGGAAAATAATTTTCCCACGTTTTCAAAGGTCAATAACTCGGCAACAAAGTCATTTCCAGAATTTCGTTACATGAACTTTCCACCTTATTTTCACTCATACAATCACCTCCCAAGCATTGTAAACGAACTTACAAAACACCCTGTGTGTGGTTGTGTGTGTGTGTGTATGTATATATATATACACCCTGTCCGAAAATTAGTAGTTTTCGAGATAATCAAATTTATATTGTTATTAATATGTTGCCTGGTAAACTAAGAGTGTATTTTTTTTATCACCACTTGTAAGTTTAGGCTCACCCGTACTTATATGTGATTGTTATTTGGGACAAAACTTTTTATTTCAACGAACCACTTATTTGTTAGCTACCAGAAAACGCTGAAATATGTGAAATACAATGAGCAGTTTTTCTCAACTCATCATTTTATGTGGAAAATTGTCATTTTTTAAAAAAACAATAGAAAAATCGATTATCTCGAAAAATACTAATTTTCGGATGGGGTATCATATGGTCAAATTTATTGCAAATTGCTTCTACTTTAACCCCTTTCAGGGAATACATCTAATTACAGGTTACCCTGTAATATAATATATATATATATATATATATATATATATATATATATATATATATATATATATATATATATATATATATATTAGCAGGTAACAATATGTTATAAACACATTCTTACTTTCCAAAGAAGCGCTCATGTGGGATGGCCAAACGGATCCGGATCCGAAAGTTCTGGATCTGGATCTGAAAATTCCGGATCCGAAAAATGTTAGGATCTGGATCCGGATCTGAAAAATGTTAGGATCCGGATTTTGGATCTGCCAGGATCCGGATCTGGCCATCCCTAATGTAATCTGAAAGGTCAGAAAAAATTGTTCTACAAACACAAAAACTCAAAAATCAATAAAAATACATTATTAGTAAATAAATAAACTATAAATATGAATAAATAAATGAATAAGTAAATACATAATATTCACTTACACACCATCATGTTGACATGTGATTTATTTATATATTTACATGTATATGTATTTAATTATAATTTTGACAATGTTAATTTGTAATAAGTTGTTATAATGTTGTGAAAATAGAAGAAATAAAGAAACACAGGAGTCGTTTCATGCTCAGAATAAAAGCAGTGAAAAATATTGCAAGAAGAAACTACCCATCAAAATTATGGGTTAGTCCTAATTGGTAGCTAGGAGGATGGTGATCATCCTCCTAGTGTTAAAAAGAGTTCAAAAGTTCATGGCTAAGGAATCTATTACAAAAAAGGGACCTTCCACCTTATTCAACTGACTCTTTCATAAATTAAAATTCCGTGAATGAACAAAGGCACAAACATTTGCTGACAAACCTGACATCCAACACGACATGACAATATTAGTGCGTGGTATTCTGGAAAACAATTTTTAGACAGTTTCCAGCAGTGGCACCCTTTCCCCATGAAGTGCAATGCTTCACAAGGAGATTATTTCGAAGGTGACAGCAACTGCTAGTGCGTAAGTAAATATATTTTTCTTTCACAGGGCCATACTGTCACAGCTCATATATACATCACACAAATAACATGCAACCCTCCCTCTCTGTCACCAGCCTCTATGGGGTACTGATTTGCATACAAGCTACAAAACCAGAGACCCCAAGATCATCCTAGATAATACGTGCATGAATGTTTCATTGTATTTGGTTCTATTTCATCAGTTCATTATTGATCTTCATCATCATGACAACAAAACATACAGATTTGCCTATCCCCTCTCTACTTTGTTCGTGTCTGTGGTCATTCATACAATACAGATTTTGTTTTTTATTCTATTTTGCAGTATGTGCACAGTGCTTGGCATGTAGTGATGGCCTTATCACTTGTATTCTTACTCCCTAAACGGTCAGGTAAGAAAGAGGAAAGTAATAACACACAAAATTTGAATGAATCTGAATTATTTGATGTTAATGATTACTATTCTACTAGTCCAGTATTTGTTGTTACTTCAGACTTAGACAATTTACTTACCACACAGTCATGAGGTTTTATTTTTCTACTATGAAAACTTTTTGTTAAAGTAGTCTGTTTATTGAATTATAAAATACAAATTATCTGCAATGCTGAGATATTCTTTGCACAAGCAGAATACTGTGGAGATTGCCCTCTGTTAATAGATCTGATCTTAAGTTTGTCTTAGTGTGATGCCACACTTTTGTGCACATATTCAATCACTAATTCTATGTTTGTTGAATTGGGATAAATTTGAATTAAAATTATGTATTTTTATATACAGTTTGGTAAGTGGTACCAGGTAAATGAAAAATATCTTAATAGAAACATTCCATAGGTTTAATTTTTTAGCATTTAATGTGTTCAAACATACTCTTCATTAAACTTGAGAGAACAGGTCGAAATAGCCTTACTGAAATTTTGTAAACATTTAGTCATAGAGGTGTTTATCTTGAAAGATCTGGTAATTATTTCAGCTTGTATTATTTTCTTGTGTATTCTAATAGCTTATTTGTTGTATTTTTTTTACCATTTTATTAATATACTATGCAGTGGAGCTATTATGATGGAAGACAGTACATATTTATTACTAATTTTGATGTTCGCTGATTGTCTTTTGCTTGGAACTATTGTTCTATGAATGTCATAATTTATGTTTACGTTATTAAAAGTGTATGGCCGTTCTTTTAAACAATGCCTCATGATAAAATATTCCCATCATACTTTGTGGACCATGATAAATGTGTGCTATGTTCATATGTGCCTTTTGCCAGGACCATGAGCCAGATACCAACCAGTCAATGCATAATACTGGTTATAATGTCATTTTCTAGGTCACTTTGGTGGCATTATTAAGCCATTAATTTCAGCTCCATGTGATGTGGGATGTCGACTGTTGGAAATGAAATGTGATAAATTTATAAAATTATATGTGTGATCAAGTAATGAGTGTGTAACTTTCTATACTAATGTTAAAAGTTGTTTAAATGTGTTTTTTTTTCTGCAAATGAAGACAACTTTTTTCACTAGGCAACAAATTGTATTCTCATTTTCTTTAAGTAAAAAGTGAAATTCTCGTCATCAACTCCAGTTAACACATATGTGCATGCGTCTTTGTAGAAAGAAATTATAGCATATGCTTTAGGAGTCATCAGAGGTCAAATGTGTTCCATTTTATGCAACATACTTACATATAATTATTTTGTCAAGATAATTAAGGACTAGAGACTGGATATTTTTGGTAAATACAATTCCAAAAATTTTGTGATGAGCAATTCTAGAATTGCAAAATATAAATTGAGCAGTTCGGGAGTAAAACTTGATAACCCACAAATGTATGGAACTGAGAAATGCAAGTGAAAGTTCACCAGACCTTCCTGTGCATTTTTACCAATTAACGGCTACTGAATGGAATTTGTTCACTAATTGTGATCAACAGGAGACTGTGCAGCAACTGAACCCAATATTATTTCAAATTTGATCGGAGTGAGGGTTATCAAGTTATATTCCCAATCCATTCAATTAGCAAATAAGGTTTTAATAGATTTTATGATACACAGATGCACATGATAAATATGAGCACCGAAATGTAGAAATTGTGTGTGTACAAAAAAATCTCACATTGGCCTATATTTGTCTTTTTACTTTATTTTCATTGTAATTAATTAACTTCATACTGGAATCCTTCAACTGCAAATCACAAAATTTCTAAGTATGCACTTGAGTTTGTAGAAATTAGTGTGTAAATTTCACAAATTAGTGAAACTTTTTTTGTGTATTTTTAAAGTATTTGCTAGAAATGCTTCATGGAAAGTGTCAATAGGAAATTAAAAACTTATGTGTGTAGTATTTGGAAAAAATTACTTTCTACACAATCGAGTAAGTTTTTATAAATTAACACTAATATAAATGTTGTTTTGAAATGGTATTTGTATATGTGGCAATGATAAGCACATGTACTAGTTATGTATAATATGTATTATGTGCAGATGTAAGAAAGAAGAAAGAGCTTGATGTTCTTTGTGAATTATTTGACAGGTGTATTGGTAATACTTCTACAATACTTCTCTGGTGATTGTTTTCAGAAGTGAGAGGTGGTGTTACAGTTTGTATATGTAATGGAAAACCTAAAATGCAAGAAATTAAATTATGGGAAGGAATTCTGATATTTAGTTGCACTGATACTGGGAGAGAGTAAGTGTGTTATGTCAGAAAATGTAAAATCGAGGGTCCACTGTATATATCCTAAAAGTATAGTGTCCATTGCTGACACACCTTGTATTTGAGTGTTCCTAGGTTTGACTCTCTGTAAGGCACATGTCAGTGGTAACATCTCATGCCTTTAGTGGCTTTCTGGTACAACTGTAGTAGCACTGAGTGTAAGACACTCAGGCCCAGGAGAACATGACTATAACATTCACATCCTAACTCTAAAGCAAGTATTTATTCTTTATTCCTGTTTCTCTTTTCCATTTACATATATATGAATTTAGGACATATTTGATTTTCAGTGCAGTATGAGTATTGTATGTGTATGAAAAATTTATAATTTTTAGAAGTTTATTTCAAGTTTTAAACCACATCTTTTTGAATGTGCAGATATATATTTAAAAAATGTAGGAGGGGAATTGTTTATTGTTGAGAGTTGAAGTTTTTCAAAGAGCCAAGTTACCATTGGAAGTAAAATTTTGGTATCCTCCTCCAATCAAGCAGTTAGAAGGAGGAAAAGGAAAAAAAAATGAAATTAAAAGAAAAATGTAGGGCCATGATGGTTCCACAAAGGAGAAATTAGGTTAAATTTCAATTTTTTTCTTCTATGTGGAGAGGGATATCAAAATTTCATTTCGCATGGCAGACCAGTACTTTCCAAAAATCAAAACTGATGTGTACTAATCTCTTTTATATAGTTCTTCTGCTTTCTTCTTTTCTTTTTTTTAACATGTCTGCATGTTTCAAAGGGCATGCCTGAAAACCTCCCAACCCAAGAGGGTTACAATATTGAACTATGTGTCTAGTCAGCTTTGAAAGATGACAGTAATATAGATTTTGAAAGGAAAATATTCAAGGATTACTGTTCTTTTCCTTCAATTCTACTACAGATGAGATAGCTGTGCACTTATGAAAGTCTCTTGTCCACCATGATTTTACTTCTACTACTAGATCTAGTTTGTGATGCTGTAAATGCTTAATATTAATTTTGGTCAACAGTCTTGCTTATTTTTGCACTATGTGATTCAGTTCACAAACACAGTGGATGGTGTAATATGATTGGTGCACTGTGAGAAAATTCGGTACAAAAATTTGATATTTCTTTCAAAGAAAAATGTCTTGCTCGTTTGTCTTAAAGATGTGCTCATTGCATTTGTTGATGTTCTGTGCTTTTACTATGATCTGTCGTAGTTGTACTTGTTGTAATGAGCACATTATGAGGATAATGAAAATGGGTTGTTGACAAAGTCATTGATAAGTGTCCAACATGACATGTAGCACATTCATTTTGCCAGTCAGGATTAGAATATCTGTATATTTACTATTAAGGGTGTATTGTAATATCTTCTATGGTGCATAACATTCAGTGCATTCAGTGCATTTGAGGATAAATGAAAGGTTGTGTACTATTGTAGGTCACAGATGTAGGCAATTTCTCTTTCTATTCGTGCCTGGTCGCTGGCCCTTTTTCAGATAGGAATTTTATTGTTTGGTTGTGGATAGCAGGCGCTATCTGTAGGGTGTCTGACTGCCACACAGAAAACCTGGGTTTGATTCCTGGGGTGGGTGATCAAAGGTGGGAATTTTTCCAGCCCTGCAGAAAGCTGCTCTGGGGCTCACCCAGTCTCAATTCAATGGGTCCCTGGGGGCAACCCTGGGAGAAGTAAAGGCAGCTGGAGCATGGTGCTGATCACATCATCTCTAAAATGGCTTAGATCAAGAATGTGTGGGGCCCCACCCCCACATTCCCTAGGCCTCCCTGATGGCATAGTGGTAACATTGTTGCCTTGTAATCAAGGTGTCCCAGGTTCAATACCTGGTGGAGGCACATTGCACAGTGGTTCAGATCCCACTTACAACTGTAGGTCCAGTCCCAATTAGGCTACCTGTGCATAAAGTGGACTTAAAACAACAAATGGGGAGAGGAAAATCTCATACTTACAGAATATGTGCAGCATATCCATCATTTAATATGATGAATGACTCAAACCTGTCGACTAATACATTTTCCAAATGATCCATATGTGTATCCTCATAATAGATGGGGAGCATTAAAATCACCCAACAGCATAAATGAGCCTGGTATGTTTTGCAAAATTTACAAGAAGTTAGCTACATGTATGCTTTGTAATAATGAATTTGACAAGATGTAAACACTAATGATAATATCTTGCATTTGAATGCATGCTATTATCATATACTATATGTTATACTATTATTGTGATAAATTGTGCCAAGTAAGGAGGGCCATAATTATATGGCAATAAGATAAACAATGTTTCACAGTGCATACTATTCGTTTCTTGTGAACAAATTAATATTAGCTGGCATTCACGGATTAGACATAAAATGTCCAGTTTTCTCAAGGAGAAACTACTGAGTGTTCTGATGGACCAAAACTTGTATTTCCAATTCCCTGGTGGATTTAGTAAATTAAGCTTGCAGGATAGTTAGGAGATTACCAGTAAGTCCATGGATGTTAGGCAGAAGTTATAATGTACACAATAGTTCTGATAGTATTTGCAGTAGAGAATTGTATAACTCCTGGAAGTTTTCTGGCACCTGTGAGTTCATCTGTGGGTCATTTGTCAGATAATGATTATGCAAAGTCTGTTTCATTTGGTAGGAGTCTGACTGTGGATGCACGTTACTTCCAATTGGGGGACAGTGAGAAATGTCATCGGACAAACAACAGAAAGATGAATTTGCATAATACAGTTCTCTTGGCACACTGTGCATCTCACATTGCCATGTTTCATATCCACAGTGGAATGCACTGCTGTGGCACAAGGCCATGGATTTTTTGTTGTTTTCTCACTTCATTTTGCAATGAAGGTTCTGGGTGTGTAACTGCTTTTTAATAATTGCTTGGTATACATCTCATTATTGTTGTAGCCAAGAAAGTGTAGTCTTGCCACAGCCATTTAGCTACACTGCTGCTCATGGAAACACCCAAACAATTCTTTTAACAGAAAATAGTGTAAGGATGTTGGTTGTACAGGGTCAACGAAGTTAGTAATAAGGTGTGTTTTATACAGCGTATATTGACACATCTGTAGATTGAATTGTATCTTCTGCAAAAATGCTGCATAAGAAACAAACTGCTGGAGTACTAATTGAGGTGAGTGTACTATGGTGTGGGAGCCGTACCTTTAACAAATGTCATGGAAACTTCAATTTCATAGTACATTTTATTACACTGTCCTGTCAGTTCTCCATCATTGTTAACCCAAGTAAGGAACACACAGACATTAATTAAATCAACCTACAAATCCTATACTCCCAGGAAATCCTCCAGGAAATACATTGTTCCTATTCCATAGATATCCTTTTAATGTACTTTTATAATTTGTGCACTAACTACTAGACCTTTTATAACTTGTGAGAGAATTATTTTACCTTCTGAACAGAGCATAATAATATAAAGCTCCTTCACTCATGCTTGATACAAAGCATTTAGAAACAAGTTACAATCCTCCTTCAAAAACTTGTAAACTCTTCTCAGTAACGACACTAAACTTTCTTAGTGAAGATCTGGTTCTATTCTTATTCATGCCTTTGGCATGATACGGTTCCAATACACTTGTTCCAAATTATTAACTTAACTTGCAATTGAAAGCTCAAATACTTAGTTCACGATCACGTAGACCTTACCTGTATCAATACTCATGCCAAACTGCCTCCCAAACAACAAATCCCAATGGTCACCAGAAGCAATGGTTGGTACTTCGCCCTTGTTTCTTAACAACACACGGCCAATACATTTTAAATGTACAGAAGGATGAGTCTGCTTTTGTAAGTGTGTTACTGTGGTTCACATCTAGGATAGGGTACACAGAGGAACCTGGATTTTACATTTCCCATGGTATACATTTAATGTTCTCTGTCTTAATGTGAAAAAATGTTAGAATTATTTTGTGGACATATATTTTTCTCATTTTGAGATTTCCTAGAATTATTGTGTGGATATATATTTTTCTCATTTTGAAATTTTCTAGCCACAGTCACCCAAAGAACATATGATTGAGATGCTTCTGACCTTGAATACCATTGGCAACAAACATCATGCTTAGTATAAGTTGGCAGAAGTTGTTAACTACTTTTAGCTCATTGTTTTGATTTAACTTGAAAAATAGCATTACATTTTTGTTCTCTCAGAGGAATATTCTTTATCACTGTTGATGAGTAGCTACACAGAAAACTGTAGTAAATTTAGTTGCCATATTTTTAATTCATGTTCACAAAGGAAAGTAGGTCAGTCAAAAGTATTTACATTAATAGGAATCATCACCCAAGAGAAATTAAATATCATCTTGCCTTCACTGTTAATGAAACTTCCACACTTAAAAATGTCATTGTCAAGTAGAGTTTGTGTTTATGTATTATGATTGTAAAATTGTGAGCTTTCTTATTTCTTCTGATTGTGCACGAGTTATTTTTGTAATATGTTCTTCATATGTGTGTTAGTTATTTTTTTAATATTTCTATCATTGAATTCAGTCATGAACCGTCTTTTTCCACCTTCTCTTCTCCTTTTACACTAACCTATTATTGTTTCAGGAATATTAATGCAGGTTCATCCACGTTGAAGTAATGCAAATTCTTACTGACAAATATATGTAATACTGAATTTGAAAGAGAGAACTTATAAGAAAAAATTGTAGGTGCATTGAAGATTTCTCTGCATTTGCCCAGTCGCAGTTGGAGTATCATAATATTCCAAGTCCAACTTTCAGTTGCAGTTTTCTACTGCTTGAATAATGTATACTGAAACATTTGCACAGATGTCCTGTAATGTTCTATGTCTGTGGTATGTTGACTAGTTTTCAGTGTGTTGTGAATGTTGAAAAATGTATTGTGAGACTGTTGTAAACATTAAAGCATGAAAATTTTAAGTTTCAAGCACCTGCTAATTCACAAGAAAGACTGACAGTGCATCTTCTGACGTAGTGTTCCAGTAGAGAAATGGAATGGAGTGGGTTTTGAATCTCAAATAGATAGTAAAAAGTACCTGCTCAGAGTTGTCAATTTGTGTTGTACTAATATTATACATTGGATTGAACTGCTCCATATTAAGTTCCCATGCAACTTTTTGGATTTAAAGAGACCTTACATTTTAACCCTTGAACACCCAACTGGGACATATATACGTATGTCCCAGATAGCATCTTCACTTAGTATGCGAGTTTTGGGACATAATGTGACTGAGGTATTGTCGGGAGATACGTGTTTTGAATGCTACATGAGCCTTGAAGTATGTTATTAGTAATTATAGGGACATGTAATTTGATTCTGGCTATATCCAGGGAGAGGGGGGGGGGTGTCATAAAGAAAATGCACCCTTTTTTGTCATTTTTTCATCATAGATTCTTAGAACATCACTTCTGTTCTTCAATTCTGAATCCAGCGATCCTTTTCTGTTTGCAGAAAAAGAATGCTGGTTTTTCACTTACATGAAGAGTACCTGGAACAGAGAGAGGTTAGGGGGGAGGAGGAAGTCTCGCTTTGGTTGGTCTACAGAGCAGTCAACAAAGCAGCATGTTTTTTTTTTTGCAGAAGTTCCAATTGCCAGGACATCAGAGTGAGCCAAATTACTAATGGCAGGGTAGAGTTAGGGTGGGGAACTGAGTTAGCTGTGTTATTTTTGGTGCCTGGCAACAGGAAGAAAGAAAGATGTGTCACCTTTGTGTGAGGTCAGAGATCCAACAAGAGAAAGCTGACACGCTTTCTTGTAAAGGGTGAACACTTTAAATTTGCCTTGAAAAGCATACAGTCATGTGCAAGATTGATTGATTGATTGATTGAATTGCTGTTTTAAGTCCACTTTATGCACAGTAAGGCTAATCGGGACTGTGACTACAGTTTAGGATCCGAACCACTATGTGCCTCCACTGGGTATGAAACCCGGGTCCCCTTGATTACAAGGCGACAACGCTACCACTGTGCCATCAGGGAGGCCCTCATGTGCAAGACACTAGTCACTTGTGCATAAGTTGCTATGTTGAGAATTGATCATTGTGGCTTTTCCCTCCAAAATGAGTATGGTGTGCAAGATGGCCAGAAGACCCAATTTGTCACCAAGTGATATACAGTTGCATACATTGTATACAGAATCAGAAAGGGGTGATGACATGAATGACATGATGACTAAAGGGGGTGATGACAGTGGTGACAAAGACTCGTTACTATATTGTTTCTTATGTATAAACTTATATATATAGTTTCTGGTGTATAAATTGTTCAAAAAATGCCTGTTTCTGTTAAGTTTTGGGTATATACGAGGTGTGTGCTTTTATTTTTGAAAACATTTTTTTTCCAAAAGTATCAGCAACAAGTGCACATTTTGTGCACTGAGAGTGCAACATATATCAGGCAATATGCAGGTACCATTTTCAACTCTCATATACCCTCCCAAAGTTCAAATTTCATTTAAGAATTATTTTTTTTATTTTCACCTTCTTCTTTCACTTGGTAAAGCAAAATGGTTTTATTTTTTCTTCAACAAAAGTTTGAATTGAACAAAACAAGGTATGATTTGTAACTCTACCATTCATAGTTTCCAAGATATTAAATTTTATTTAAAATGTTGTGGAATAGTAAATTTCCTGCTGAAAACACATTCGAGTTGGGCACAAATACCAGGAAAACATCCCTGGCATCTAAAGGGTAATGTGATTTTCTTAATATGTGTGCAAAATCTTAATTAAGGAATGATTATCAGCATTTTCTGTCTTTTCTATGCAAAACAAAATGATTTGTGATACAATAATATTTAATGTCTTCTGTCATCTTATAGTGCAGTAGAAATAGGCAAAAAAAAAAGGGGGGGAAATGAAGAGTGCTTGGCTGGAAAATTAAACAAAAATGCAGTGAACTAACATCTGTGGCAGAGTGGTTAGTCAGTGCGCTGTGATGCCAGGTGTTCTGGGTTTGAATGCTGGCATGCGTGTTCTTTGTGAGTGTCCCTTCACCATATTTCATTTTTGACGAAAACATGAAATAACACATTGTAGTGTTAATTTTTCATGTTTTTGAAAGGTGTGAGGTACATTTTACTACCATGTTTTGTCCTGAAATGAACTGCAAAATGCGAGAGGAAAAAAACTCTTAAACAAGAAATTTAGTGCTTATTTCCCAATGCGACACCTTTTGATGTCTGAATTATCCTGAGAGTTCTACAAATCACACAAAATTGTTTAATTCTGTAAATATTTGAGAAGCAAAAATGGACTTCTTTACACAGGAATAAACTTAATACTCTGATAACTATATATATATATATGCTATTTAAAGTGAAATGTTAATTTTGTGTAATAAGTATAGTTTTTAAATCAAATTTAGGGTTTTACATTCTTTTAACACCGATATGTCATTTTTTATATACCAATTTTGATCCTGAAATATGCCCACTTTTTGTATCGATATCTTGATCTTTTATTTACCATAAATATGTGGCTCTACGCATCACTCATCCTCATCATCGCAATTAGCCAAAAGTGACGGTAAACACACAAAAAAATGCAGTAACTTGTACTTGATTTGGGACACTTGGAAGTGTGGAATACGAAAAATATATAAGAATATACTTGTGCCTTTGCAAGATATAAATGGTTATTAGAATACCTACAAGTACTAATACAAAGAACTTAATTGAATTTTTCACATAATTTATATCGCAATTATAATAAACTACTGCCTGATTTGCTTTTCTCTCATCTAAAAACTTAATTGAAACACTGAACATAGTAATCATCTTTGTCATCAATAATTTTATTAAGAGTTGTGTATCTTTTTCCATATTTCTTATGTTTTAAGTTCCTAGAGGGAGAACAAGATTTGTATGACATAATTGTTGTGACCATGCACCCATGTCAAGTAATGCTTGGGATGCTACTTTAAGACAGGTTATCTTGACATAAAATTGATCAATATGATTCACACACCAAAACTGTTTTGAAGGTGAGACTAGTTGCAATTTGGAATGCTTACAAATACACAGGGTGCGGCAATATCCTAAGCATAATTTGAATAGGAAACGATGATGATGCTGGGAACAGTGTCATCATACTCTGCATGAAGTGCCATTTGCAGGAAGTAGACTGTGCTTCAGTTGTTTTTTTCTTTCTCTAAGTGTGGTGGATTTCTTTTGACAGACCTATACACAGAAAGTGATTTTCCATTATGGTGACATCCCGTGACCAACTCAGTCCATGGATTTGTTCTCTTTGGACTACTACCTATGGGGTCTTCTTAAGTGAGTAGTATTTTAAACACATCCTGCCATAATCTTGGAACTGAAGGATTGCATCAGAGATGTCAGTTCCAGTATCCTGACTAACATGTTAGAACAATTAATGGACAGCATCCTATGCCACTTGGAAGAATGTGTGGCATGTGATGGTACTAATTTGCTAGGAGTCATATTCAAACATTGAATGGTATAATTAGGTACAAAGGTTATTCAATAAAAATATTTTTTCCATATATAATTGCAACTTTAAATTATGCTATGAATGCTGCTGCACTCTGTATAAATTATCAATATCTTGCGTTCATATTCACTAAGTTGCTAGTGCATTTCTGTTGATCAAACTAATTTCCTTTAGATACTTTTTAGAATAGATAACAGGATTTATCTATCATAAGAGGAAGAAATATATTGATACTCTTCCCATCTGAACACTATTACCATGAATTTTGACTGCCTGTAAATATGCAACATTTTTGGCAGCCTACATTCATATATTCATTAGGATCATCAAATAACATCAAAATCTTCCCAGTTTGCAAGAGATCCACCACGGTGGTCTTGTATCCCCCCCCCCCCCCCTTTCAAAACAATCCTGGATCCTGATCGACAATGCCCTTTCACCCAGCAACCAATAACACCCCTGTTCCCAAATGGGATTTATTCCCAAGGTGTAAGCACTGTCCTATCCTCATCATCTTTCCTACTCTTCAGATTCTCAAATGTACCAACCACTCAAAAGGAACATGCTATACCTCAAACCTCACGAATATCCTTAACTGTAACATTTATGGTGGCTTTTACCTGTGGGAAACATCCATGACCCTCAAACACAGTATCAACAACAACAACTGCTCCTCCACCCAAAACCTGGACTTCAATGTTGCCTTTCATACCAACAGCCACAATACTACTTTCACCCCTTACCCCAATCCACCAACACCTCAGTAAGGAAATGCTGGAAGGAACCAAACCTCATCTGCACTTCTCATCCTCATTTCCACCCCATTCCCTTCTCCAGAC
Source organism: Lepisma saccharinum (assembly GCF_977018435.1). NCBI lineage: Eukaryota > Metazoa > Arthropoda > Insecta > Zygentoma > Lepismatidae > Lepisma > Lepisma saccharinum. The sequence continues at coordinate 114,106,153 of NC_139230.1, forward strand.
ATACCTCCTCCTCCCACATACCACATCCACCTTCTTACTCACAATTTTTGACAAGTCTGGTGAGAGAACCACATTTTACCGTTCCAACCGTATCTTCACTCTGGATCTGGTAACTTTGCAGGTCGAACACTTGTATCTGCAATATTTTACCTACATCTGAAAATGCAGTACCCGGTTATGAAAATTTAAACTTTTAGTGTGTCTGGTGAGTTTTTCCTGTTTTCTTCTCATTTGTTATATATCCCTCCTTCCTTTCGCTCACTATATGTATATTCTAACAAATGTTTCTCTTCTTGCTGCTTAGTATATCTGATAGAACATCCTGTAACTTGTCCCAAGATTTCGTGAGTTTTATTTTTTGATATTGCTACATATTTACTTATTGTATATGTAAATTCTCAACAATGTTAATATTTTCTGAACTGTCTACCTTCTAATTCGTTCAATCTTTTACTACTATAGCATACTGATACACACACACAATGTGAAAATTAACCATTTTCCCATCACCATGTGGTTAGCAATTAACGTGCCATTTATTGAAAACTACACATGACATTTCAGTACTGTCTTTTTTGTTCATTAGTATACATAGGAAAATATGACATTCTCAAATTACAAAGCAATACATCCATTGTTACCATTATTAACAAGTAACGCTTGAAAAAGTCCTTTGTTTCCCTCTGTTGTATTGCAAGATAGATTTTTTTAACTCATCAACAGCTGATTTTTTCTGATATATTTCACTTTCATATTTTAAGAATGAGAAGAAAAGAACACTTTGACAATCTGCGACAATTAGGGGCAAAATCCCAATTTACGATAATTCCCAAAATTTTCAGCTTTTGAAAATATTGCATAATTTCCATTTTTTCCAAATTAGAGGACAGGCGTTAATATTCTCAAAGAGTGGTCTTTTGTCATGCTTTGCTCCAAATTTGGTCCCTCCAGGGTCCATAGGGCTGATACTAGAAGCAAAAATACCTTTTTTTTTCTGAATGCTGGCAACAGTGCCACTCTTATACATTGTTATTATATTTTTCCCAATAAGAATTGCCCTATTTTCAACTGAACTAGGCATGGTTGTAGGAATGCACCACTGTTACATGCTACATTATTTCATTCACTTCGGTCTATTGTGATGAACACGAGGCTCCGTCCACTAAAAGTTAAACTCTTTGAAAATGGAATACAGTTCATTTTGCAAGAGCAGCCACTCTTTTGAAGTGGTATATGTATGCAATAATACATTAAAGTAATATAGAAACAAAATAATGTGTCATTCTTGCCATCATAAAATTTTATTTCCCAAGTAGTCGCTTTTGCACTCCTGTGAGTATTGTCAGTTTTCACCAATTGTTATTGCATTTTGTAAGACTAATAGTAATTTAGATACCTATATTTCCTCATTGTATGACAAAGTTACAAGTTTTTTTGGAACCAGCGTTTAATTTTATTGAAACATTTATTGCAACTTTTGTGTCTCAACTTCTCAAACCTGTTCATCAACTCCCATCATCTATTATTTTTATTTTTGTTAATTTACATCACTTTCCTGCCACTTTTGGCAGATGATTAGATGAAATTGATGAAGGGACATTCTAAAGAATCCCCAGGCCAAGACCCAAAGCAGGAACTTTTGTGGCATAACTTGGTCAACCACTTAACTATTACAGTCGGTAAACCCATTGAGGATGGGTGGGATATATATCCCAGCACCACATGGCTAGGAAATAACATGCCATTTCATGAAAATTAAACATGATATTGCAGTTGTCCTTTTTTTTTCGTTCATTAGTATACATATGAAGGTATGGTATACTTGAATTACTAAGCAATATATCCATTTTTACTATTATTAACAAGTGGTGTTTGAAAAAGTCCTTTGTTTCCCTGTGTTATATTATGAGGTAGATTTTATGAAAAGGCCTGTATCTCCTCAACCATCACCTTTTTTTCTGATATATTTCACTTGTACATGTAATAGTGACAACTTGAACAATGGTCGACAATTATGGGGGGTCTGGTGGGGATCCGCAGGCAAAGGGCTAATTTTTTTTTAATTTTCCAAAGTTACGTCATATGGAAATGTTGCATAATATCCTCTTTTTTTTTTAAAGTAGGACACAGGCATTACATATCCTCAAAGAGTGGTCTCTTGTTGTGCTTCCCTTCAAATTTCATCCATATAGCATATATAGGGCTCCCTTCAAATTTCATCCATATAGTATGTATAGGGCCAACACTAGATGCAAAGTCCCGAAAATTGTTTCAGTAAGTTGGCAACACTGCAGCTCTTATACATTGTTGTTATTTTTTCCCTCAAGAAGTATCAGTCAGTTTACGAAAAAACTGCATTGTTGTTGGAATGTACCACTGCTACATACTATATTTTATTAATTCTCTTTGGTCTATTGTAGTGGCCATAGGAATGTACTGAATACCAATTTTTTGGAAAAATTTCAATTTTCTTATACTTCCTTTAACACTTACTATTGGGAGTCACAATGCATATGTTTCATCTCTGCTGAAAGCCCTATCTTTATAAAAGAAAACGAACATCGACAATTTGTTATCAATTTTTGATACTTCGCAGCAAGTTTGAAAAGCATGCGCTTGAGAAGTCCCCGTCGAGTAAGGCTAAGGCTAAATGTTAATGCACTTGCATGGTGAGGCAGAAACTTCATCTTCTTGTGCAAAGATTTAGTGTAACAATGAAGGAACAAACACACTTTTTGCATTAAAGTTCATAATATTTTATTCCTTTTCAGTTAACATACATTCTGATAACTCATGTGTTAACGATATCACCTACTTTCATAAAAGTAAATTTTAAAGTTTTTCACATTTTCTAAAGTATTTTCAGCAATGATTGGGGGTGGGGGGGGGGCTTATGTGTAATGGCAGAGGAAGTAGATACAGAAGAATACGTTTGGTAGTCAAAATATTCCAAATCAATGAAATAGAAACTTTGTATGTGAAATAGAAACTTTGTATGTAAACTCTCTCCCACCCCATGTGAAAGATGTGTATTGTAGGCCTGTGCAATGTATGTATACATGCATTCACATGGATTTTTTTTTATATCTAGTCACTTTGCTGCTAAGAATATGTTACAAACCTCAAGTGTAGTCTCTTCTCATGGTACAATAATAGTATTAAAAAATAACTTGACAAATTATTGTGCCATTTTTAATTGATTTTGAGTTTTGTGTGTGTGTGTGTGTGTGTGTGTGTGTGTGTGTGAGAGAGAGAGAGAGAGAGAGAGAGAGAGAGAGAGAGAGAGACTGAGTGCATGTGTGGTCTTCTTGCAACACTGGCTAGAATACACTTATACAGCATTTGGACATGAGAAGAAAACAAAATGACACTCTGGTCTAATCATGCAGCATACATCTCAGGGTTAAAGAAAGATGCATATTGTTTTTGAATCCTTTTGTTCACTTCATAAGTGTACCATAGCATTAGTGTAATTAATGTACTACACATGAGATGTAACTTTGAAGAATACTGTTTTTGAGACTTTTATTTTTCACAACAGTAAAGTATATTATTTAATAGCAAAAAAGTTTTTCTTATTAAGTGTTGTTTTTATTTATTTTTTAGGTCTTGTGATATATTTTTTATTATGTTACTTGCATTGACAGTGCTACAAACAATTGTCACTTATGACTACAGAATGCATCTGATTTACATGTGATTTATATTAGATGTGTAACAATGGTGAAATGTAGAAAGTATGTATGAAATGACACTCTTTTTATTAAAAAAAAGAAACAACATACATTGAATAATAAACACTTTCATTAAATTATTTGTCTTATTTGCCTCACTGGCAGATCAGTGTTGTGAACATAACCTGCACTTGTATTTTCAACTTCCCATTAACAATGTGGTCTTTAATGTATGATCTTCTTTTATACTTAAATGGAATAGGTGAAGAACCCTACACCAAATTTTTTTGAAAATGAAAAATAAAATTGGAGGGGAACCTCACAGGGGTGCCCACAGCAAATTGGGGGGAGGGCTGCATGGTGTGAACCACAGCAACATTTTTTGAGGGGAGAGATTTTTACCTGTGAAAAAGGTTTTGAGAAATTTGTTATCAAATTTGAAAGGCAACTTTCTGCTTTGAGACTGTGCTGAAGCCTTCAAAGGTCAGTAATATTGTGTTGAGGAAGGAGGTAAAAATTGGGGGTCTCTTGCCATCCCCTAAATACTTCTAATAAAATGTTTTGGAAGAAAGAAATCTGCTCTCAATTCTTTCAAGCATCATTTTCTCTATCACTATTTCAGTTATTTTATATTGCTGCTTCTGTGTCTTGGGTCAACCACACTGATGGATAAGAATTATGATCTGATGTGTTGTGTCCTCCAGAAGGAGAACGGGGGGGGGGGGGGATACAATGCTTCGAAGATATGTGTCCGTTGGTCTGGTGAAAGCTTGGTAGCTAACTTCAAATAAATAAAGTTCGTACTTGAGGTTTTAAATATATATGTACGAGGCGCATGCAGAAAGTAAGTTTCCCTATTCTTTTCCCGTGAAAGTAAACATAATGAGCCGTGTAAATTGCACGTGCGCAGCAGAGCTAAGACGTATCAATCATATGCCAGGCGGACAGATCCCGCCTGGCGCCAGTAGCAAGGCAGCAGTGGTCCGAAGTGGAAGCTCGTATTCCTTCTCCCACCGCATGCCAGTATCGAGGCAGCAGTGGTCCAAAATGGAAGCTCGTATTCCTTCTTCCGCCGCATGCGAGGTTCGGTCGGTGATAAAGTTCCTGAATGCACAAAGCATTGCACCAATTGACATTCATCGTCAGCTCTGTGAGGTCTATGGGCCGAACATTATGAGTAAGCAGATGGTGTGTCGCTGGTGTCGGCAGTTTTCGGAAGGTCGTCAAAGTGTCCATGATGAAGAGCGCAGTGGGCATCCGTCCCTCATCACTGATAATCTGGTTCAGCTGGTGCGGCAGTGCATTGTAGAGAACCGTCGCTTCACGATTACGAAGTTGAGTAGCCTTTTTCCGCAGATATCGCGATCCGTGTTGCATGAGATTGATACGCAGCGCCTGCTGTTTAAAAAATTGTGTGCCAGGTGGGTGCCGAAAAACCTGACACCCGAACACAAAATGAAACGTTCAGGAGCAGCACTGACATTCCTGAAATGGTACCATGATGACGGCGATGATTTCCTCGACAGGATCGTCATGGGCGATGAGACGTGGATTTCACACTTCACCCCGGAAACCAAGCAGCAGTCAATGCATTGGCGGCATAGTGGATCTCCGGTCAAGAAGAAATTCAAACAGACGCTGTCGGTACAGAAAGTGATGTGCACCGTGTTCTGGGACAGGAAGGGCATTTTGCTCATTGACTTCCTCCCCAGAGGTGAAACGGTGAACGCTGACCATTACTGTGAAACACTAAGGAAATTGCGACGTGCCATTCAAAACAAGAGGCGTGGCATGCTTACTGCAGGTGTTGTGCTCCTCCATGACAATGCTCGTCCACATATGGCTCGGCACACAGCAGCTGTTTTGACAGAATTTGTCTGGGAGTTGTTTGATCATCCACCTTACAGTTTTGATCTGGCTCCCAGCGATTTTCACGTTTTCTTGCACCTCAAGAAATTCCTGTCCCCCGGTGAGCATTTTGGCAACGACGAAGAGCTGAAGACGTCTGTCACACGCTGGTTCCATTCACAGGCGGCACAGTTCTACGACAGTGGGATCCAAAAGTTGATACCACGATACGACCAGTGTCTCAATTCTGGTGGTTGCTATGTTGAAAAATAGCTGAACCTTTGCTGTACCTGTTGCCAATAAATGGTTTCCTGAAACTGTGTTGTTGTTTTTTTTAAAAAAATATGGAAACTTACTTTCTGGATGCACCTCGTATATTGAACAAAGTTACTGGAGACACCACAATTACAGTTTGGTTACAGTTACCGTCACTCACATGTAGATATTCACAAAACACTGTAGACACTTAGTTTTGACAGACAGTCCTTCAGACAGAGCACAAGGAATAATTTCCAAAGATATTTACCCGGCAGCTCCACAGTAGACTGGAATGGTGTATGGATGTACAACTGTATCCTAACACAGAATTTTGGGTCTTTTATACAAAACTTAGGTTATTTACGTGATCTATTACAAGTCATTAAGTTCTTTCTGTTTTTCTATTTCGACGCGTCTACGTGCGGAGCGCCATACCATGTTTTGACATTTGAAATAGTTTACCGACACCTGAGGGTTACCTGGTCAAGGTTACCAAAACATGTTTTGAACTTTGACAGTTCCAGGTCCCGTTAAGCAAGAGGAAGAAGCCTCTGAACTATAATTACATTAAATCACTTTCGCTACCCTTTTACCTTAAATCTAACACAAACATTGACACATAAATTGACAGCCTTACTTCCCTTGTTTTTTAACTAAGAATAATCGTATCTCAAAAAGGATGGTTAAATCCAAATACAAACGAAAAAGGTTGTCACCTACAACAGATGAAGTGGATAATGAGACAAACACAATAATATACCCACACCTTTACTAGAGTTTGAACCTGGGACCTCTGGCTTCATAGCACATTACACTGACCTGTGTCATGGAGGCTGTCTCAAGCATAGTTTTCACAAACTACATAGGTTGCATTATCCATAGATCACTTTGAATTATTGAGGATGAGCTTCAAAATTTCTAGTACAGGTATATAGCACATGCACATCATGCTTTTCCAATTGTAGAAGGGTTTATGGGACATGCAAACTTTTCCTAGTAACTATCTTCATGGCTGGCAAATATGTAGTAGATTTAATACTAGAAAGTTCAGTATTATAAATAGGGGGCAGAATTATATGCATTAAAAAGACCAAAATATGCACTATAAATTTTTGAAATGTGTCATATGGTCTGTATATGTGACAGTACCCTGTCCACATAATTCCAACAATTGAAGCAATTCCTCTTTTTTTCTACCCATATTTCTAGCAGAGCTGGTTAAGGCTACCCCAGCGAAGATTTGAGCATTTTTCATGTAAGCTTGGTCACAATTATCTGAAGTACCAGGTGACATCTAATTTTATTTGAGCATTGAGAAACTGTGTTTCTAGAGCCACACCTTTTGATATTTTCATTTACTGCATCAACGTCCCGAAAATTAATTAAGCTTACCCTTGAAATATTGTATTTTTTTTTTCACTTTTCTTGATAGGGCAACCCCACTGTCAGTCAGCAGACTCCCACAGGATCTCGCAGTCACTTAATGAGCTGGTAGATAGAGGGTTGGAACACACTTTGTGGTTTTGTCCCACCACATAACAAGTTTAGAAGATGAACAGAAAACAACATGTCTTTTGAACTTCTAACAAGGTTGCTTTTAAATTATGTACTGGAAATGGTTGAATGATATTAGTGAAGTGTGTTCCAAACCCACAGAATTTGGGATGTGGTCAAGAGAGTATGATTCAACTTACTGCGAGGGTGAATTATGTTTCTAATGCAGTGGCTTTCCCATAACAGGGTGACATTTTTTTTATTATTATTATTGTAAAATATACTATTGCCAATTCTCTCATTTTGAATGTAGACAATAGACCATACTTTACATGCATAAATACATGTTCAGTTTGTTTTTAAATTCGTTTTATGCACAGAAAGGCTAGCTGGGACTGGACCTTCAGTTAAAAGTGGGGTCCGAACCACAATGTGCCTCCACCGGGTATCAACCTTCGGACTCTTGATTACAAAATGACTACATTACCACTACACTATCAGGAATGCCCACATATAAATACATGATTATGCACATATATACTTGGGATGGTACACAGAACTGAGTGTGTGTTGATTCACTGATTCATTTGGTTATTTTATGATGCTTTTCTGCTACTTTTGGATGATGATGAATGGGTATTAGATGAAATTGATGAACAGCCACTCACAAAGAACTACTCTGCCCTGGCTGGAATTTGAACCCAGAACATCTGGCATTTTGGTGCTTTGTGCTAACCACATCGACCCAAATGTTTTGGGTCATGAGGGTACAAGTTTTACATAATGGGTGCATTAAGACCAATGCCTAACTATTAGTTCAATGATTTCCAAAGCTCTTATCACTATTGCAATGAAGCATTACAGGCACAAAATCCAAGTATTTATGGCAATATAATGTTTCAATTCCATTACAAACACTACAAAACATTAGAAATCCAATATCAATGTCCATCTTTTTTCCGCTGCTGTTATTACTTTATTTCTGGCATTTTCCCTTGTATCAGATCATTTCCCCTTACCTCAAGACCAGTTTTCTATGATGGAGGAAGAAACTGGAAGTGGGTTGGGTCTGTAGGTATGGTCAAGTTCCAAGAGTCACCCCCAAAATATAATGTTTCACAGAGTGCTTTGCTATTCCAAATGTTTGGAAGTTTTCAGTTGACTTGGCTCGAATAAGGGAACATGTGCCTGTGCAATACGCCATTCAAAATTTTCTTTTGACCAATTTTTTCATAGGATAAAATGTCTCAATGTAATGGTTGGTACTGAACATCCCAGGTTCGAGTTCCAGCCTTGCCATGGATGTTTCTTCAATTCCATCTGATCAGCATCCATCCTCATTACATAAAATATGAAGAAAATACAAAGTAACTGCATTCTACCAGTTGAAGTAGGGGTTTTATTTTTGAATTATGTATGAATGAAGCATAGCAGACTGAATGACAGTGTATTAAATTAAAGATATACTATGTTAGCGACTGTCTTATTTCATTGAAATATGCATCGCAGCACTCCTAGATCTCGGGTGTTGGTGTGAACTTTAATGGATATAATGCAAAGTTACTTATTTGTTTTTTATGTCTCGACTCTTGATCGATGATTAGGTGGAACTGATGACGTAAATATGTTTAATACATGAATCATGTGGGATATCAGCAGTTATAATATGAGGTACGAATAACTTCACTATTTTACAGTGCAAATGCATGTGCATAAGGAACATTATGCATGTTCTGTATAGATGTAAAAATTACATCAAGATGAAAATAGTGAAAGCAAAGGTGTTCATGTCATAAGCACTGTTAACTTTGAATTATTGGGAGGAGAGACATGCTTCTACACAAATATCTATATGCATATTATACTTTTCTGGATTATTTGGGGGATGCCTGTGCTTTGTGGTAAAATTAAATCTCGCATCATATTCTTCCTGACATATGATACACAGGTAACACACCCATGCTGCACCACGAAAAGTTTCTTGCACAAAATAGATGAGGGTCCCTGAATAAAAGCTGCCAGATGGGTGCAGGTGTTGAATCTAGATGTGATCCAAATTTTCAAATCTAACTTACCCAGTTCTGAAAATACATGGATCTGGTTCCAAGAACCGGATAAAACTTACAACCGAGTACCGGAATCCTGATGAAACCAACCCCGATACACACACACAGAGACACGTGTGTGCATCTCAATTCCAAGGACGAGTGCTTTCAGGTGTAATTTCTTTTTTCAGGAATATAAAATATGAGTACTTCAGGGTGACTCTGGGTGGTTAGAGCTGCTGGAAAGTTATGCTGATCACATCATCTCTACAAGAAACACAGATTTTGAAAGTTTGGGGAACTATTTCTACATCCCCTCCATGCCTTCTTGCTATGTTGCAATGTGCAGGAGTAGCTTTATGTTTACCTTTTCAATTGAATATAAGAGATTCACTTGAAGTAGGCCTACTACATGGTAATACAAATTTTGTAAATATTTAGAATAATAGAATATTTTGAAAATCGCCTATTTTTGTGAACTAACAAATGTATAGATTTAGAGCTGAAATTTTTGTAGCATAGGGCTACTCTTGTATTACATGTGGATAAAGTACATCAAGGTCTATAAATTAATTAAACATTTTGTAAACAAACATTTAAACAATGACTTTTCAAAATTATAATTATTTTTACCAATTCCAATACAGATTCATATTTAAAAGATTCTTCTTGTGTTACTTTTCAGTTGTGGCTAAAATGTTGTGTACATGTGTTGTAGGCTGTAAGAATTTGAATTTTTATTTTAAGTCCACTTTATGCACAGAAAGGCTAATTGGGACTGGATCTATCGTTTAAAGTGGGATCGTGTGTGTTTGTGTGTGTTCGTGTACAGACAGGCATGAGGGCGTGCACCCACTATGATGGTATTGGTCATAATTGCACTCCCAAGAGGAGAGATTCCTTTTTACTTTTTAAGCATTTAGTGACTGAATTAATTACAAGTTATTAGTGTGTTAATATAGTAATTCAATTGTCTCGTCCGTCCATTGAATGCGCACTTTATTAAGAAAGTTCACTAGAGGTGTTACTAGCTCTCAATCATTAACAGGACTGATTCTGAATTTTCTCACGAGATGTCATTCCAATGTTTTTTTAAAGGAAAGACATTGCATTCATCTTTTGTACAATGTTGAGATTGAGCATTATATGTATAATCATATAGCTATGAGGAAGAACAAGTGTGTTCAATAGTCTGTTGTTGATCAGATAAAGTTAGTTTAGATTCCTCAGGCGCCATGTTATGTTGAAAGTTATAAATTCTTGTTTGTGTTTTATGTGCAGAATGTACTTTATTGTGTCTATCCATATTTTCACGTGTACCTAAACATTCTATAATCACTCAGAACGTTTCATTCTGGTGCTGTGTGGACAGGATATGATTGAATCGAAGAAGGATTTGTATAATGAAGTAATAACGGAATGCTTCAGGGATAGACTCTGTACAGCCACCTCAGAAAGAAGTACTGTGGTCATGCAGTGTGTAATATGATGAGGCTGTGCTATGAAATGCAGTCCTGGCTAGTAAGAAAACATGTTCAGAGCCTCACTTCCACACACACCAGCCACCTGCTCATTGCTTGAACACTATGCAAACAAGACCGAATGTTCACGATCAATACAGGCAAAATGAGGAGGGGGAATGGGGTGTTTAGATTCGCTGTTGTTAACTGAAAACATTGACTCCCCTTCGATAGCCGAAGGCCTTATGTAGTCGATTTTAGATCTTGCCACTGAAGTTCCCAGGTTCGATTCACGGCCTGTGCATGGATGTTTTTTTGTGAATGTCCCTTCATCAATATCATCTAATGATTACCCATCCTGATCATCACGTTAGCCAAAAGTGGTAGAAAAGTGACTCTATATAACAAAAAATACAAATAACGGGTGTCCCACTTGAAGGTAGCCCTGGAAAATGTTGGTTGAAACTAAAAGGTTCAAGAGGAAATAAAACAAAACCATTACATGGCATACCTGTATGTATCAGAAATTATTGTCACATGAGGTGCTGGAAATGTTCTCCCTGAGCTTCCAAACATAACTGAACACGACGTTGCATGTTTCTGAAGGTGGCTGCCAGAACCTGTGGTGTCACCGCCTGGATCTCACGCCGGATGTTCTCCCGTAATTCATCCAGTGTGCATGGTTTGTTCATGTAGACAAGCTCTTTAAGATGACCCCAGAGAAAAAAGTAAGGTGGGGTCAAATCTGGTGACCTTGGTGGCCATAGTCCTTGCGAAAGCACAATTTCCCAACCTTCTCTGTTCGTGTTGCCAACTTCCTTCCTCCTCCACAGCTACGGAGCTCAGTGTTGCTGCCTCTACTTTCTTCCTCATGGACTAAGTCACATTTTGTACAAATGTCAACAAAATCCTATATTAATATTTACAACAGGAAATGGATATTATCGGGGCTACCTTCAAGTGAGACACCTGGTACATTAGTGATGCAGTTGCAGATATGTTCAAATATACAAAGGTAATTTTGTGTGTGCCAACCATGAATGTGTTCTGATTTTATTTCATATGCACCGGCAACAATACATCAAATATAACACCATTTATTTTTAATCCTGAAAAACTTCATGCAGATCTACTAATCGTGACTGATCTACAGTTTAATACAAGATCATTTCACTGTAATGTCACCATACTAGGAGAAGAAGTGCAGCTTTACAAATGCAGCATGGGGCATGAATCTACGTGCATCTGTGGGAGTTAGGATTTCTATGTGACAGTGACAAATGTGTCTACCTGGTGTTTTTATGTGTGTGTGCATTCGCGCCCACATGTAATCTCTTAGATGAGTTAGTGTAAGTTCAAGAGCAGTATTTGACGTGTTGATCTTGCGTATAAAGTCTAAGAGCGGGGATCGTAGATAGGCTATGACAGCCTTTAGCCACTCGCTTGTTAGGCGAGAGGAACGTTGTAAAAGGAAGGGGGTAGCTCTGGAGAGCACGTCGACACTTAACTACAAGGGGACTAGCCCCGTAAGTAAGAACACACGGACATATATTTAAACACTACCTTTGACTGAACAGGCAGGGGAAGGAAAGACAAGGAATGTTCGTTACCTGGAGTTCTACGGCGATCTCTTCTCCGCTGGTCCTTGGATCGACGTGGTCCTACTCTGAAACAAAACGGACGAGGGAGCAACTCCGGGCTCCAAACTCTGTACTTTCGCCGACCGATATTCTAACGATAACTTTAACTTCCCGATTGTTCGTTTGCTCCTTTTTCTGAACTTACGATGCCTTTGGAGCTCTCTCGCGTAAACTGCAAACAACTAGACACGGATTTCTTTTGTAATAACTACTTCATCTGACTGACGGAAGACAACTAAGAATGAGATTTTCTCACGCGACCTATTTATGTGAAATTCGAACTATCGGCCGTTACGATGGTTGCTTCGATCGCGTCCTCTCGCAACGGCAATCCTGAGGAAGAACGCTGATTCCTGATTTCATTTCTAATGCAATGTCAGCGGAGTTTTTCCAACTCCGCTGAAGGACGCTGTCGCGATGAGCTTTTAAGAAGCTCTTTTTCAATGCTTCAGCGGGACCCTTTTTATAACGTGATTAGCTTATTTATTTATGATACCCGGGTCCTAGGTTTGATTCACGTCTGCGGCGTGATACGGCACACCGCTCTGGGGCAAAAAATTAGGTTCACGTAGGGAAGTTAATTTTTTGAAAACCTGCTGCTTAAAAATAAAAAAAAATGGGTGCGACTATTCATCCTGGAGGGAAGTTAATTTCGTGTGTAGACCTGCTGCCTAAATTGAAAAAAAAAAAAAATGTCGCGGCTACCCATCCTGTCCAGTCCAGGATAGAAGCAAGTATATTTGAATAAAAACCAGAGAACATACAAAAAGGCAAGAATGGGTATACAACCAAAAAATAAACACAACATAATATCATGCAGAACCTAATTCTAAACCGATGGGTTACATACTGAACCGATTTGCGGTTCGCGAGACTGACGGCGTGCGTCTTATGACTCTCGGGTGGCGCTGACAGAGCAATCTCTCGTGTCAGCGCTGACGACGAACTTATTTATCACATGTCACTCGGCACGCGCTGAAGCACTTGACACCGGAGCACACGAAAGCACTGTAAGCACACGGAAGATAAAATGTATCATTGATTCCTGGGCAAGGGTAATTCCATTGCGCATCGTTCGGAGATTGTTTATACCCCTTTAACGGGGGGGATGTCTATATCACCTATAACAAAAACTAAAAAAAACAACTTGGTATCAATACCCAAGAAAAAAAATCATGCAATAAGATACAAAAGTAGAGACCTGAAGGGTTCACAAGCAATGGTATATTTTTAAATATCTTACACAAGGAAGGTGAAATTGAAATATTTAATATATGTACATGGGATGATTTGCTTCCCAAAAAATCAATGTCTTTTGATTTGATACACAGAATTTGAAAAGTATTAACATTAGTGGCAGAAATTTACGTTCAAATTGTTCAAGTCTTTCTGCCGGTCTGAAAAAAAACTGTTTCCCGATGGTACACTGCAAATTTGTGTTTTTGACATATAGTCAGAGGGAAACAGAAAAAAAGACACTTAGTTAGCATTCTTTATGCACGGCTGAAGGATACTCCATTAGCAATCGCGATGGCGAGCGTTCATTAGTAATGGAGATCGGCGAACTGTTCTTGCAGATCCGGCGACGGGAGTCGAACACATGAGCACACGACGACGCGATACACACACACACGACACACGCACAGCTGAGATCCTGGAAACTGGAACGAAGGTTATCCTATAAGTCCGGATAACGTCACCGAAAGGCTATTCCTGGAAGAAAGTTCTGGGTCGCGTACAGTGGGATTCCAGGAGGAACAGACACGCGAAAACGGCACTGGTAGAGCGTCCATTTTCACAGATTTCGGTGCACGGCGTGAGGGAACGCATGAGTGAGCGTGAGGAGGTCCACCAAGAAGTGGCCGTATGCAGGTCGAAGGTCGATGAGGAGACCCGAACACACGAACGCGCGCGATGTATATTGGGTAAGCCTGGATCAAGTGTCGAACCCAAGAACATGTATGAAGAATCTTGGCAATCTGGAAGAAGGGGGGGGGTAACACTGTTGACTGCAAAAGTAGGTGCTGTCCACTGGGGTCGAAGTGGAACACTGGACAATGCACTTGGAGGAGAGATGTGGTGCGGAGATGGGCACTGGGTCCAAATGGTGAACACTCGACGAGGGGGGGGGGGCGTCGTGAAGATCCTGGAGTGGACAGACGAACAGCGGCGGCAACGTGAATCCTGAAGTGTGACGTTAGCACATTGGTGAACTGATGTGGGGACACTGGGCGTTGCTGGTCACGAAATTAAGGACTCAGGAGGGGGGTTCCGATGGCGCTGGGTCCTCCTTGGCTCGGGAACCTGAAGAGTAGTGGTGGGGCCGCTGGTGATATCTGGTTACAAGCCACTGTGGGAAGGTGTTAGCCACACACCTGGGACGTTCCTGGGGGGGGGGGGGTTGTCGCGGGGACGAACTTATGACACTTGGGGGGTCATCTGGCTGCTACTGTTCTGGAACGGGGGAATCCATTCGGGGGTCCTGGTGAGTGCAGCCACGAACAACCACTGGGGTCTGCTAAATCTGGACAAGTTCCGGCGATTGCGGCCCAGGGACACGACGCTTAGCATGATGAGCCGTGGAGGGGGTTGAACGATGCACTTTTGTCCTGTGAGAGGGGAGACCTCTTTTGTAGTAGTCCTGGATAGTCTTCTGGCCGTGACGTAAGGGGAAGTCACCGCCTCCTGGAGCACTCTGGAAGTCTGGAATCCCATCCTTCATGGGGCGCCGGATCCGCCCGTGAAAGTCCATGAATGAAGCCAGGCCTCAGTGGGTTGCGAGGTGGCACGAACATAGGTTAGCGTGTAGGAGAGAGAAGTTAGTAAAAACAAAAGAGGTGATACCTGTTCAGTCATGATGGGGGGTCTATAAACTTATAAATATAAAAAGGGGTTTAAAACCTAAAAACTGTAAGCGAAACGCAAAACATGTATCGCGACTAGCATGTAGATTGTTACCACGGAATTTAGTCGGAAGAAACCGGTTGGTTCCGGGTTCGATAACAGAAATACAGGAAATATCCTGTTAACGCAGCATTCCAAAAAATTAAAATAAAAACTGTAACTGGGAGGTTGGAAACTAAAACATCATGGAGTGGAATATCGCGATTAAGGGAATTATTCAACTGCTGTAGTGCCAGCGTCATGTCAGTCCAGTCCGGAAAAACCAGGCCCGTAAAGTTAACAGACTCGTCCGTAAACATTTTAACAGGTCGGGGTTCTATGTAGGAGATGAAAGGAATTCGTATCGACGTCATACGTGATCAAATAGACATTGGTCAGGGCGTAAAACAACCCAACATCAGTGGTGTACAGTGTGGTTTTAAATTGGGGGTGCCCTTGAATAAAAATGCGAACAAGCGAGTGGCTAAAGGCTGTCATAGCCTATCTACGTTGCCCCGCATCTCCACCACGTATAAAGTCTAAGAGCGGGGATCGTAGATAGGCTATGACAGCCTTTAGCCACTCGCTTGTTAGGCGAGAGGAACGTTGTAAAAGGAAGGGGGTAGCTCTGGAGAGCACGTCGACACTTAACTACAAGGGGACTAGCCCCGTAAGTAAGAACACACGGACATATATTTAAACACTACCTTTGACTGAACAGGCAGGGGAAGGAAAGACAAGGAATGTTCGTTACCTGGAGTTCTACGGCGATCTCTTCTCCACTGGTCCTTGGATCGACGTGGTCCTACTCTGAAACAAAACGGACGAGGGAGCAACTCCGGGCTCCAAACTCTGTACTTTCGCCGACCGATATTCTAACGATAACTTTAACTTCCCGATTGTTCGTTTGCTCCTTTTTCTGAACTTACGATGCCTTTGGAGATCTCTCGCGTAAACTGCAAACAACTAGACACGGATTTCTTTTGTAATAACTACTTCATCTGACTGACGGAAGACAACTAAGAATGAGATTTTCTCACGCGACCTATTTATGTGAAATTCGAACTATCGGCCGTTACGACGGTTGCTTCGATCGCGTCCTCTCGCAACGGCAATCCTGAGGAAGAACGCTGATTCCTGATTTCATTTCTAATGCAATGTCAGCGGAGTTTTTCCAACTCCGCTGAAGGACGCTGTCGCGATGAGCTTTTAAGAAGCTCTTTTTCAATGCTTCAGCGGGACCCTTTTTATAACGTGATTAGCTTATTTATTTATGATACCCGGGTCCTAGGTTCGATTCACGTCTGCGGCGTGATACGCTTGTTACAAAATATATGTTGCTACTATTACAACTAATGTAGAGGAATTAGAGCCAACTCAATTGCATGCATGTATGCGTGCGTGAGTGCGTGGGTGTTTTTTTTTCAGAACCAGTTAAAAATATTAGTTACATCTCAAATGTCTATTTCAAGAAATATTCAACATGTTACCAGGTTTTTTTTGTCTGTTTGGTTGTAAGTGACAGAGGAGTGTAAATACCATTGCTTCCTTGAATTGCTATCAAATAAATAAATTAGTAGTTAGGCTCACATATCCTACAATTGGGGGTAGAGGGGGTGGGAGGAGGGAATATTTGACAGGTTTGTAAGTGATCGAGATGCTGTGCTTTGGGTAGAAAAATGTATCCTCTACATGAGCACACTTCTTTGCTCATAATTTGGGCATCAGTTTGCAAATGTTAAGAGTTCCTCGCTAGTTACACGATATGTTCTACAGACAGAAGTCATTCGCCTCATCAAAGCAGAGCATCTTAGACCACACAGCCATGGAGGACGACTGTTGGAAATTTTAGGCTCTTTTTTTTTTTCAGAAATATAATAAGGTAATGACTGATTGATTAAGTTTATTTTACGCTAAATAAGAAAAATTAAATCAAAATTAATTATTTATGTTGGGTTGCATTATAATCCATTATTAGTGTTACTTTATTTATATGTAATTTAAAAATGTCCTTAATAATTGCAAATTTAGCCACGTATTAATTTTAATAAATTGGTTTGTTTGGGTGTTGTTTAAGTGTACTTCTTATGCTGACAGACTAATCGGGACTGGACCTACAGGTTAGAGTGGGACCCAAATCACTATGTACCTCCACTGGGTATCCAAACTGAACCCCTCATTTACAAGGGACGACATTACCACTCCAACATCGGGGAGTCCTGAATGTTAATTGCTTGATAAACTTTTTACAAATTTCTCTTCATGAAATGCACATAATCGGGAAATCATTCATGCTATATTTTTCTGTTTTTAAAAATATATTAATAGCCATTAGAAGACCTGAGTTATGTTTAAGAAAAAGCAGGAGGGGTTCATGTCGAGACTTTGTTTTTTGGTGCTACGTATGAGAAAAGGGTCGGTGGGAATAAGACTGATTGATTGATTGCTTTTGTTTATTTTCTTTGCTTTTCTGCCACTTTTGGCTGATCACAAAGATGAGGATGAGTGATGATATGGTGAAATTGATGATGGGACACTCCTAAATAACACCCAAACCCAGGAGGCTGGGAATCAAACCCGGGTCCCTGGCAACGTAGTGTGCTCTGCTCACCATTCCACCATGTAAGTCAGCAGTGTGGATCAAGAGTTTGACATGCATGTCTTACATTTCGATCAACGCGTGTGTGTCCCTCTGACCCCCTACCCCACCCCCCTTGCACACACACAACACACCATGCTCGTTCATCAGTATCATTCTCAAGTAAAGTAAGCATATTGACTTGCTCCTTATTACAGGTCATCGAATGTAAGGAAAAATAAAGAAAAAAAGCTACCTTTTTCATTTGCTTTTGATATCCAGGAGTGTTCGCCTCATGGACGTGCACCTTACAGTAGTGTGATAATGAAGTGTGTCTGTCTTGAGACCTTAACCATGGTTTTTCGTTTATCCGGGACTCGGTTTGGGTGTGGCAGGGTAAAGAAGTACTTGATGAGCCCAGTGTACGTAAGTGGCTACAATTTCAAAACAAGTGCATATTTCGTTCATAAATATACAGAACTAAACTTGTTTACATGGAGATTGTACATCTCTGTTCTTCCAGAATGTGTTCATTTGGTTGGAATTACCATAAATGAGTACATAGATTTCTCTTTGTCACAAGGTTGATGGATACCATTCGATGTTGAACATTTCACTTTGATACTTGGATCCATCATCTTGTCATTAGTAATTGGTATAATGACACTTATGTCTTAAGGTTTGAGCAACTGTGCGTAGCTCAAAATGTTTCTGAAGAAAGTAGGGTTCCTGTTCTTCTTGCAGTTATGGGTCCAGAAGCTTTTAAAGTATTGCACGATGTTACTGAACCTGAGGATATTTCTCATTTGTCATACACGATGATTAACCCTTAAGCAGGCGCACCTCTTTCACCACGTTAAGTAGGCACGTGGGGGCTGCCCCCAAATATAAAATATTATTTCTAATCAAGTAAGATACATATGCACCAAAAAATACTTTTATACGATTAAATTGACTATATTCAAGAACTTAAAGTAGTTTATTAATATAGAAAAGAGGTGCAATTAATTTTAAAAAATAATATGGACAGACATTGCATTTTCCCCTTTCTTGCAATAGTTAAATCAAATTATTATTATAATGAGGAAAATGTGGAATAAACAATACAAAAAATATTTCTTTTGTAGGGTATACACTTCAAATATTTGTGTAAATTTAGAAATATCTATTTTTTTAAAGAAATACAAATATACAGTATATTTTTAGTACGTTTTCCTTTGAAAAAAAATTGAAGTTCCAATACATATCAATTTTCAAAATCTCAATTGTTTTACACAACTAACTAAACGGGACCATTGTATTATCTTTTTTGATCATATATTATGTCAAATAAATTTGTCTTGTTTTTAAAACTTCATCGGCAAATTTGGCATTTCTTTCCCTTACAGAATATCCCCGTATAATTTCTACATACATATTGGTATTTTCCACAATGATTCTCACAGTAGTGTCATCTATGAAAAGTGAAAATTCTTGATAGCAGATTTGGCATTTTTTGCAGTTGCAAGTGATCCAAGAAGATGTAAAACAATGCTCATACTTCTATTGTGAACATTCGAACATGAGCAGGGAGCTTCTTTCCATCAAGTTATTTTGGCTTTTCCCAGGAAATAAGTTTCATCTTCATCCGGTATATCATTCTCACCATCATGATTTGTGTTAGAATTAGTATAATGTTCTCACTCAGTTACATGATATTCTACATAATGATCTGATTTGGAGTCTATTATTCATCTTAAAGCACTTCAGATGAACTAGGTTCGAAATGTCCTCCAACAGCCACTGTATATGCCCCTGCTGTCTTTCATACTACGAGCTTTTGAACGATTTCTTAGAAAAATTAAACATTCACTTTAAAATACGGTCACACAACACAGATCAAATAAAAACTGTTAAAATATTTCACTCACGAAGCATGGTAAGCGAAAGTTCTAAAAAAATGAACAACAAAAAATCACATACGTAACTAGGCGTGTGGGGGTAAATTTGACCCCCATCAACTTTGGAACAGCTTCACCTTGCTGCAATTACACACACAATGAAGGAAATGACGTCGACAGTTGAATCAGAATGTTTAAGGAAGGTACTAGATAAGCTAGCATCGGGGACTACCAACAAGTGTCTGGGCGTTATAGAATACCTACCTGGGGGTCAAATTTACCCCGTGTGCCTAGTTAAGGGTTAAAGAAAAGATACTACGTCATTACAGGCCTTAAGTAAAGAAGTTCACGTAGAGGTTAAATTCAGAAAATGCATACAAGTACAAGGAGAATTGGTTTCTCAGTTCCCGCAAGCTTCAAAGTGCATGTATAATCAATGCCTTGAGGAAGCTCTTGTGGAACAAGTTACTACAGGTTTGCAGTCTCATATGACACGCAAAAGGTTAATATCAGAAAGTGATTTAACTTTTGCGAAATGCCAGGAATTAGCTTTACAGCTTTAAATGCTAGAACGTGAGGTGAGATTATTCTCCGACCCTAACCATACAAATTCGTATGTATATCACACTTACATTAGACAGGGTGGAAATTGTACTAAATCTCATGTACAAGGATGATGTCCAGCATGGAATTCGATCTGTAACTATTGTAAATGCGAAGGACATTGGAGCAGTAAATGCAGAAAGAAACAAAAGAATAAAGATAATCAAACTATGAAGAAAGCATCGAAAGAGCATTCACCCAGTGTATCTGTTGATGAGGAGCTTCCAGGTAACCTAACAGCACTCACTCTAACTCATCTCAAAGTAGAAGCGATCAGTCAACACACTGTATTAGCTGGTTAAACTTTACGTTTGGCAACTTCTTTGCGACGTTCAGAAAGCAATGTATTTTCTTCTGAAAATTACATAATTAACATATCTATAAATTCACAGGTTACCAAATGTGAGATAGATACTGACTCAGCTATTACCATTTCCAATGTACGACATTTCGAACAACAGTTCCTGGAATGTACTATTTCTACCACAACTATCAGGCTGAAAGGAGTCATTGATGGTTATGTACATTTAGTGGGGCAATCTACAGTTGTACTTGATTTAAATAATCAACAGTTTTCATTACCTGGTATCTTACGCAAAGAGCCTGGTATCTTATGCAAAGAGCCTTTAACATATCCACTCATAGGAATATTGTGGTTAGATGTTATCAACTTTTCCTGGGGAAGATTATCCCGTAACCAGTGACTTGGAGTCTGGGAGACTCTTCAAGAAGAAATTGTTTCAATAACTCTTAAATGGTTTCAATGCCAGCAACACGTGACCTAGTACCTTCCTAGGAGTGGGGATAGTGGGTCTACATGTTCTTAGCCGCATTGTTCCTTCAGCCATTTTGTCGAAAACAGGCGGTTGGAGTCTGTGAGACTCTACGTCAGCGTTAACGTAGTGTTTTGCGAATTGGTTGCATTTGCATTTGGTTAATTTAGAATGGCTTCTAGAGCAAGTACGTCATGTAGCGTTCTTGTAACAGATCCTGGCTTGGTATAACAGCCTAGAATCTGAAGACAGTGATCCTGGCTTGGTATAACAGCCTAGAATCTGAAGACAGTGATGCAGGTGGTGATTCCGACAGTGAAATAAAAGTTTTTGTCATGCTTGACATTATAGTTTTGTTTTTTCTAAAAATAAGTTGTTCTTTGATTAGTCTAATGTTTACTTTTCTTATTCTTCTTGATTGCGAGTGCAAAAAGCCAATTTGTTTGACTTGCAGTTACAAAATTTGCAAAGAGTGTGGCCTCCCCAATGGCGCAGTGGTAGCATCGTTGCCTTGTAATCAAGGGGTCCCAGGTTTAATACCCGGTGGAGGCACATAGTGGTTCGGATCCCACTTTAAACTGAAATTAAAACATCAAATCAGTCAAAGCAAAGAGTGTGATGCAAAAAAAATGACTAACTTTTCTTGTTAATTTTTATGTATTGTGGTTTTTGTCATGCTTGACATTATAGTTTTGTTTTTTCTAAAAATAAGTTGTTCTTTGATTAGTCTAACAGGATATCAATGTTTACTTTTCTTATCCTTCTTGATTATTTGATATATAACAAAATCATTTACCTAAATTTGTTTCTTTTTCAATTACCTCTCCTTACAGTATGCTATGTCACAAATGCACCTGTTACTATTTTTTATCAAATTAGCGCAGAACATATTCATGAATAAGTAAGAAAGACCTTAGCAATTGCTGTTTATATCAGAAAAGAACCAGGCTTGACAGGTATCAAACTATTATACAGGAGTCTGTGAGACTCCACGTCACTGTCTACGACACAAAATGGGTCATCACCGGTTAAGGGTTATTATTTACCAACAACATTTCATTTTCTAATGCTACCACAGTCTCAGGAGATGTTGCAAGTTCAGGAGCTGCTACAGATTCAGACATTGCCACAAGTTCAGGCATTGCCACAGTATCTGTGGATATGATATTAGATATTATCCACTAAAGAAGATGCCTCTTTATCTACCGTAATTTTGTTTGTTACTACTTGATGGCTGGAGAGATTGAAGGCTGAACAGATACAGAGTGGCCTTATTTCGAGAAGAGGAAACAAATCACATTTGAACAGGGATGTTTATTATGGATGGGCAGATTCATAACCCCGTTTAAACTTCAGAATAAGATACTCAATTATTTATGTGATTGTCACATATGAAAGAATTGTGTCGATCTAGATTTTGGTGGCCAAAGATTTCAGCACATATTACGGAATTCATAGCACGTTGCTCCACGTGCAGAGCAAATGCACTGATGGCTCGGAGTGGACCGTCCTCTACGTGGCCTCCTGCTTCCACAGTTTTGGATAGGTGGCACGTAGATCATTTCTTTCTTGTGGGACACATATTTCTCATTGTTGTTGATGCATGCAGCAAGTGGGCAGACGTGTGTGGCCAGTCCACACACTAGATACAAAGGAGACGGCATGCTGGATCTTAGGTGTACCTAAAATCATAGTCTCTGATAACAGCCCCACTTTCACATCACTCGAGTACCAACATTTTTGCCAGAAGTACGGCATTTCTCATGTGACATCTCCACCATACCATTGTCCCAGTAATGATCTTGCAGAAAGGTATGTGTGGACAGTGAAGACCAGTTTGAGTAAACTCTTACTCGACAAACCAAACATGAGTGCTCTGGAATTGGATACGGGAATAGCCAACCTTCTTGCTATGCTGCACAATACGTGTCTTGGTGAAGCAGAGAGTTTTCCTTCTGCATCTGTGTTACGGTATAGACCACATTTCTGGTGGGAGGATGACACCTTAGCTCATCTCCAATTCATCAGCAACTGTTGGCGAATGTCCAGTCTCTTCTGTTTCATGTCAGGAGTGAACTTCTGAGGCACCCACCATGCACAAAGCTTTCGGTATCCCAGATCTGCGATTATCGCCTGCACTTGCTCCCATGACATGCCACACTTGAATGCAAGCTCTGCCTGGGTTATGTGATGGTCCTCTCTAATGAGTTCAGTGACTCAATAGAGAGTCATTCTGATGACCTTCATTGGTTGCAGCATGCAGCCTTCCACTCCATTCTTTGTCACATACATTGAGAGTATCTTGGCTGGGGTTTCCATTATGAACAAGAACAGCCCAACAGCATACAGTACTGACGTCTACACATTCATCCCCATAAAAAGCATTTATTCTCCGATGAATGTCAATTTGGGCACATTTTCTGCAGTTAGAAACTCGATCACCGCACACTGCTTCAGGTGCACTGACATAGTATGGTTATGTGTTGCCATTTTCCTCGCTATAGTTCAGCACCCCCTGGCGATAGAAGATTGAAACATGCAATGGAGAAGTGGGAAATTCTGATGAGTACAATGCATGGTTGCTCAAAATCCAAGATACATTTACACCAAAACAAAAGAATGAAAAAATAGAATAGGGGGCATTACTTTTCAGCATACCCTCATGTATTTAATTTAACTTTACATCTGTGTAGCTATAGAAGGAGACATTGATAACAAAAACATTGTACAATGTATGTAATAATCATATTTATTTGTGTTTCTTAAAAATTAAATTTACAATACATTCTAATTTTTACATCAAAGTTCGTCAGTATCACACCCTTTATAGGATGCAATAATATGACACAATGTCCAACAATCAGACTGACCACTTGTAGAGTGATTAGTTGTGAGTGACGATGGCATTAATATTTCACTCATTAATTAGTAGAATAAAGGAACAGAGTTTTTATTTGAAATGTACAACAATGAACTATCATCAGAAGCAAGATGTAGTTGGATGATAGCTGTAGATAACAACAAAGCACTTATACCAACATTTTCATTGGCCATATTCCTAATGTCCAATTCAGCATTATTGTTCAGTAAAAATTATATAAAGCAATCTTCTGTGCAGCTATTTCCCCTATTCCAGAAAAGTTATTGTTTCTGTCTGAGCTTATTATGTATTACAGGAAACTCTCAATTATCTCAAGTAAAACAGAAAGTTAACAAAACGTTCATTTACTGCACACAGAAAGCTTACGAAAACTTACTGTAAACGAGAAGAAAGCTATTTTTAATCAAACACATAAAGTTGTATCAACACTCTCAGAATATTTAAGATAAAGTGTTACTTTAGTATATCTAGTATTTCAGCTTTGATTTAGAAGGGTTTGCAGACACCTGTTGTATTGATGACTTTAAATATCTGCTGCATCCTGCATTTCTACAAAATATGCATCCTGCTTCTTAATAATGTCAAGTTTCATTATTTATGTATCATAAGAATAAAATGAAAATCATACAAATGAAAGGAAATAGTGGTATGAATCATTTTTTTTTGTTTTTCGCAGATCTAAATTGGGGCTGAACCGATACTAGTTTGAATCAATACTAAACTCATATTAATAAAACAGAAATAAAATTGTACTGGAAGTTAAAAATTACATAAAAGTACAATGTTTAGTTCTTACAAATGAAGATCTCCATCAGTATTTTTTTTTAATTGGTGATAAAAGCTGGGGAGGGTGGAGGTGAATGGAAGCAAGCAAGTCAATAAGAAAATACATTGCATAAGGTACAATCTGTTGGAGTGAATCAGAAGTTCGAAACAATAAGTGGGCTACAGGACTTAGTGAGCATCTACTAACAGAGGATCACAATATGGGAAAGGCCTCCCTGATGGCATGTTGGTAATGGCATCGCCTTGTAATCAAGGGGTCCCAGGTTTGATTCCCAGTGGTGGCACATTGCACAGTGGTTCAGATCCCACTTTAAACTCTAAGTCCAGTCCCAATTAGCCTATCTGTGCATTAAGTGTCCTTAAAACAACAATTCAACCAAACCAACACAATATGGTAAAAATTATGATAAAAGTAATGCAGAAGAGTGTATGAAGCAAGCTTAATTCTTGAGAAATTGGGAATGCACATTAACTATGTCTAAGGTATTGTAAACAACAAGTGTCTCAGTGTCATAAAGAGTAGTTAATGAAATGTTTAAAATTACCAAGGTTATGAACCATTTAAAAATCTTGTAACCTGGGCTGCATTCCACCCAAGGCTACTTGTGATATGCACAAACTTCTGATTCCTACAACACATTTTACCATATCTAAACATTCTTTAGTTTCTTGCTGCCTCTATTAACCTCCCACCATCTTGAGATTTTATCGCCCATATTTTAAAATTTCTCCTGATGAAGATCCTTGTTTTTCAAGTATAAATTATGGATTTTTATTTAGTTTTTAACTGTCACAGGTATGTCCTTATTTCCATTTTATTGAATCAATACTGCTGTGAGTGCTCTAACAAATACAATGTTGGTATTGACTCAACCCTAATCAAGATGTAATGTATGCAATCAATTTACACATGTTTGTGCACTTGTTTAGTATTATTCAATATTCAACATTACTGGTAGAATCTATTGTGATACATGGATTGTTTTTACAATATTTAGAATGTTGTTGTGTAGCTCTTTTCCAATTTAAGTTTAAAAGTGTTGTTTTAATAGCAGAACTAAATGTTTGCAAAAATAAGTAGAAAAATTTCTAAGAATTTCTAATTACATCTCTGCAATATATGTGAAGAGGAAGAAGTAAATATTAATTATTACAAAAACAAATAAAAAAACCACATTTTTCTGTGGTGGTAATGTAAGTTTTCACATCATTGAACAAGGTGCTGGTTAGTGTGCTAAGGGTATGGTATACTTTGCCTAATTTATTTTCTTTGTTATGTGATGTAAATACTATTCACTTAATCAAAAGTTGCTACATGGTAGAACTTGAAGTGTGTATACGTATATATATAAATGGCAAATATGCTAAAAGCCAAACATTCTGGTTTATTTCTCAATTACCCTTGTGGAAAAAACTGTATCTCAATTGTGTAACTGAGATTATTAATTATTTGTTTCTACACTCTAATTCTGCATGTTATGCACTATTTATGATTCTTCCCTAATGTAAGTTACCACAATATGAACAAAGCTTAAGACAAAGTTATCACTCATTTACTTTTATTCATTTTCATTTCATTTCAATATGGTAAAAAAGATTTCATTCTTTCTTAACACTAATTTTTCAGTCTTGTTTCATTTTGATTGTTAATTAGGTACTGTAATGCATTTGCACTTTATTGATAAACTAGAAGCTGGTAGGCTGAAAAAGAATCATGCAATAAAGTAGACTTATAAGCAAATATAATTTCTGAAAACATTAATGCTACTACTAAAACTGCATTCTTCAAATCTCCATTATAAATTGTCTTATTGTCACATACTGCCTTCACACTATAGCTAAATCGTTGTACTATATACATTTTTCCTGATAATTGCAACATTTGACAAAGTCCTAAATATTTTAATAAACTTACATTTGTATACATTTTTCTTTAAAAATTAAATAGACTATTGAGAGTTTCCTATTCCATTACAACAGTATATCTTTCTCTGTATTGCCACAATAAATATTTTTACATTTTGATCACAGAAGCAAAACTTCTACCCAGTGAAAACCAAACATTGTAATTGCAAAACTCTTCACTCCCAGTGTGTAATTAAATTGTACAGAGTGACACTGAATTTACATTTAGAAAACTGCTAAAATGGACAAGATTATTTTTAAAACAGCATGGTATGGTAATTTTTCAACAAAGATAAAATTACTTCACAAATAGACAAAAGGAACAGTATAGTAGATAGTTATATATGATGCACTGAGCTAGGAGTCCCTTGGAATGTATAGTTCTTGGCCATTGATCTCAACTTTGTGAAAATCCACCTAGAGGAGACCAATACATTTCAGTTGGAGGCAAATGTTCTGCAATTTTTTTTTCATATAATCACATAGGCATATGGCATTTTATATAATACTGAATAGTAATTCTTTCCATGATTTCATGTAGGAATAGTAATGAAATACAACAGCAGTAACTCATTTGTTCAGTCTCTCTTTCTGTAAGCAGTGATTTTAGATTCCAAAACACTCATTTCACTTGCAGGCACACTTTACAGGGTCCACATGTAGGCACAAAGATTTCCCTGATGCCAGTTTCCAATAGAATATTTTAAACACAAGCACCTGACAGGATATGAAACTGAGCGTGGAATCTACAGCTATGTCTAACATGGTACCCTGAAGCAGACTCGTGTCTATGTGTGGAAACTATTGGCAGTGACAAAATAAACTGTATTTCCTTCCCAGTGACCTGCTCAAAATATATACTTTACTAGAGGTGCAACAAGTAAAAATATAAAAATTTTCAATTTATGATTATCATTCTCTTCAAATTTTCCAAGTTCCAGAGAGCTTTCTTTATTATACTTCTACACACACACACATATACACATTCAAAGATAAATGCTCATACAAAATTACTACATTTAAATGAAAACTAGATACATTAAAAATAGCAGACTTAAAAATTATGTTCATAATTTGCACTTATACTATATTTATTCTGCATTAACATCTTATTTTTCTTCATTCACTTCAACTTGTCTTTTGTGTGTGTTAACTTGATTGTGTACAATGTTCTGTCATGATATTAAAAGACAGAATCAAGTTCTTTTTTACTTATTTCTTTTTCAAATCATCTGTTATTTATCATATTCATGCTATAGATAAGCATAATAGTTAAATATCATTGATCCCAAAATTTTAGACAGCCACAGTTTCTTGCATGTATGCTAGTTCATGCTAACAATAACTATCTATTGATATTCATTAAACAGGCATTTTGTGCTGTATGACCTAAAACAAGTACTTTTTCACATTCAGCTGACTAGTTGTGAAAATCTATCTTTAACAAAGTAATAATTCACTATTTATTTTAAAGGATATTGTGAAAGTAATTCCAGAAAAGTCATATACAAAGTGAATTATGTATTTTTTTCAAGTTAAACAGGTGAACAACTCTTTGTGTTCATAAGAAAATTCGAACAAAAACAAAATGTGCTACCCAATGTAGTACATTTTAAGAATTAATCAAAGTCTTGAACATGCATATATATATATATATTAAAAACTACCTCTACAGCATAAATAATAAGTGATAGATGTTGTGATGATATAGAAAATAGAATAGGCACAGGAAACCCTGTATTGATCCTGAACCTATGCCTTAGATATTTACTGAAGATCTTTTACCGGTAATTTATTAACACTTTGCTCCTCCACAGCCATTTGCCAACAATACTTGATTCAGATCACTGGGAACTAGAACAAAATTTAACTATCCTGTTCTCATATGCTGTGGCTGCAATATTCGTAATTATTAAAAATATAATTTCACACGACATGAAAGAGGCATCGGGCTTAAACTATTTAAACCATACATGAGCAAATTTGATTTATCCCCTTTGTAGTAAAAAAAGAAAGAAAGAGTTTTGATATGTATAAAAAAAATCTGTGGAGACACTTGAAGTTAAGCACATGTGACTCCTACAGGAACAGGGTCTTCTCACAAGTCTGTCCTAGAAAGATGGAATAATAATGAATAACTATAAACATTCACATAGTAAATTTATATTGTCAATACTTTTGTCAATAATATTAATCTCTATTGCAAACCATTCTATCGATGATGGTGAACATTGTGCAAGAATGACCTTTATTATAATATGATTAAGACATTTGGTCCTACCAACAAATTGTAACAATGGAACAAACTCATTTCTTTTATGAGTGGAAAAATCTGATTAAATGTGTATTTTAAAATTAAAATAAAGCATTAATATAAATTTATTAATCAAGTTTCTATTCCATCCCAAAATACATTACAGAGATGAATTTATATCAACACTGTGCACACTTCTCATTCAGAGGTCATCTGTTTGTTTTGTGCACATTGCACAAAATTGAGTTATCTATCATTAGAAGCTTTTTATATTGAGTATGAAGTTGTCATAAAATTCAGTTTCACATGATCTTAAAATAGAAGTACATAATTAAGGATCTTACAGACACACTGTATGCACACAAGTCATTGAACAAGAGACATGAATCTGTCATGCTCTAAATTATTTACAATTGAATGCACTTTATCCAAAAGCATTAGTTTATAATTTCTAATATATGGTGCAAAGATTGGCAGGGAAAAAAGCGAGGGTTTTTTATAATGACTATCTTCATAAATGAGCTAGAGCAGCGGTTCTTCAACTGTGGTCCATGGACCGCCAGGGGGTCCACAAAACCCTCCCAGTGTTCCACAAAGGTTCGGAAAAATACTAAGACAAGAGTATTTACTCTTTAATGTTAAGAATGAATTATGAGAGAACAAAAATTATACAAATTTACGGCCCGTGAGGGTGAGTGATCTCTGAAGGGAGTCCGCGGTCTAGGAAAGTTCAAGAAGAGCTAGAGCATCAGTTGATGTTTTGAAACATAGAACATGACCAAATGAATTGCAATTATTGTGAGGTGAAGTCACATGTTAGCATGTCTTACTGCCATGAGCATGAATTAAGTACCACTGGTGGATTGACTTGACAGGTTAAGGGTTCGTTTTAGGATCCACCAGTTGGCCAGTACTTAATTTTTTTAAAAAAGTTATTTACTACTTGGAAATAAATTGAGAATGTTTTATCTATGTATTTTCTCAGTGAAAAATCATGTAGATGGGCATTCTTTTGAAGATGTAATTATCAGTAGAGATAAATCATCTTTTATACCGTAGTCTTACATTTATATCTACTAACACAGAAACAATGTCAAATTGGTGTTATTTTTACTAAATTATTACAATCTCTAGACCATACAGAATGCACAGGTGTTAATAACAGTTTAGCACATGGATATAAGGGGCTTTTCAGCCTACCATGCCAGCCATGCTAAGCTTCGTCGCCAAATTTAGTAATGGATTCACATAGCATATTCTAGATTGGCCATATGTAGAATATCATGGTGACAAATTATTATACAAAATTATTATTTTACCCTCACGTATACACGCAAGCTGTTTAGACCCAGATTTATATATGGGGAGGCTTGAGGTTCATAGCATTGCATGTCCCTCACCCCCTGACTATTTACATAGAACTTTGTTTTGGTTCACTTTATGGTCTGATAGACTAATCGAAAATAGACCTGCAGTTTAAAATGAAATCCACACCAATGTGCCCCATGTAATGTGCCTACACTAGGAAATGAACCAACATTTGAAACCAGATTTTGACATTTAGGTTCCAAAGTTGACAACTTAGGTGCCTAATGTGAACCAATAACAAAAGAGTCAAATAGCAGAAGTAGTGTATACATGGATTACATAACAAGGAATAACAGTAATATAATCTGAAATTATTTAAAATGATCCTTTATTTTCAAACTGAAGTGTTTATTAGAAGGTGAATCCTTCAAAAACTAGTAGTCAGATTTCAATATAAATTTATTTGTGCTATGAAATTGAGGTTTTGGGTACTAATCCTGGCTAATGAATTCTATCAAGTAATCATTTACACTCACACTTGCAAACAAGTAGCAAAGTATAAAATATATTGGACAAATAAATGTCCACAAAATTACCCACTCTCCAGTAATCTGAAAAATATCAAATTGTTCATGCACCCATATTATAAATATGCAATATAACCTAAAAACTTTCTGTTATGTTAGTTAATAGAGATCAAATTTAAAAAAAACTAAACCCTGTGGTAGAA
Organism: Lepisma saccharinum; assembly: GCF_977018435.1. Taxonomy (NCBI): domain Eukaryota; kingdom Metazoa; phylum Arthropoda; class Insecta; order Zygentoma; family Lepismatidae; genus Lepisma; species Lepisma saccharinum. The sequence continues at coordinate 114,137,153 of NC_139230.1, forward strand.
CAGGCTATTGAAGGCCAAGGCCTATCAAATGGCTTTTCTTTGGGTGATGCATGAAGGAGTTCTCCATAATTGAACAGCTACTAAAAATGGAAACCTGATAGATTGAGTGAGGTCTTAAACAGTGGTGGCATTTTGCCAATGATAAGCATAGGATCAAACTCAAGAACTTGTATGTAACACTTTCACTTCACATTCACAATTCATATACACACATGCACAATGTATATAAGTGCATGTATATACATACATACATGCAATATATACACATATATATGGTATATATGGGAAGCAGTTATTAACTTGGAGAAAAGACAAAAGACACATGCCAAAATATAGCTCAATTGAATAATAATAAATGATGCCCCAACAGACTAAAAGTGTGTTGCGTGTGTGGTCATTTTTAGACATCCTGTATCATGCAACATCCATTGCTTTATTTTAAAAAAGCATCTCTTAACATTGAAATGAAAGTGATAGGAACTCGATCCACTGGGAATTGAAAGAGGATAGAAGATGGAAAAATCTAAAAAATCTGCATTTTGGATCAAATAAACACTTGACTTTCAATTGTGTAAAATAAAAGCAGCAAAGAATTATAATGATGATTTTTCACAAATTGCTCTCTGCTCTTGACAAGCATAATGTTCGTGACTCTCATGTAAGTTATATTATAATGGATACTATGGACCAGCCTGAAATGACTTTTCATGTGACCCACCTTAGTACTTATAAAACTGAATTGAGTATAGTATGCATTATATTTAATCCAAGTAAAGAATGTAATATTGCCTTTGTCCACAGTCACTCAATTACTTACTGGCCCTGCACATAAGAAGTGCTCTAGGTGATTTTAAGACAAGCCCATGTTGCTACAAGTACACTCATTTTGAACTGTAGCTATTAAGAAAATAATGTAGACAGGAGAAAGGTAAAAAAAACGTCAACAAAATTAGGCTGGGGCAGTGCCCCAGGGGCCCCGAGGTAAAGGGGCCCCACCCGAAAGGCCGAGAAAATGTAATGGATTTTCCAGACTTATGTTTTTGTTAGACTGGTCCAACTGGCCAGTAACGTATGGGGCCCAAAGCTGGTGGTTTTGTATAGTTGCACGTCTGCAGTAATTATGTCATGATTTCCCACTATGCTAAGCAAATAATGTTTTTGGGGTAAAAATATGGAGGTTTCAAAACAATTAAATAAGGATTGCAACAGGAAATCGGTGTACATACAAAAAAGAACCAACAGCTTGCAATTCAAAATTGCGTTAGTGAGAATTTAAAGTTGGTTCTTAATGCTGGAGGATAGCGGTTCTCAAACTTTTTTCTCATTGTACCCTTTAGTTGGATGGGTTAAAGTTACAGTGGTGTAACAGCTGTTTCCTTTATCACTAGAACTTGAAGTCTCATCTGTAGCCAGTTGAATGAATCTCTGATGTACTCCATGTTTTCTGTTCACAGATTGACTTATCGCGATCTGGTTTCTGTGTCTAAGTATTTTTTTTACAAAGTGACTTACACCACTGTAACTTTAACCTGTCCAGTTGTAACTAAACGTCTAATGTGCCCCCACCATAGGTTTTCTCCGAATAGTGGGTTTTGGGGAATTTTTTGGGTTGCTTGATCGGTGGGACGTTTTTGATATGTTGGTGGCATGTATCTGCAATAGAGCAAAATTACATTCTGGCTGTATGTAGAAATATGGTAAACAAATAAACATTACAATCCTACGTTTATTATTTTATTGAGTGTTCCTACGTTTATAATCTTCATGATTAGTTAGAAAAATTAAAATGTGAAACACATGCATGCTAAGAAATATATAAAAAAAACATTAATTTTCATACATTTTTCCAGAGCTATTTAAAAAATAATAAACAAAAATAAGTTTGTAAATAAACTGTCAAGCACAATTTTGGAGTATTTTATTGTAAATCTTAAGAGTTAGTGAAAGATGCATAGCCTGTCATGGTTTCTTGAAGTCTGGTTGTGCATGTGAAACTTTCAAGTGGAGATTCAACTCCAAATTTAGTATATTTTCAGTACTTGTTTTTTTAGGTACTTTGTAGATGAAAAACGACTCTCCGAGCTGATTGTGTATTCCCTTCAAGTAGTTCATGTACCCCCAGGGGTACGTATACCACAGTTTGACAACCACTGCTGTAGGAGGTAACCGGAAAGAGCTTTTTTTTCAGTTCAGAATGGCTATATTATTTTTGGTAACGGTATTCTGCGATGTCAAGTTAAAATCTTGAACAAGAACTAAGATGAACCCAACTCTCAAAACACTTAATCCACCACGATGGGCAAGTAGATAAGAAGTTGTGTATGCTCTTAAAAAGAGGGTTTTTGATATTTTGAAAGTGTTTTTCTTATATAGCCTAATATTAACAAGCAAGACATGCATCACTCGATGAAAAGTTGATTGGAAGGACTTGACACCCCCAGAAGTTGGTGTCACGTGGGCATGCTGTTTACTTTGAATGTTAGTGGACCTTGATGTTATTAATCATAATTTTAATGATGCCATTTCTTTTTGATATATCACACAAACTTCTTTAACTTTCCTATGAAACAAGAATTTTCTCCTTAATATATCATAATCAGAACATTCATAACACACTGGAAAGAAAAACAAAACTGGTCCAAAGAATTTTCTCCTTAATATATCATAATCAGAACATTCATAACACACTGGAAAGAAAAACAAAACTGGTCCAAAGAATGAAACTGGTCAATGAAACTTCAATATGGAAGAAAAATTAACTTCACAATATCGCTTAAATAATGGTGACATTTAATTTGTATGCAGCACCCTTTCTGACAGAAGAGGGATGTAGAATACACAACTTATTATCGGGGGTATTGGCCCTTAGAGCAAGAGGTCCTTGCTCCCTGAGCCCCATCTTCTACTGTTTCTGGGCCTCTTTGAAGTGTTTAACAGATAAAAGCAATATCAACTACCTTGTCACAGTATAGCTAAAGATCAAGAATAACTTATAACAGGTGTGGACAATGTGGCAAATTTATCTTGGCTCTTCCCTTGAAAATATTTGGTGAGTAGTTACAAATGCCACATGTAAAATTAGCATTATTGGTAAATTGATGAAAGTATATGAACTACCATGTTTGATTATTAATTGTGTGGTATTAAGAGAGAGACTAGAATATTAAGTATTTAAAAAATATAAGGGAATAAGGAAAGGAAATAGTGGAGGATGGGGTTGATATAGGGGAAGAGAAAATGAAGTATTGATATATGGGGATCCCGTATTTCAAAGGTGTTTCCGAAAGGATTGAAAAAGTGGCAAAGGATTATGGTATTAAATGTGGGATGAGGGCCCCATAGACAACTGAAATACATTTTACAGAGTACAAAAAGGATAGAAAGGCAGGGAAAAATGGAGGGGGAGATAAAGGAGTGTATAGAATTAGTTGTGAATGCAATAAGGAATATATTGGACAAACAGGAAGAAGTATGGAGATAATATTGGGGGGGGGGGACATGATAAGGACATTAGGGAGGGAGTTCCAAGAACGGGGTTGTCAGAACACATTATTGAAAAGCAACATAAAATTAAGAAATGAGAGGTAGTTAGGAATGAAAGCAAGCAAATAAACAGAAACATATATGAGGCTGTGAATATATGCAAAGATAGGAACAATAAATTAAATAGAGAAGATGGAAATGTGGATTAGGGTGTTCAAAAGGCGGGAAGTAAGTGAATATAAAAAAATAGGTTTTCATGTCACACCGGGCGTAATCCACACAGTTCAGGAGACTCGTGATTTTGAGTATGAAATGAAGTAATGTGGGGGGAGGGGGTGGAGGGGAGGGGAGACTGGTTGGCGGAGTTTGGAACCGGGAAACTTCCTGCATTCTGCAAGAAGGCAAACCTGATGTCTCGCAGGCGAGTGTGTAGTCGCGTGTATGTTTTTTAATGTTTCAAGTTTTAAAATTTTTATCTTTGACTTTTTACATTTTTTGGTAGCTTTCCAAAGAAAGGATTGTGAGTATGGGAGTTTTATCAGGAATGGGAAAGTTGTTAGGAAACCTTTTTGACCATAGTAACACCTATTACCTTACTCCTTATTTTACTTCTATTTGACGTGGCTATGAAGCAATTTTGCTAGCCAACCTGAGGAAGGGAGCAGTTGACTCCTGAAACGTAGTTTGGCATACTGTACATACTCACAAACTAAGTAAACTATATTTTGATATTTTTAAATATTTTTTAAATACTTAGCATTCTAAGTGAGTAATTCACACATGCGCAAGATATGAGACAAACTAGCTGGGAAACTGAATCTTCCTATTGGATTCATAACTGTAGGCATTTTACACTCTATAAGTATATGACAAATGGTGTATGAAGGCATGAGACAAGTTTTTCTATGGATGGTCATCTGCAAGCTATTTGCACCCCTGCTTATTAAAGAAGACATTGTCTTGTGAAAAGTTACTGGGAACCCACTCGAACACATGAACACATATTGATAAATATGAAAACCTAACACCAAGTCATGAAGTTATTTGTGGTGCCCGTTAATGCATCTTTTCCTGTCCACAGACAGTAAACAAAAACAGCAGGTCCTTCTATCCACTGCTTGCCTCAAAGAATTTCCTATTTGAATTGTGTCATTGTTGGCCTGTAACACCTGTTTCTTAAATCGAATTTTTGCACGTAAGTGGCACTAACTGCTGAATTTCTTGGATTATACAAAATTTTAAAAGCACATACAGAGCAATGCAGAACCCTACACCCTGCAGCCCTCTGCAGTGTGGGATTAGTGGGGACGATCAATATTAAAATTATTTTACCCTAACCAGTAAATATCTTACTCTCAAATCAGAGAATTCAAGGCTGATGAGCCTCCTATCCCAAGTAACCAAAAGTGGTTGGCCCAATGCAAGAACATACCGTTGGCCAATGGTAATTTTGGCCATGGTTCCAACGTTGGGCCAACGTGTGGTTTTTACGTTGGGCCAACATATGGTTTTACTACGTTGGGCCAACGTATGGTTGTACTATGTTGGTCCAATGTACTGAAAACTAAAGAATGGATAGGTTTGTTTTCTGATATATACATAATTTATTGTGAGGCCAAATGTAAACAATAGTTCAAGTTATTTATGAAAATAAAAATAAACAGCACTTTCTCAGTCACATGGTATCATTGTTTTCAAGGCACCATACCTTCAAGTGGTAGCACAAAAACCTTCTAGAGTTGACTAATTTTTCCATCTTTCATGGAATTTAGGCTGGACATAACATTGCTTAAACACCTTCACAATAATACCTGTAAGAATGTTCTTGTTCTACTACAGCAAAAGAGACAAACAATAAGCAATTCCCAACACATCTTTCATCCAAGGCAGCTGACAAAGGACTGGTGAGTGACTGGAAGTTAAAAATAGCTTCTACTTTCATTAAAAATATATTATATTTCCAGTGTGTGTTGTGACTGTAATGTTCGAAAAGAAACACTGTTACATGTCACTTATTTTACAGTCTAGAATTTATAGCATTCTCCTGAAAGTTTTGTTAGCATTAAAAAGTTGTTTATAAAACTGATTTTGACTCATGTTTCCATGGTTTTTGCAAACGTTGGCAACGACCGTTGGCCCAACGTAAGACTAACATCAATTTGCCAACCAATGTAAAACCAACCTTTCCCATGTAAAAACTGATGTTGGCCCAACAGTGGTGGTTACTTGGGATTACACCTTGTGAAATTATTCGAAAGGATATTACTGACCAGACTTAATGAAACATGCAGAAGATTCATCACTTTTACCATGCCATCCATCTTGGCTTTTGGACTGACCCTAACAATCTCTCAGAATTGTAGACAAGTTTGCAAAGCATTTGATCAAGTCTGGCACTCTGGTCTCATACATAATTTTTTGCAGCAAAGTTTCCCAGACTGCCATGTCCACCTCTTGCAATATTATCTCAGTTAATACAGTTTCTTTGTCTTCTTTTCTGTCCACAACCTTGGCTCATATTGGCTGGTTTACTATCTATCTCCACTGCTACACACCCTTTATACTGCATATGTAAGTAACTATTTACCAAAAGTCCTTCTAAGTCAAGTGTGCATATAACAGCATTCTTTCTGGCCAGTTATCACATAGATCTACTTTACTAATTTGTCCAACAGCAGTCAAATTCCAGGCATGAACATGCATGTGGCGACTAAGGTTAAATTCCATAAAAAGCATTTTTGTTATTCACATGACACAAAGAGAGTATGAACAAAGATATTTGTGATATGTGGACAAAATAGCCCTCACAAAGAAATCAATATGTACCTATGCACAACTTTAGACTGATACGTAGCATTTACCAATCACATCCAAGATGTTTCTAACAGAAAAATTAAGTGTGTTGTGGTCACCCTATTTGGCAAGTTCAGATGTTCAGAGCTTTCTTTGCAAACCAGGCTACATCTACTGCAGATGTATATAATTGCACCGTTAACTTATTCATGTCCAATCTGGCAGCATGCAGCCTACCCATGTATAAAATTATCTGAAAGAGTCAAGACCCAGCAAATCCCCCAAGATAAGTATACTGAATGCCACACACATCAAAACAAAACTCCAATGTAGGACAATGTAGCAGATAGCTTGTGCCATGACCGTTGCAGACATAGGGTACATGGATAACCACAGGCATCTCTTGTCATTTAGTAATACACTCCAAAATTGACAGATTCATGTGATAGGCACAGACATAGAGCCAGGGCAACAAGCCTGGTACTTAACCTCAAAGCTTCATATTCATGCAGTGCAGTACAAAAAAATGGAAGCTACTGAAATGCACATTTTGCACTTACAAGTATCAAATATTAAAATGTTCTGCCATCTTGATGTGCCTGGTTATGCATATGAATATAATTGTCAACTAATAAAGAATTATTTTTATTTAAAATATGAAGGAAATAAGCAAACATTTACTAGTAGAAGTAAGTATGTTAGTTCCATCTCAGGTTAAAGGTTTAGTGTTTAAAGTTCTAGACATTGGTAAAGAAACATTCACATAAAACATGCAAAACATCACTGAGAAGTAGACTTCTTTTCCACAAAAATACATATTATGCTTCAAATAAATACACACATACAGAATTACAAACATATAAATTTATGTAATTGTGTGGAATATTTTCACCCCCAGCCCTTTCCATACACTGACACTGAGACAGCTACACTTACTGGAAACACAAAGCTGTAAAGACCAAGAAAGAAACAGAGCTCTGTGCTACAAAATGGAACACAAAGCTCCATGACATCCTTGTGGACGAAGTGCATTGGCTGATATGTTGGCTGTTGGGAACATAGAAACACGGGTGGAAGTCCTCATGCCTTTTACATTCACTGGAGATGAACACAAATAAAACAACAAATAATTAGAAGTTATATTGTTCTTCTCTATGATTTAGAATCTCCAATGTATATTACAGTGAATTTTGTTAGAAACAGAAATGTTAAATGTCATCACCATCAATCTTGAAATATTTCTGTATAGGATACATTTCCATTTTATTGGGCATTAAAAATCAATAGTTATACACTTATAGGGAATACTTGAGCATTAATATTCAAATTGTTATTGAATAATGAATATAACATTTTTATAATTCCTGTTGAAATTTAGCTATGTAGATATAAAATTAAATTATATTTTATTCTGAATCAATGTATTCATGCTTCAATTGTCTTTCAAATCAATTTTTTTTGTGCAATTCTATCTCTCTCACATATCAATAACTACATAAATTTGTGAGCAGTTTGTTATGTTACTTTGCTTTTCTTTCTCCTTAGGTTAATTATGATGATGATGATGATGAATGGTGAATTGATGAAACAGATGAAGGAATAAACACGTGAAGCATCCATAAGTTCTTCAGCATTCAAGCTTAGGATCCCTGGTTTCATATTACCTTATGCTAATCACTCCATCTAATAGAGATCAAATGTGTGAACAGAACCGTGGAAAGATAAATTAAAAAAGGATGGAATAGTTTAAATGGAATGGAATAGGATAACTGAAAAAAGGAAAGAGATAGAAGGGTGGGCTAATAATAAACATTGAAATGTGCTGAAGCAGATGGGAAGCCCTCATTAGATAGTATGAAATATTTTACATTTCATATGTACTGAATTGAGAAAAAACTGGTCATTGTATGGAACTTATTTCAGCATTTGCTGATAGCTAACAAATAATAGGTTCGTTGAAAAAAGGTTTTCCCAAATAACAATCACATGTAAGTACCGGGTGGGTCTAAACTTACAAGTGATGGTAAAAAAATGCACACTTAGTTTTCTTGACAATGTATTCATAACAAAAATGGTATGACACCAAGCATACAAGTTACTTTAATTACTTCCTTTTGTCATCTGCTATCCAACAAGGTACAAATGTTGCTAACATTCAATTTTGTGTACAAGAAATAATACTTCATTCATCTTCATGTGAATGGAATCAATGAACAATACAATTAAAGAACATTACATGTCTTGCTCAAAGTGGGCACCTCCATTACGAATGCAGGCACGCAGGTTTTTACGGACATTTGGTCTCGTAACTCGTGATGTGATGCTGTCTTTGACGTGTTCACCAGCTGTTAAAATCCTCTCCCTGAGCTCTTCTTGCGAGTTTACCTGTGTCTTGTAAACTAATTCTTTCACGTGGCTCCAAATGTAAAAGTCGCAAGGCGACAAATCGGGGGATCGAGCTGGCTAGGGAATCGGGCTGCCTCGGCCAATCCATTTCTTTGGGTAATTTTCATCCAGCCATTGTCGCACGCCCAGGCAGAAGTATGGATGGGTGTCATCAACAATAATTTGATAGAGCCATTTTCCTGCCCCAAATCTTAAATGGCATCACTTATGAACATTTTTTGAGGAATGGAATGGCAATGTTGTTGGAAGATGTGCTTCTAGCTACAAGACATGACATGATCTATCAGCATGATGACTGCCAAGCTCGATCCCCACGCCTTGCGACCTTTACATTTGGAGCCACATGAAAGAATTGGTTTACAAGACACCGGTAAGCTCGCAAGAAGAGCTCAGGGAGAGGATCTTAACAGCTGGTAAACACGTCAAAGACAACATCACATCACGAGTTACGAGACCAAATGTCCGTAAAAACCTGCGTGCCTGCATTCGTAATGGAGATGCCCACTTTGAGCAAGACGTGTAATGTTCTTTCATTGTATTGTTCATTAATTCCATTCACATAAAGATGAATGAAGTATTATTTCTTCTACACAAATGTGAATGTTAGCAACATTTGTACCTTGTTGGATAGCAGATGACACAAGGAAGTAATTAAAGTAATTTGTACGCTTGGTGTCATACCATTTTTGTTATGAATACGTTGCCAAGTAAATTAAGTGTGCATTTTTTTATCATCACTTGTAAGTTTAGACCCACCCGGTACTTACATGTGATCGTTATTTGGGAAACCTTTTTTTCAAGGAACCTATTATTTGTTAGCTATCAGCAAATGCTGAAATAAGTTCCATACAATGACCAGTTTTTTCTCAATTCATCTTTTTATGTGGAAAATTGTCATTTTTTAAAGAAACAAAAGAAATTTGATTATCTCGAAAACTACTAATTTTCGGACGGGGTATCATATGGTCAAATTTATTGCAAATTGTCTCTACTTCAACCCCTTTCAGGGAATACATCTAATTACCAGTCACCCTGTATACACAGTGTCTCTGGTAGAGTTACTACCAATAAGAAATTGATGTATTTCTGAAAATAACTATGATAAACTAATGGGATTTTGATTTTCTATTGAGGAAACTCCTCAAGTTTCAGTAGATCTCCACATGTATGCATGTTTATATACTCCGAGTGCTCACTAAATTGCGACCACTCCTCCAAACAATAAGGAATGGCCCAGCAGCTGCTTTGATCACATGACTGGAAGTATCATGGTGAATGTATAGACACAACGCTACATACAGGCCTCCCAAATGGCGCAGAGGTAGCATCATTGCCTTGTAATCAAGGGGTTCCAGGTTCAATACCCAGTGGAGGTACATAGTGGTTCGGATTCCACTTTAAACTGTAGGTCCAGTCCCAATTAGCCTTACTGTGCATAAAGTGGACTTATAACGCCAATTGAATCAATCAATCAACAACGCTACATGTTAGTCGAACAGCACATGTTAAAATGGAAGGTGGCCAGGATTTAACGTTGTTCTAAAAGGGCATGATTGTGTGTCAATAACCCAGACAGCAACACTGGTCAGATGCACCCATTCCAGTGTAGTGAAGTTGTACAGAGAGTGGCAAGAAAACGGGGCAACGAATACCAAGAGGCAGAATTGCAAGGCCTTGCGGAAGGTGAGCGTCGAATCAAACAGCTTGTGACAGCTGAACGCACCATCAGCATCTAGGATTTATGGGACCAATACAACAGTGGATGCATGACACCCATATCCCATGCAACTGCGCATCGCACACTGGCATACATGAAGTTCCACAGCAGATGACCCACTCGTCACCCACCCCTCAGGAAGCGTTACCGCTGACTTTGTCTTGCTTGGGCCCACGAGCACACTGATTGGACCATGGACGATTGGAAAAGGGTGTGTTGGTCCAATGAATCATGGTTTTTGCTACACCACTGTGATGGGCATGTGCATGTGTGGTGCCAACAGCAGGAGGCTATGGACCCTTTCTGCATGGTGAGTGCTGTACAGGCAGGTGGGGGCTGCTGTATGGTATGGGGTTGCCTCAGTTGGCATGGACTGGGACCATTGGTGTGTATGGACCACCATGTGACATCCATTGTGTATTGGGAGGTGTTAGGACACCACTTACACCCCACAATGCAACACTTCTACCCACACGGGGACGGCATTTTTCAGGATGACAATGCATGGTGCCACCGAGGAGGGAATGTACTTCCTTCGTTGGAGGAACATTCCACAGAGACGCAGCATATGAATTGGAGCCCTAACTTCCTTGATCTTAATTCCATAGAGTATCTGTGGGATGTTGTGAAACGAGCTCCTCAAACCATGCATCCTGCACTGACATCAGTAGGTTCATTATGGGATGCCACCAGGAATATATGGTGTCACATCTGCATGGAGACATATCTGCACCTCATGGAATCCATGCCACGTTGTGTCCAGACCATCCGCCGAGCCAAATGTGGACCAACAAAGTAAAGTATTAGGTAGGTGGTCGCAATTCAGTGAGCACTCAGTGTGTTGGTGTGTGTATGTGTGTGTGTGTGTATAAAAAAGAAAGGAGGGCAACAAGGGCTAAATAAAAAGCATAGAAGGTTCCATCTTTTCTTCTTCCACTGATGATGCAGCTCATGTCACCAGACAGTAGAAATAGACAATATATATATGAACTCTTCTAACTATGTGGCAGAAGCCTCCCACCAACTCTCTGATCCATCCACCTACAAACCCACCACGGTTGACATTTGCACTACACACCTGAACAAAATCGGTGAATTTGTCCTCTCCCGAGGCCCTCCTCCTCCATCCTCATACCAGACAACCCCCATACCCCCACTTTCTACCTCCTCCCCAAAATCCACAAACCGAACAACCCTGGGAGACCCATTGTGTCTACCCTTGGAATGCATATCAGCCTTTGTAGACTCCTACCACCAACCCCTTGTCCACTTCCTGCCCTCCTACCTTCATGACACCAATCACTTCTTTGATATCATCCACAACCTACCATCTCTACCTCCCAACAGCATCTTCATCATTGTTGAGGTCACCTCCCTCTACACCAACATTCCCCATGCCCATGGCCTCCGTGATACTAAATCATTTCTCAACAGCCGACTCAGACCATACAGTCCCAGCACCCACTTCCTGATTCAACTAGCCATCCTTGTACTCAACTACAACTTTTGCTTCAAAGACCAGTACTACCTGCAAGTATGTGGCACAGCCATGGAAAACAAAATGGCCCCTCCTATGCTAATCTGTTCATGGGCAGGCTGGTACAAGAGTTCCTGGACTCCCAACAACTGAAACCACTCCTATGGCTAAGATTCATAGATGACAGTTTCCTCCTCTGGACACATGGCGAACCCTTCCTCAGAACTTTCCAAAACCAACTGAAGAACTTCACCACCCTTAAATTCACCTGGTTCCACTCCAAAGACCAAGTGACCTTCCTAGATGTGGATATCCACATCGTGGGAGACCACTTAGAAACATACATATCAAATTACCAACCACCTCCAGTATCTTCATTACTCCAGCTCTCATCCCCAAAAACACACCAAGAAAGCCATACCATTCTTCTTAGCTCTTAGAGGCCAACCTCAACTCATCCCCCTCATCCTGCCAAAAATACAGCCTACGCCTACACCAAGCAGTGGTGTAGTGTTATAGTACGCCCGTACGCCCGGCGTTCCCAGATTTAAAATTTCAAAAATGCTTAAATGCTGTGATTATAAAGTAAAACGTGGCTAATTTCATATATGTTTGACCTTCATGGCATTATAATAGCTATTTTTCACGATCTGCTTGCAACGCTCCACTCTCAACACTCGTTCTAGCATCTCTTTTCAATGCCTTTCCCGGCCGGACGCCAAGCAGGTTCTGTGTACAGGACTCCTATATTCCTTGCTGCCTTTCTGGAGGGAAAGCTTCAATTTCTACAGCACGCGTGTAAATGCTCTCTCTTACGCCAGCGTACAGAGCAGAGAGGTCTACCGTGATTAGTTCATGTGACCCTTCCTGCCTTCTGAAGCAGACGACAGCAGTAGAATTCCTACCCGGTTCTTCGCTCTTCGCACTCATGCAACTCATGCTATGTGATGCTACAATACACAATATTGACTGACGTAACTTTACAAATCTCAAATATACTGCTTCTTAATGGCCACTGCATTGTATGATTTATCGCATGAACAGCGATGTGCATTAGAAACTAAAAGATCAACACAGTTTTTGTCAAATAAGTTGATGAAGTCCTCGTGGTAGAAATTCAGCCTGTGGCTGCTCTACCACTTAACCCACAAAACTATTATTTTTTTTATTGTATTTTTTCGTTATTATCTAACTACTTAATATTGTGTTAATGGAAATGTTTAGCATTCATTTGAAAACTCTTAACATCGAATGGTCTCTGGACAAAATTATTTTAAAATGTTTATCAGCATTCTCAAGATGTAATAAACAGTGGTCTGAATTACTAATCGGCACTGTCAGTAGAGTGTACGATATTTGGATCATCCACTCTGCTTTGCACAGTGCGCCAAGACGACAGAGGTCCCTGGTTCGAATCCCGGCGTGAGCACGGATGTTCTTTGTCAGTGTCCCTTCATCAATATCATCACTCATATTCATATTCGCAATTAACCAAAAGTGGTAGAAAAGCGAAATAAAATAAACCAAATTAATCAGTAGTTGGATCATCCACAACAATGACGTCTACTTTTGTGCAGAGGCACTTATGATTCAGGTAGGTTTTTAATGACTTGCATCATGCAGAAAGGTATAAAAAAAGGTATAAAACACCGGAGTTCAAAACATTTCTGGCATAGTGAGGCATCTAATTTTCTAGCTAACACATGCATGGATGATGTTTTACTGAAAACCCAGCTGACTTCAGGCAAATAAACAATACCTGTGGCGACTAATACCATCAGTAAATTATTAAGCAAGAAAGGGCCGACCCTTCCTTCGGACTTGGCGTTCCCACCCGAAATGTCCATGCTACGCCACTGACACCAAGCCCTAAGCAACCTCCCCATCCACCCTCATCAACAAACAAATCACCAGAGCCACCTCCCACACCCATGCCAAACAACCCAAAACCATCCCTCCTGCTCTGATCACCCAATACCACCCTCACCTCCTCAAAATCAAACATACCATCCACTCCCTCGTTCCCAGAGACATCTTTCGAGACAAACCAAGGGTCATCTTCTAGCACCCCCCATCAAACCTCAAGAACATCTTGGTCCAACAATACCCACCCTTCCACCCCACACCCCCAGCCCATAGAAGTATCAAATCCAGGTGCAAAACCTGCCCCATACTCATCACCTTCCCCACCCTCCAGATCCCTACCGCTGCTGGTGAATTCACCCTTCACCCAAAGGGCACCTGCCACTCCTCCAAACTTATATACACACTCATCTGCAAAATCTGTGGTAAGTTCTACCTGGGTGAAACTTCTACCCCCCCCCCCCCCCCCCCGAACCTCAGAATCAATAACCACGGAGCCTCAACCGCAAACTCCAACCTCACTGTTGCCACCCACACCAACAGCCAGAACACCACCTTCAACAACTGTTTCCATGTAGTCATAATACACCTATTACCCCAACACACTGACACCTCAACCCACAGGCGATGGTTTGATTGATTGATTTGGTGTTTTAAGTCCACTTTATGCACAGAAAGGCTAATCGGGACTGGACCTACAGTTTAAAGTGGAATCTGAACCACTATGTGTCTCTATCGGGTATTGAGCCAAGGACTCCTTGATTACAAGGCGACAAGGCTACCACTACACCATCGGGGAGGCCCACAGGCGATGGGAAAAGGCCTACATTTCAGGCATGCACGCCACCATATCCCCCCGGACTCAACCTAACCAACCAATAATCACTTTTCTATTCCCTCCCGAACTTCACCCCACCCACCATGCAGTAAACACTGGTGAATGGACCTGCTTGTCTGAACCCATGACTTAACACACCCATGACCTATCACTTTTCTCTGGCAACACTGTGCTGATGCCAGCATTAGTATTCTGTGCCCCTATGCTATTGTGACTCCGTTCTTTAATTCTACCATGACAATGAGGTACTAGCCTCGATATATATATATATAGAAAATTACTGTCTCCTACACCATTTTTGTTTCCTGCACTCTTTCTCATTCCATTCCTGTATATATTCATATATATGATGCCCTCACAAATTTGAAATACAGAGAGAGATTTTCAGCAAACCAAAAACACCATGGAACTTTCTGTTGCATTGTGAAAGCTGCCATTTTAGTCTGTATGTTTAGTGACATATTGCAAGCTCATCAAAGGTAGGAATTATTTTCTCTTATGGGTAATGGTAAAACTTGGAGAGTTTTATCACACAAAAGGAACAAAATCATTATTCTACTATCATTGGTGTATGAGATATTTTGTAATTGGTAGTAATTATCCTGGACACGCCCTGTGTGTGTGTGTGTGTGTGTGTGTGTGTGTGTGTGTGTGTTTGTGTGAAATATTATTTGCATTTCAAGATGAGATGGTAATAGAGAATGACACATATATGTAATCATTTACTATATAACTTCAAGGTGATGGAGAAGGTTAATTGTGTTATGCTCATACCCGGGAACTTCCAAGATGAAAACTGGCAATACTGATTTTAAGTTTCAATGTACACTTACATATATATGGTATGATATTTACGTTTGCCCCAACATCTGAATCATGTGTGTGCTTATTCCATCCAATGTATGTATCAACAATATCGAAAAGAAATTCATTAATTGTTTGATGATGAATGGGATGGTATTTGTTCTAACACTTGTCAGAAATGTTGAGTATGCAAGGTTATATTAAAATATTTTATTTTGTCATGAATATATATATATTTCAAAAACAAAGAAATGATATATTACCAGATCCCCGGCTGTTGACGGAAGTTTCTGAGAGCTGTGGTTGAATAGAAGATGATGTTTGTATTTGTGGACCATCACTTCGAACATTAGCCATTTCCTGAAGCTTGTACCAGTGAGGTTGTTCATCTACAACATTTGGATCTGAAAGTAAGAATTATACAAGTTAACCAGATTGTAAATAAGCAACTGATACCACAAACCCAAAATTATTGTGGTTACAACAAATTTTGTCCCACTATGATCAGTTTACCATAAGTATCCCCATAAACCCTTTTAGTGTAGCACTGTAATGTGAGAAAAATGTGTATAAGATGTGATTTCAGAGGAAATTTTCTTACCTGTTGCTCACTCATAGTTTTGCATATGAAAAATATCAAAATAACCCCCACTTCAACAGTTTGATTTCTATTTCTGTTTCCCTAATTTTGTCATGTTGCTAACATTCCATCTTCACTGGGTAGATAAAATGTATGATGAAATAGATTTGAATCTAGGATTCAATGCATCGTAGGATGATGCACAAACCACTCAGTAACAGAAGCTGGCAATAGCAGGATAGTTATAATGTCTGGCCATTGATTTTGCCAATTTTGTAATCCCATGTTCAAAAGGACAATTGAAACAATTAACTTCATTTTAAATTCTTCATATTTTCTTTTCTTTTCATATATTTATTGAAATTCTTTTATTTTAAAAATTATTCCAAATTTCTTAAAATTTTGAAATTCTTACAGTGGAATCCTGACTTAAGTTACAAAATTCTACATTTCTCTGCATTATACATTCAATCTGCATGGTCCGATAAATCCATTTGTTATACAATTTTCCCATAGTTAACATTTTCATGTATTTTATGTATTAATTTGGTTTGGTCCCCTGAAGAAATTGAAGTTCCACTGTATTTATTTTAGTTAACGATAATAATAATAATAATGTTCTAAATATTTTAAAAATTTGTTTCAAAGTTGTCTAGCAAGTTACAAAGTATTTCTCTTTTACATTAGCATATGCCTTCAGTGGAAATGTTTTTTTTATATAGGGGAAAATGGGGCACATATGAACATCTCGAATTTCCAGGCAATGTAAAGAAATTGTGTGGAGTTGACAGCAGTGGCAGTAGATGACAGCACTATAGATCCGCTGTCTGCTAGTAATTGGACCATTCATCAGTTAAGAAACATTCAGTGTGAGAACGTGCGTAACTCCCTGAAAAGTAATTTCTCTTGTCAAAAGTTGTAAGAAAATAACTACTACATAGAAGGTCAAGAGGCAAGTCTGATTATAGAATATGAAACTTATGAATCTCTTACCTTTTCCCTATGAAGTACGGATTTGATTGTCATGGTCCTGTGGGGCAGATTTGAATATCAATTTTGGGACACATTTGAAGAGCACCTTTGGGGCAATGTGAACAATTATTAAATTTCCCCATGAGTTCATCATAAAAATATTAAGTGAAGCATTTCACACAATTTCAAATGGTGAAAATAATCATTATGCAATAAATCTACACAAAGAAATGGAACAGCAATATGTATATGATTACACTCAGAAATTAGGCTGCAAATATCCTGAAGTATGGGATAGAAACAAAACTGCTGGGTATGGTTTAATGAGTGGTTTTGAGAAGTGACACCCTGACCTCTCATTATGAAAAGCCAACCTCTGTGGCAGAGTGATTAGCACAGCATGCAACGACACCAGAGAGCCGGCCCCTGTGTGGGGGCATCTTAGCACATTGTGCTATGATGCCAGGGGTCCCAGGTTCGAATCCGGGCCTGGGCATGGATGTTTGTGAGTGTCCATTCATCACTTTAATCATGTCATCACTCATCCCCATCTTTGCAAATTTGCCAAAAGTGGCACAAAAAGTGAAGTAAAATAAAGCAAATCAATCAATCAATCAAATGAAACCAGGGATCAGTGATTCAAATTACAGTGTGGACATGGGTGTTCTTTGTAAATGTTCATGAAAGTCTGTATTTCCAGAGAAATATGTTATTAACAATATCAAAAAGAGAAATGTAATTTTGAAATTATTAGAGCTGTTTGGTGCAAGGGAAACAACCTGCACTCAAGCACTAAAATGTTTTGATTTTGATTTTAATATTTTGAAAGCTAAGATCATGTAAACATGAGCTGAAATATGAAATATACCACACAGATATTAACGTAATTTATACATGACGTACCTTGGATAGCGTGCCATTAATTGTTCATTGTGATCAGAGCATGTATTGAAAGTGTCCACTGTTTTCAAGAAGGTACACCACCATCCAAATTTGCATATTCACCGTGACTTGTCGCAGTGTTTCTCTGGTAATGTTCCTGATTTCAGCCGAAATGTTGTCCTTTAACACTTGTAACATGTGATTTGTTTGCATACACCCTGTGGCCTCCACGATGGCGCAGTGGTAGCGTCGTTGCCTTGTAATCAAGGGGTCTCGGGTTCGATACCCGGTGGAGGCACATAGTGGTTCGGATCCCACTTTAAACTGTAGGTCCAGTCCCGATTAGCCTTACTGTGCATAAAGTGGACTTAAAACACCAAGTCAATCAATCAATCAGTTTGCATACACCCTGTTCTTCCAGGGACGTCGGAACTTATCCAAGAGTGGGTGGGGGGAAGGTTTTCCAATTTACCAACCGATTTTTACAATCTCTTTTCCTCCTATATATATATATATATATATCAGCGGCGGCTCGTGACTTTTCAAAGATGCATGCTACAACTGATGCTGTTTTTCATGTACTTATAATGACCCCTACCCCATCCCCCACCCACAGATACGTGCCGGCTCTGTGGCCACGAACGTTAAGTGGTCGACTTTTGATCTTGCCATCAAAGTTCCAGGTTGGAGTCTCAGCGCGGTTATGGGTATTATTTGTGAATGCCCCTTCATTAATTTCATTATTGCAAAGTATTACAAAGAATACCCATACAAGGGCCGAGACTCCAACCCGGAACTTGGATGGCGAGATCGAGTGCCTTTAAATACAGTGCTGTTGTCAAGATGTTTTTTAACAGCATTGTCTAAACTGCTGACAAAATCAAGGAGCCATAAAAATACCCCAGAGTTCGCGGAGGAATCTGTTTCATCGTGGCCAGCCACGCAGGGCCAACGCAAAAGTTCCACAGAACTTGATGCAGTCTATGATTTTTGACACTTTTAAACTTGCTCATGATACGATTCTAGATAATCGTGGCTTAACTGTGTTGCTATGTTGACAGTTCCGAGAGAGACAAAATTTAACTCATTATTCATGTGCTTTTTGCTTTCACTATGCTTTCTCATATATTCACTTAAATGTCCTAGATCTTTTACCTCTCCTTTAGACCACGAATCATTACTTCCAAAAAGTTTGCAAGGAAAACAGAATAATGCATTTCGTATTTGACACCCACAAAGCCATGGGTCACTATCGTATAGTTTTCTATTAAATCGCCTTTTATACGTAGCGTTCTAACCTCCCTTTGCATTTTGCGATAGATCCAAATCTGGCAACGGCCGTCCTGGCACTTTTATTTCCAACTTTCCTTCAAGTGTTCTTGAAGAGAAAGGTCGCTGCAACAAAGAATCCACCGAATTCATCGTACACTAACACACACTCACTTTCATTTCTAACAACAACAAAAAGCTAATCCTTCACAACAATGACCACCACATCACATGCCACGCGATTTTAACACAATTAACCGCATGGAAAATTTTTGGATCTGGAAGCCGGGGGAAAATGACGGTACTCTGTAAGTTTGTTTCTGGACTATTGAAGTGCTACATAAACACAAGGAAATATATTTCTAGCATTTAAAAACGGGTAATTTCGATAAAATATAAAATTAAAATTTCCTAAACATAAATTACATAGCAGAATCCACTTTCGGAAGCAAAAAAGGAACGGACTATAGTTTTAGAGTTGCAATCTTCACAACTTACCACCAAAATAGATAAAAGGCTAAGGGGTAGTGTCAATTCACGTTCCAACTTTTTGCAGGTGCTGGTAATGTATATGACATGTTACAAACATTACATAAGTCTACACTGATAACGTACAGAACATTTGAAAATTACATTAAAAAACGTTGTTCTGACAGAGGCAATAGGTTGTCATAGACTTTCTTCTTATCCTGAGATGGCACACTTACCGTGCTGAGTCTTCCTGTAGCACGCTAGCAGATGATTTTTCTCAAGCCGAGACCCTATCCCCCGTACAAATCGAGGAGTGGGGTGTACAGTATTAATGCGCGGAGTGATGAAAAAGGGGCGAAAACGTGCTGTTGAGATTTTAGCATGGTACGCTATTCCTTATAGCCCCAACAGCGAGGGAAATACGTGGCAGCACTGGTAAATGTTGAGGCTCTTAACATGAAGTTTCATTTCACTTTGGGGCTTCATTAAACTTCTTGCATCTGTGAGACTTGATTTTTTCTTCTTTTCATTTTAACAAATTTAGAAACGTGCTATAGCACGGTAGCACGTATTAAGCAGCCACCCATCCTCATCACTTCTCACACCCTCCAGGTGCACACAGCCACTGGCAAATTTACCCTCCATCCCAAAGGGACCTGCCATGCCTCAAACCTGATCCACATCCTCACCTGCAACATCTGTGGTGATTTTTACCTGGGGGAAACATCAACGGCCCTCAACCTCCGCATCAATAACCACCGCTCCTCCACCCACAACCTGGACTTCACTGTCGCCGTCCACACCAACCACCACAACATCAGTTTCAACAACTGCTTCCGGGTAGCGATCATCCATCTCCTACCCCAACCAGCCAACACCTCTGTTCGCAAAAGATGGGAGAGGGCCTATATATCGTCCATGAGTGCAACCACTCACCTGGCCTGAACAAGGCCACCCAGTAATGCCCAACCCTCACCCACCCTCCTGCCCTCCCTCCCAACTCATCCTACACACTCACAGTTTACGACGAGCCTGGTGACGAAACAGTGTTTTTTCGTTCTACGCACCGCTTCTTCTTCGATGGGGACCTGGCAACTCTGCAGGGCCCCAACTTCTGGTTCCGTCTATTTCTCCTCACACCGATGATGCTATGAAATTAGCGAAAATTTTGAATTTTTCTACTGTCCGGTGAGTGTTTCCTTTTACATTCTTTGATTTTTACTTAGCCCTCTTGGCCCTCCTTGCTTTTATCCTATATATATATATAATATGGGGTGGGGAGAGTACATATGTATACATACATAAATAGGCTATATGCATTACATATTCACATAATTATATACACATATTTATGTATGTAAACATACATACAGATGTGTGTGTGTGTGTGTGTGTGTGTGTGTATAATTACTAATACATATTATATTGTCATTTATTTTTATATAGCTATTTATTAGGTATGCATTTCTGACAAACCACAATAAATAAATTGAACCACTATTTGATGCTCTGTTGATTTTGTTAATGTCGTTTATTCTTACATTTAGCTAAACGAGGAGATGAGGACAGGATACATAAATCTCTCCTTCCACAGGTATAACTGTGTCAAGAAAGTGTCCTTGTTGATCATACATTTTCATAGCAAGGGGTATGCTGTTGAGGAAGAAATATCATCCGCCCCAAAGACATCTTACTTCTTTTCATCACACCAATCTCCGTGCCATAGTGGTTATCATAGCATGCTACGAACCCTGGGGTCCCGGGTTTTAATTTCAGCATGATTGACATGGAATGACCCAAATGTGTTTACACTAACCTGAAAGTTTGAGCACTACTTCCCCAAGGAACTCATTTGGTTTGTAGATATCATAATTCCAAGCTGTCACCTCCAAATAATGAGTCTTGAGATCTTCAGGAGCAACATTTGGATACACCATTGTTTGATTCCATTCTGGCTCACTTGTTTGGGAGAAGTACCTGGTTCTACGTTGATGTTCAACACTGAAAGAGTGTGAGTTATGTTTGCATGTGAACATATCATAAAAATGCACTGTATACACAAAATAACTTCAGAAACTTACCTTGAATAGCATTAAAGTGACTTGTTACTGAGCGTGTATGTGATTCATGAATGTAATTCTTCATAATTCTCTATGAAAATAACAATATCACATATTGTGGAAGTGCAGTCAGACGTAATCTGACCAAAACATTTTCAGTGTTTTTTTTTTCATACTAGGAAAGAATAAATATATAAACACTACATACATATAGAAAATGTGAAAGAAATGTGAAATACTTGCCAGGCATGGGAAAAATTTTAATTTTTGACACCACTGGCTCTTCAAATGGTATAAGTGTTCAACATGAAATGTTGCCACCAAGCGCAGAGCGAAGATACAGTTGGTATGGAAAAATGTTGTTCTCTCACCAAGCTTTTTGCAAATTATGAGTGGTATGGTGTGGTGTGTAAAGGGGAATTGTCAGGAGAAGGAGGAGGGTTGGGAATGGCGATGAGGGATGGAGCTGGTTTTTGGTTGGGCAAGTTACCAGGGGTTGTGGTTGCACTCTTGGCTGATATGTACCAAGCAGTTCTGTACTAAGGTGTTGGTAGTTTTAGATAAGGGGTGGAAGATTGCTACCCGGAAGTAGTCATTGAAAGGAGTTCTTTGACTATTGACATAGAAGGCAACAGTTAAGTCCAGGTTTTGGGGGAAGAAACAGTGACTTTTTATGTGTAGTTTTTTGTGTAAGAATTTAATGTGAGAATGACAAAATAAGAGATTCTGCAATCATGCAGATTTTCACATCTTATAAATTATTATACATTTTATTTTAAAAAATTATAATTTATTTATAATAAGCTTGGTACATACTGTTTGTTAAACAACCATCAATTGTCGTTCAGGCAATTTACACTGATCTGAAAGCGTGAAATGATAAGCTTAACAAAAATTAAGTTTTAAACTCTACTTGGGGGAATGGTACAAATGTGACTATTATTTATGGGTGGAAAAATTCCTGGCAGGAATGAAAATTTCTGTGCAGTATGATGCCAGGGGTCGTGAGTTCGGGTGTTCTTTGTGAGTGTCCCTTCATCAATTTCATCATATCATATGTCATCCTCATCTCCACACTGACCCAAAAGTGTCAGAAAAGTGAAGTAAAACAAACCAAATCAATAACCAACAACACTATATCATATATTATATCACCTACTTGACCAATCACTAGATAGAGTATAGGGTCTGCAGGAAACACATAATTAGTTTTCTGAAATTGAAATGTGAGTGGGTATACAATATATACTTAAAAGATAGTTAAATCTTTTTTCTCCTGCAGTAAAATAAGTATATAATTGAATTAATGATTACAGAAATATCTGTGTCAGATTTTTTATGAAACTGAGTTACAAGCAGACTGTGAACTCAATAATTTGGATATTTAACATTCCAACCATGAAAGTTAAAAATAGGTTGATTGCAGAAAGGTCTGGAATCTAATACTGTGACATAGTGGTTCGGATTCCACTTTAAACTGTAGGATCAGTCCCGATTAGCCTTACTGTGCACAAAGTGGACTTAAAACACCAACTCAAACCAAACTCTAATACTGTGGACTTTTCGGCCCTTAACAGTCCTGTTCAAGAGTTTCTTGTTTAAAAGATTTGAAATTCTGTAATCATTCAAATGTTCAATTATTTTACTTCTACAGTGACATTGGATTGTAGATTTTTCAACTTAATCTGCATTAATAGACATATTTTATATAGGTGATTATTACCTATATTTTATCCAATACTCATGGTAATTGCAGAAAAAAAACAGGATCCATCAATTATAATATTGCTATCACTGTAAAATAAATAAAGTGGCAAGTGCAGACCATACTAGACACATGTATTTTGGGTTATAATTCTTATATACATAGTTTATAAGAAGTCATAATCAGTTTTAAAGAATTTTATTTCATATCACAAAAGTGTACTGAATAGACTGAGGTCCTGTGTTGAATCATCAATGGAAGTAATTTTAAGATAAGAAATGCAAACTGTAGTAAATTACCTTCTCTGTGGTAACAAATATACTTTAATGAAAGGATCTGGTTTTGTATTGCTACCCTCATGCATGGTTAGGAGGCCCTTTGCACGTATCACAGTCACATAAAGAATTTGGGCACTACTATCATAGCAAACTTGCAGCTGTACTTCTCCCAATGGTACACCTGGATGTGAAAAAACCTAGAAAATAAATAGCATAATAAATTAATGGGTAATGTTTTGTAGATACAAAATCAGAAAATCATTAAAATCAATAATAAAATAGGAAATTCATGAATAACACATATTAATGAAGTATAAAATTAGACTAAACATCCAAATCTCATGTAGCCAAATGGTTAGTGCTCTTGCCTTTGGTGCAAGCAGTCTGAAATTTGATTCCTGGTGGGACCTCCCAAAATTTCGGTGTAAATCCAGCATCATGAGGACAACTGGGGAGCTACTTGAAAAGAAGAAGTAGCAGGATCTAGTCTTGAAAGTCAGAAAACAGTGGTGATGGGTCTTGATGATGAAAAAAAGAAGCCACCTGGCAGGCCTTGGCCCTCAGAGGGATATTGCACCTTTGAGTTTAGTTAGTAACATGTCAGTAAAGATACATGCAAATCAGTAGAGACCAGACTAGGAGTGTATGAAATTAAATAAGACTCACATAAAAAGTTACATAGAAGAAATGGAAAGGAGTTTCAATGAGAGATTTAGTGAGCACAAAAATAACACCAAGAAGGGTAACCCTAGTACTGGCCTCAGTTAACATATGATATCTACAGATCATTTAATGGGAGAATATAATATCTGAATGGAAAAAGAGTTAGAAAGATAAGTAGTCAAAACCAAAGAGTTAGAAAGATAAGTAGTCAAAACGAAGAAAAATATGTGAAAACAGAACACATAAAATTAATAGGTATGATGATGAATTTGGAGAGAAATGGACCAATTTAATAAACATGTCATTAATTCCCCTTATAAATGCAGCCTAGCAGCTGGAACTTTACATGGGTGCTTATGGAAGTATTATTTCTTCAAGTATCCTAGTAACATGTTACTTAATGTCACTGCACGTAGCACATACACGGAAAGAATAGAGGTTGAAGAACTAATTTGCAAATGTCAAAATATCATTCTGATCAGTGAAAACTTCAAGTTGAAGAGTGAGTATTTTCATTCTCCATAAGAAACACATGGAAGCTAAAACACACAAATAACAATATTTTTAAAAAACTACATCTAGCTTAATAATTTTAAGTGAAATGTGAAGAGAAAACCTTAACATAGAACTTGACACTTTCTTGTATCCAATACTCATGTGTATTTTACAGAAGTGAAATAAATGAACCTCATCACCTTATGGAAAAGAAAGGCTTTCAGAAAGAAACACCATTACATAAGATTTTTTCTAAAAAATATTACAGCATTGTATGTGTTCCGCGACTGATATTTTGAGTATATCTCATTAGAAATTACCTAAAATTTAGTATTTTTTACATTTGAATTTAATTTCACCTATTGAAACAAGATTTTTGCAGTGGATAATATATGAGTTCTAATTTATTATTCACAATTCCACAGTTTGGTCACTTATCTGCTAAATATTTCAAATTTGATTGTGCAATTGAGGGAACTAATTTACATCACTACAATGAAACTTAGAGTTTTTTGTGTAAGAATAATAAATAAAACATACAAGCATTTAATAATATAATATTTAACACTTACCTTATCTGCTTCACAATTCCCTGCTGATGGTTGTGAAACTATGGATTGACTAGAACATATAGATGTAGGTTCACATTGTTCAATTACAGGAGATTTTCTTTCAGGATCATTTCCACAGTTATGCCCTGGTTGAATGAGAAATAAATAAATAAATATGTATATATACACACCCACACATACATACACTATCATACACACACACAATATTTTATATACTATTTGTATTAATATTTTTGGCTATTTTGCATTGACCTCCTATAGTAGTTTGGGAACAGTGTCAGAATATGTCTCATAGTGACAAAAAATTCATCGGTATGGATAATCCCTCTATGCAAATAAAATGGAAGAATGCTATGGAAATCAAACTAACTTTAATAGATGTTAAATCTATAGTGGAACCTTTATTTTGCATTCCTCAGGAGACCAAAAAAAAAAACTTCAAATGAGTGAACACTTTATAAATTTGTTACAATGGGACCATGAGTGTTGAATATATAATGTAGGAAAATGTAAAACTCAGGAACATAAGATTCGGGTTTCTCCATACATTTCAGTTGGACAGATTGGAATTAAATTTCTAAATTCTATCTTGATTGTCAAAGGCAAAATGATTCAGATTTTCCAATGTGGAAAATCTGAACCATTCCATGTAGGTTGGGCATGTTAAAGTTTCTGTTTTTGTAGGTTTGGTGCGTATTACTCACAATTCCAGAATATAAAAAAGACGTAAAAAAATAACGTTAAAAACTGTACTTACGTATGCGAGTATGTTGTTCCTACTTTCCTTTCTTTAGAACTACGTTTCAGGGACTAACTATCCCCTTCTTCAGGTTCGTATAAAAACTAGGTACTTAACATGGTACCACGTCGAAATGTAATAAAAGGATTGTGGACAAGGGTTGGTGTGGATACATTTAAGATATTATATTCCCCCCTCTAGATGTATTTAAAAAACTCATCGTTCTCTAAAAACTTGCACAATTACCCTATTCCCATGTTAAGAATGTTAAAATTCTAAAAACCTGTATGTGTCACTATGTACAACTTGCAAGTTTGGCTTTTCCTTTCCAGTTGAGCAAGGTTCAAGAGTTTGGGGGGGGGGGCAAGGACAGTTTAATTTCCCTTGAAACGTAAGGTTAGCGTGGTGCAAAAGTGGCAAAAAGTATGGGCAACTACCCCCTCTTGGCCCCGCCCCTAATCGCCACCACTGCTGACACCTGTAAAGGAGTACGAACCAAGTTTCGCCAAAAAGTACCTTCGTAAATATTTTGGAACTTTGTGTGACTGGTGGTTGTTCTACATTAAACATTTTTTGGGGGTGCTCCCTTATTGCGCAGTGTTGGTGTCGTCACCTTGTAATCAAGGGGTCCAGGGTTTGATACCCGGTCAAGGCATATGGTGGTTCGGATCTCACTTTAAACTGTAGGTCTAGTCCCGATTAGCATTATTGTGCATAAAGTGACCAAATAATGAATCAATCAATTAAACAGATTTTCTCTCTGGTGTAATTTTGACCGATTAGTTGCGCAAGATCCCTCCCCCCCTGAACACTAAGGCACGATGATCCATAAAATGGAACATGAAATCAGAATTTGCATTATAAAAGGTTTTTGAATATTGTATTCTCTTTCAACAAATCGTCGTTTTTTTCATGTTTTTCCTAGTTATCTAGTTCTACAGACCACATTGATACTAATACGATGCAAAATATAATTGTTACCCTGTATCTTCATATGGGTGCAAATAGCAGGCAATGCTATTTACACATTTCAACAAATAAACGACGTAAAATAAAACCGAGAGAAGATTTACAATTTCAAGACCAGAGAAGTGACATAAAATGAACAAGACACACAAACCTATCCACACGTAATAGTATGCAAGACCTTCGAAACAAATTTCATAAATATGTGGTAGTTGGTTTGACAGAACAATGAAATTAATTTGAGAAGTTATAAAATCTTAGGACAACCTCAAGGCACCTACGCCTAGCAGAAATTCAAATATTTCCATGCGTAGTGAAACATAATGGCCGTTGGCAACACTGACAGTAATCCTTGCATCTACCTGCAAGATGCAAGAACTACATGGAGTCTCATGGGTCTTCTTAGGACCCGGGTAAAGAAAAAGCCTGGCAGGCATCGAGACCTGTGCACAGCTGTGACGTGAAGCCCGCTTGTGCGATGTCGAACACCTGGGCTCGACGTGCGTGTTGCATATTATTGTAGGCGCACCTCCTCGCAGATGGGTTTTTCCGGGTCTTGTCCAGGTCTCTACCTCCACCGGGTATCGAACCTGGGACCCCTTGATTACAAGGTGACAACACTACCACTGCGCCATTGGGGAGGCCACACTCTTTGCAAATTTTGTAACTGCAAGTCAAACAAATTGGCTTTTTGCACTCGCAATCAAGAAGAATAAGAAAAGTAAACATTGAGATCCTATTAGACTAATCAAAGAACAACTTATTTTTAGAAAAAACAAAACTATAATGTCAAGCATGACAAAAACTTTTATTTCACAGTCGGAATCACCACCTGCAACACTGTCTTCAGATTCTAGGTTGTTATACCAAGCCAGGATCTGTTACACAAACGCTACGTGATGTACTTGCTCTAGAAGATATTCTAAATTAACCAAAGGGTTGCAAGGAACACATAAATTTTGTGAAAATTGACAAACTACCAACCACATGATTATGTGGAAAACAAAACGAGAAACGGGTCCAGTAGACCGAACATCATAGCCTACCAGCCAGATGATCAGCAGTCATCTCAGGGGAAGGGGGAAGTGAACCAACGATAAGAGAAATGGTAAAAACGTATTCAAAAGGAAGTGTCAATATCGGATTTTGTCTCAGCTTACATGTTAAATATCAACAACAATACATTTTATTGGACTTAACAGCTTACATGTGACTGTTTACGCCCAGCTCATGTCAAATATTTGCAAACCTCGTTGCAAGGTTGATATGTACAGGTTTGTGTCCAGATGCCTTGTGGTACTTTTGTGCTGATAACGGAAGTATCCGAGGTTCACATTGTTACATTACGGCTAAAACACTTACAACCACAGTAAAAATCTAATGATGAATCAGTAGCGAATATACTGCCCTGTTCACAGTTGCATACTATTACGTGTGGATCCGGTTTTTAGATAAACACAGTCAGTCATCAGGGAACTTGTATTACTACTACTTATGTCCCTGTATTTTCAACCATTTTTGCCACTTGCCTCATAATGCCCTGAATATACATTATATTATGAAAAACTCAATATGCTGACCAAGGCAGTAATTTATTTTATTATAAAACATAAACTAAACGTAAATGATCTACCCAGCTTCAAACTTCATAAAATAATTTTTTATGCATATGATACAACTTTCCTCACAATTGGCAATAGTAAAATGCATACTTCAGAAACTGGACAAAGTAGAAACTTTTTGGTTTGAAACTAATAAATTGTCCATTAATCAAAACAAAACAAAAAATAATCTTTCCCTTAAATAAGAACATTCAATGTACCTCAGTGAAGCTTCTTGGTTTATATCTAGATTCAGAATTACCCTGGGATTTTATTATTAACTCTTCAACTGCTGGCAATGTATTCATTTCGAAGAAAAAAACAGTAATCATGTACCTTTGTCACAGAAGAAGTTGGATATACTGTCTTTGTACTGCCACATAATTTTCGCATATTTTGAGAAAGTTTGCATTTACATGCATCTTCTGAAATCAGTGCAGTTTGTCTCTTTATATTGTCTTTTGATTCTCCCATGTGTGTGGGTTATTTAGAGTGCCTGAAGTGGAAAATGTGGGATGTGTTTGGATGAATCTTGAGGTTGAGGGGTCTACTATTGTTTATCATGGTGGCAATGAGACAATTTGGGGAGAGGTGTTTTGCAAAAATTTGCTAGCTCAGGGATACCATCCCCTATATCCACCCTCACTTTGAGCACTGGTAATTCATATGCATTTCATTTTTCAAATCTCACTCTCTCCCATAGATAAAAATCGCATACAGTAAGATCTGTGGATCATGCTGGCCATAACTCTTTACAAATGAACCTATCTTCAAATATTCCTAAAGTTAAACTAGTGTCATCAGCTGTATGCACTGTATGAGATTGCTGAAAAAATGCATATTTACACATACATCCAATGTCGAATAAGTGTTCAAACAACAGCATGAGCATGTTGTCCCTGTACACCTGTGCATTGATGGTATTTGCATAAAATATGGTGATCCCTATTATTCAGCGTGCATTTTCAACACTTGATAACCCAATTTTCTCATCACGCAATGGAGTTTCACATACAAAATCAGGTTTTTCTGCACTCCAGTACCTGTTACTCTGTCGATACATGGCTTGTACTTTACTTGATGGGTTACATACATATATTATTCCGTCAGCAAATAGCATGCTTCTAGCCGCTAAGCAGCCTGTATTCTAATGACACAAAAACCTCTTAACACACTGTCCTTTACATCTTAATAGCTATGAAATTTTTGGATAGGCATATACCATATATCTATTCACACTAGGCTTCTGATTGCTAGCATTGTTTTTTGTGCTGTATATGCTCTTTCATGCTTTTACATTAAATATGGAATTGATAACTTTTGTCCAGAGGTATTCAGACTCAAGTGGATGTTATTCTTGGTTTTACTGTACTAATTCTCTTATTGCATTATTCTACAAAAAAAAATAATAATAAATGCCTGTGTTTATTCAATTTAAACACATACCTAATAAGATGTAAGTAACTTATGTTCAGAGGTATGTCTCAGAGAAGGAGGAGAGTCTTTTCTACTCCTACATTACATTAGTTATTCCAAATATATTTTGTGAATAGTGTAATGATTAGAAAATATTGGAGTCATGTCCATTCCATGATGTTCATGTTACAGAAAAAAAACAGCGATGTCTGAAGCATTACGTGCTATCCCAAGTAACAACTTTCAAGAGTATGCTGTCAATTATACAGGGTGTTATTTTAATGGCACCCACGGACCACGGAAACATATAGAGGACATCAAAACAAACAACATTTCTGAGTAACATTTTTCTCGTTGGTGCATAATTTCGGTGCTACATTTGTTCAAAAAAGACCATTTTGCCACCTGAATGCTCGCAACCACACATAACATTTGATTGCACGTCATATTTCGTCATGAAGCGATGTGTTCCAGGGTTGCCAGGAACACATATTCTATGAAAAATGATGTACCTACAATCAACAACATTATGTACTGTAAAAGAAAACGAGTAAACACGTTCTTTATTTAACCTAACAGGAAGTAAACAAACGATACGAAAAATGGTAGAAAGAATTTAGAATTCAAGTGAAAGTGATCATATCGAATTTTGTCTCAGCTTACACGTAAAATGTTTGCAAATCTAGTTACCAAGTTGGCATCTACAATTTAGTCTATCCACTTCATCCTTCTGATACTAGTTGTCTGTGACACACTGAACAGATTACAAAATAGAAATGAACGAACTCAAAATTCCAAAGGTAAGCAACACATAATATACATGTAATTATAACACCAATAAGCCTTGTTTCTATGATATGAAAAACTCAATATGCTGACCAAGACAGTAATTTATTTTATTATAAAACATAAACTAAACGTAACGTTTCAACCTTCTAGCAAGGTCTTCTTCAGACTCTGCACCAAGTACAAATGTAACAAGGTACAAAAACAGGATGATATATATACACAAACATTGCTCCCCTCCAGACTATTAGAAAGTTGTTCTGGAACATTCTAGCAGGTGGCTTTCCCTTGTCAACTGTACTTAGCCTTTTAAATTTGGTTGGATTATGATTCTTGAATTCCTCTGGCAGCTTGTTATAGAGTTTTACACCTTGAAATCCTAGACCACTATGTGTTTTGGATGTGCGGACAGTAGAAAGGTGGAGGGAGTTATGCATATGAGTGCTGTACTTGTGTATGTCCAGATTTTTTGAGAAGATTTTAGAATTTGTATGAATAAAGTACAACATTTCTAATATGTACAAACATGGAAGAGGTAATATTTGAAATTCATTGAAAATTTGTTTTGTTGGGTTTGAGAGGGATACATTCTTCATAATTTTTAATATGCATTTTTGACAAATAAAAATTTTCCGCATTTTGGGTGAGCTGCCCCAGAAAGAGATACCATATGTAAGTACAGGTTGAATCTGTCCAAAATATACTGTCCTTAAATCATTCAAAGTTAAAACATTTCTCAAAATTCTCATCATGTAGCAGAGCCTGCTTAACTTTTGAGTTAAATTAGTAATTTGCATGTCCCAAGACAGATTTGTGTCTATCCATACTCCTAAGAATTTTATTGCATTGCATTCTTTGACGACTTTATTGTTAATAATTACATTTAAGTTTTTTATTTGTTTTGCTGGATTAAAATTTATTAGAACTGTTTTATTAACATTCAGGGAAAGCTTGTTGTTGTTTAGCCAGGTGTTTAATTGTGTTGTTGTTGAAATGGAATTCTTTTGAAGTTGCTCATATTCCAGGCTTTTTACTATGATATTTGTATCATCCGCAAAAACTATTGTTTGAGACTCTGATAAGGTTTCTGGAAGATCATTTATGTAGAGTAAAAATAAAACTGGTCCTAGAATTGAGCCTTGCGGTACACCTGTATTGAGGAACAATTGGTTTGATTTGATTTTGTTAATATCTACATACTGACATCTGTCTTTTAAATATGACATGAACCATTTTTTTGCTAAACCTCTGAATTCATAATGGTCCATTTTATCTAGTAAAATGTCATGCTGAACCAAATCAAATGCTTTGGTAAAATCTAAAAATAATCCATGCACATGAATTTTTGTGTCTCTCGATTTTAGTATGTTATTTGTAAATTCAAAAATAGCTTCTGATATTTACTTACTTTTTTGGTATCCAAACATCAGTTTGGATAAAATGTCGTATTTTTCTAAGAAAGTTACTAATCTATTTAGTATAATTTTCTCTATTACTTTAGAGAAGACCAATAAAAGAGAAATTGGCCTATAGTTTGAGCATTCTTCTTTGCTGCCTTTCTTGAATAATGGTTTCACTTTTGCTATTTTGTACTCACTAGGAAAAATACCTGTTTCTAAAGATGTGTTGCAAATACTTACTAGTGGTCGTAAAATACTAATCGCACATTTTTTTAGTAGAGAACTTGAAAATTCATCTGGCCCTGATGAATACTTATTTCTTAAATTGATAATTACAAAATGAATTTCCATTAAAGAGCAGAATGAATCATTTATGCAGGGAAGTAGGGTTAACTTTTTTTTGTCAAGTATATGTACAAATCTAAGAAAGCCCTTAGCTTGTATATGTGGTATAATATAATTTTCACTTCAATGTTCTCATGTTGAAAATATTATAGGGGAAAGTGGGGGAATTGCGACCACCTAAGGGAGATTTTAAAAATCTCAAAAACTGTACGCAGTGAAACAAAAAGAAAATGTGGGCCTGAAAAAGCAATGTTTGTAGTACATCTCTGCGTATTACTTTGCTCCCTGTCGTTAATAGTTATCTCAGTAAACGTCAAAAAGTAACAATGTGCATGTGAGCGCAATTGCCCTATTAGTAGGGTAATGGCACTCAGTACTCATCCTAACAGTAAATCAATACCATTTTTGTACTTTACAGAAACTATATCTTTAAGTACTTATATTTATTAATATGCAGATACAAATTAAATTGAGCACAATTTTGCACAAAAATGCACAAATGGGACGCTTATTATGAGAAACGTCTTTGCACCCTTCATGTACCCATTACAAACAGCGTGAGCGTCATTACCCGATAGGTGCCATATTATGATGTTTGTTTCTCTTCTCATGAAGAACCTCAAATGTTTACTTTATAATAATTAAGAAATAAACAGGAGATACTATTATTATATCTGTAAAATTTTCAAGACTCTAGCTTAAA
Source organism: Lepisma saccharinum (assembly GCF_977018435.1). Classification (NCBI taxonomy): domain Eukaryota; kingdom Metazoa; phylum Arthropoda; class Insecta; order Zygentoma; family Lepismatidae; genus Lepisma; species Lepisma saccharinum. The sequence goes on from NC_139230.1 coordinate 114,170,437, forward strand.
CGTTCCGTCTACTTACCTTGCACTTTTTTCCTTCCCAATTTTATAACAAAATATGACGAATTCGTTTTTCGCACCCTGCTTCTTAAAAGTCAACTCCACATGTGCCGCCTTTTGTTTGGTGCCTCGTAGTACTGGGTTCTAGATATTAGCACGGGTTACTCTTCAATAACACCCTCCGTAACGACTACAGAGGGGTGAGCGCCATTGCCCGCTGAGCGCCATTCCCCCATCTTCCCCTACATATGTTTAAAATAGATTTCTTACCTGGATTATCACAAGTTGTGTCATCATATGAAGAAGAATTACTATGAATAGTGCCATTATTTCCATTAAGCTCAACTTCATTATTATTACAATGATCATTGTTTTGCAAGCTTTGTCGGGGTGGTTTTGGTGGAGGTGTATTCTTTCCTGTTAGCATATTATGGTTGCTGTAAGTAAAAGAATTTATAAATTATTTTAGACAATATACAAATAATTTAAAGGAAACACTAACTGGTGAAATATAACCAAAGGGTGTTTAGTTCATCCTGAAAAAATATCAAATGGACTGTAATTCATCTATACTGAGAATAATTTAAAGAGCTTTTGTAAGTATGAGGATATGTTCACATATTTAGTTCAACCATTCCACTGTGAGGAAGGCACAGAGATGTGTGAGAAAAAATAATTTCTTCATTCATATGATATGCACTGTAATCAAGAAAAAAAAGTGCATATGCTCCTTATTATTCAATACTATATTAATAGGGTTATACCGTGCGTCCATTTCGATCTGCAGCCGAGAGATCGGGAGAAGCGTGGCGGGCGGCACTGACGGAGATGCCGACATTTGCGGCCTGAAATGCCTGCTTATTTTTATGGACATATGCAGACATTTATATAAATATTGCAAAACGAGCACTAACCTGTGTTATAAGAGTATGGTTTTAATTTTAGTAGCTTAGTGACTGTATGTGCCGATGATTTTGACACGCCCACCTCTTGTGAAACATGGCGTAGAGGTTTGTTTGGAGAACGTTCTAACGCTGCACCAATATCATCGAGTTTTGCTTCGGTTAGAATCCGTCGTTTTTGCTTAGGTGTTTTAAAATTTAACGATACAGTTTCTCGTAATTTAAGGACAAGATGTCTAACCGTATCTCTGTGTGGAGTTGAAACGCATGGGAATTTCTGTACAAATTACCTACACACGTCTCGACACGAGTTTGTTTTCACGTAGGTACGTGTCATACATAAAAAAAATATTTGTTCTAACGTGTATCTTGCGGCTGGCATTCCAATCGTCTCACTGACACGTCACACATACACACTACAATAACACAAACAAGTAACTGCAAGTAACCAAGAATAACACTCTTGCGCACAGTACGAAATTAACACGCTCTTGGTTTACATTGCTCGCCACTATATTTACAACTCTGTCTTCATCTAGTCGCGAAGGAACAAAAAACTCGAGCTCGGAGATTTCGGATTGCAAGGAAGCTAACGAACACTATTGACTTTTAACGGTTTCTTCTACAGCGTAATCTTGATACAGTGTTGCACATTCAAAACCTCCAAACGATCCCCATCGGCACAAAACTCTTTCAAGGATATAAACTTAAGCAGGACGTTACTGGTCAAAACTATGATTAAAATGTTTTATCATCTGTGGCTCTTAACATCGTTTCTAAAGCGTATTTTTTTGTGTATATAAGAGCAGAACTTGGATGAATTACACAAGAACTTTTGCGTGTTATAACACAGGTTAGTGATCGTTTTGCAATATTTATATAAATGTCTGCATATGTCTATAAAAATAAGGGGGCATTACAGGCCGCAAATGTCGGCATCTCCGTCAGCGCCGCCCGCCACGCTTCTCCCGATCTCTCGGCTGCAGATCGAAATGAACGCATGGTAGTTAATCTATACACTATTTCTTAATATTGTAACTTAGTTGTAAAAAGGCCCATTTCTCAGATTTTAACATGGTCTAACTCAACTGCATAAAAGATTTGATTTGATTTGTTTTGATTTATTTTACTTCACCTTTTGTGCCACTTTGACTAATTTGCAAAGATGGGGATGAGTGATGGTATGATGAAATTGATGAATGGACACTCTCAAACATCCATGCCCAGGCTGGGATTCAAACCCGGGACCCCTGGCATCATAGCGCGGGGGTTGGCTCAACTGCATAAAAGCAGGATCTACTATTTAAAGGGTGACAGTAAAAGCAAGCTGGTATCCAAGTCCATTATTCCAGGAAATTATTGTCTAATTCAAAATCAGAAAGTTTAATCTTTTGATTTTATTGTAACAGTGAAATTTTCCTTTCATGAAATTAACAATTAACAGTAAATCTTTTTCTTAACTCCATTTCATGTAAACCAATTCTTTATAAATCAACATACAATGAAAACCCAGACTTAATAAATTAATTGACTATTATGGGCCAGGGGTGAGAAGTGCCATATGACTGAGGATTTCTATGAAAGGGTTCCTCAATACAAAAACTAATATGAGAATGATAGAAATTTTGAATAAACTAATCATCTAATAAGATCAACTAAATAACCAAATAAAAGATAAAAATTATAGGAACCCTATTCTACACAATTCCCCCATAATATAACCACACTCACCTCACACATTGCCAATAGTAGCCCTTTCCCCTACCACAGTTGCCTCAAGACTAAGCACGAGGAAACGAGTATGCCAACCAATGAGCTTGAGGCATGACGTCAGGCAATATTACCAACTTCTTTTTTTTTTTTTGAGGGGGGCAGGAGGTTATAATAAAAACAATATTCATGCAAATAATGATAAATTTATCAAGTTCTTCCACAGAGGTGCAAATAATTACACATTCCATAGTATATTCTTACATGAATGTACCTCCATCTAGTGTTCATCTACTAATAAAAGAAAATTTGTGTTGGCATAATAAAATAAGTCTAAATCCCCTCATGCAAAATGATTACTCTAAAATCAGTTAGAATAAAGAATAATAATCTTCTTTCTTGCAAAGTTACCTATTTTTCTCAGGCTCCAAACTCTGTAACCAGTACAGATAAAAAAAATGCTAATAACCAAACGTATGTATTTTTAGTCGCCTTCAACTTTTGTTTCAAATATTTTTGAATATCACTAGTTAGCTGAATTCCAATTTTGGCATGTACTTTCTTCTTACACAAGCTTTCAGCACATCATATGGATGGGTTAAAGTTACAGTGGTGTAAGTCACTTTTTTAAAAAAATGACTTGCACACAGAAACCAGATCTAGATAAGTCAATCTGTTAACAAAACACGTGAAGTAAGTCAGAGCTTCATTCAACTGGCAACAGATGGCAGTGGAAGTTCTAGTGATAAAGGAAACAGCTGTTGCATTCATCAGCAAAGTGGTGTAAGTCAGACTTACACCACTGTGTTTGTAAATGCTTCCCGAGTGCCGAATGACTCCACACTTCTGCGTGAGACTGCTATACAAAACAATGAATTCTGAAGAAAGTATTCAAGATCCATTAGACGATCTTGAGACCAGTGATGAATGGAAGCCTGAGTCGGAAGAGAGTTCGCCAGAAACAGAAGGTAAGTTTCCTCCATACCAATGTTTTGGCAGATAAATGTGTGTTATAAAAAATAGTGTTGAAAAGTTAAGTAGTTAAAAGTGTGTATACATAGTATGTGTGGTAAGGTAGTATGTGTATAAATAACATAGTTGTTTATTGTTTCAGAAGAAGATGATAATGCACCAGTCCGCAGACCCCATCCCAGCCCATTTCCTACTGCTGGCTCATCATCTGAACATCAGGAAAACCAAAGACCGAAGAGGACAAGGAAAAGACAGAAGCATTGTAGTAAAGCTGAGAAGCGAAAGAAAGCCCGAAATTCAGGTTTGCCATACATCTCTTCTAGAGGGAAAGAAGTGGAAGGTAAGGTGTTTCAAAACTATGATTGTAAATGTAAGAAGTGTGTGGATAACGTACCAGAAACAGCAAGGTAGGATATTTTTAATTCATTCTGGAACATGAGTAGCTTTGGTGAGCAAAATGTGTTTTTATGTGGTTTGTCACCCAAAAATAACCTAATGTAAGACCCCTCTCGTAGTTCATCAACAAATCCAAAATCTGTTACAAACATTTATAGATTTCAAGTTGGAGGTAACAGCGTATGCCAAGGGCAATAAAAAAATTGAGGGGTGGTCAGCAACCAAGATCTGTTGGTCAAGGATGCCATGTCCCAAAACACAAGACACCGGACGTAGTAATGAAAGAGGTGCGTGACCATATTAGCTCATTTCCATACTATCAGTCGCACTATACCAGAACTGAGAATCCCATCAGAAAATTTCTACCAACCGAAGTACGTGCAATGGACGACTTGTATAAAGAAAAGTGCAGAGAAAAAAATATTGATTCAGTTTCTCAAGCTGTCTATTGCCGAACCTTTAATAATGAGTTCAACTTGCATTTCCACAGACCACTGAAAGATACCTGTAGTAAATGTGATGCCTATGACATAAAACTTAAAGCTTGTGAAAATAAGGAGATCATTCGACAACTAAACATGGAAAAATAACTCCATCTTAGAAAACCAGAAAAAGCACGACAAACGAGAAACGAGGATGCAGTGAAGGCGCGTGAAGATGGTTCTGTCTATGCTGTGACGTTTGACATAGAAAAAGCTCTTCCTTTCCCAGTATTGACTGCATCTGTTGCATACTACAAGCGGAACATGTATACTTACAATTTGGGATGCCATGAACTTGGAACAGGTGCTGGGTTTATGTACTGCTGGGATGAGACCATTGCTTCTCGCAGGTCACAATAAGTTGGTTCCTGCATTATCAAACATCTTGAATCAAGAGCTTCATCACCAAAGTACATTATTATGTACAGTGATGCGTGTACAGGTCAAAATCGTAACCTGAAGTTACCATTGTACTTGATGAAGTTCATACAGAGCAATAACAACTGTGCGGAAATCGTTGATAATAAGTTTATGATAATTGGCCACTCTTAGCTTCCAAACGACACAGATTTTGGATCGATTGAATTATACGCAAAGAATAGACTGATTTATACTCCTGATGACTGGTACAGTATTATTCTGAAATGCAGAAGAAAAAGTAATACATGTTGACCAAAATGGGACATGACGACTTCAAATCTGTTGCTAACTTGGAACACTGTATCACACATAGAAAGCAAAACGAGAACAATTGCCCCATTAACTGGTTAAAGATCCAATGGATTAAGATTTTGAAAGATCGTCCTTACACTCTTCTGTATAAATAAACACTGAATGCAGACATGCCATTATCTCTGCTTAATCTACGACCAGCAAGGCCTGGTAGACCATCATGTCTAGTGAACGTTCATCAAGATGTGCTGTATCCATGAGGAAGACCGGTTACAGAAGTGAAGAAGGAGGACATGATATACCTTCTGGAATACATTCCACCACTGAAACATGATTTTTTCCTATCCCTTCAAACGACTCTTGAATGTGAGGAGACACCACCTGACGATCTTGGTCCACTGGAAATTGTGGATACTGTGAATCCACAGCCAGAAGAAAATTATGAATGAATATTTATTCAGTCTTTCATTTTTGTCCATTTGTAATAACAATTACTTATTTTTCATAAGATTAAATTCTTTGTTTGAGGTTCTCAAGTTAACTTTATATCCATTTTATTGACAAATACGTACACTGGTTTAAGTCATACACAGTGGTGTAAGTCATTGGCTTCATTCATACACAGTGGTGTAAGTCATTTTCGTCAGCAGTAACATTGTAACCATTGCACGAATTAAATTCAATTCAAGCCTCTATGTTAAATTTGGATCCAGGTGACACCCCTACAATGATAAAATTACAACATTTTTGTTCCCGAATATATTACAGTACCTTTTGCGTTTTGTTATTTTCTGGAAAACAAAGATAATGTGACTTACACCACTGTAAATTTAACCTGTCCAAATGGTGGCATGTTGTGTAAGATATGCCTTATCATTTTTTTAATATTCCTCAATACTTTGCGAAATACAGCTGAAATAAAAGTAGCTGACATATTACAAGCTGGTGGTGAAAGCACGTCATGTGCAAATGTTAATTCTTGATATATTGTTGGCCCCTCTTTCTGGCAAAGTCTCCCCTTTCAAATACTTTTTTGAGTTAAATTCTTCCCTAATATGACTGGACTATACATAATCTGTTTGATGATTTTTGACTGAATATTCATTTACTAAGTCAAACATTTTCCTAAATGATGCTATCTCTTAATGTCTATTTTCATTCTAAAGAATAAAATTAAATAAGTATATAATTAATGTATGGTAATAATAATTAATAATTATTCCATAAGAAATGTATAATTAAGGTATTATGATTGGTGTGAAGGGGGAGGGGGTTAGCTATGTACGAAATTCTGCAGTCTAAGATGTCAGAGAACTTTAAACAATCACTGCAGCTAGGGGACTGTTTAGATTACTTATCAACACTAGGACTGCAATAATGATAAAACAAATACCTCCTGATAACAATCTCGATTTCTCCCTCAGATTGCGAAATCAACTTTTGAACATCTTCAAAGGTTTTTCCTGTAAGAGATGTTCCATTCCACTCTAAAACTTGATCACCTGAAAAGTAAAATAATATCATTTTAGACTAATACAACTTATTACTCTTGAAACTTAATTAAAATCCAAAATTTATTAGCTTTGAATCTTAATTAAAACTGTAACATAAGTTCAGCATTTTAAATCATCCTCAGTTAACAAAAACAATTTTATTTTTCCCCCATTTGTTTACCTTCAGCGTAAAAAATCTGAAAGAACTTGACTTTTTATTATTTTATACCTTCTTTCGATGGGTATAATAAGTTTTTAAAATTTTCCAAAACTTGGGGCTATGGGTGGTCATTACCCTTGAATGACGAAGAGTGGTCATTTTGACTCCCAGAAGAAAACCATCACATAACGCCCCATTGCACACTTACATTATTGTTATTTTCGACAGCTGCTATCCCTCTTCCTCCCCCCTCCCTCCCACCTCTCTCTCTGTAACATGTTTGATTGCATGCAATGATTGTTACTTTTACTTGATTGTTGCTCGTAGCTTTATTTTCAACTTATGCAACTGTCACAATTTTATCTATCATGTTCCTTTGTTCTTTGACCTTTCATTCACGAGTCAGTACTCGACTTGATAGGATGTCACGTCAGCGTGGGTTATCTTCGCAGAAAATTGGGCATTTTCTCAAGCAATTTGAGGAAGAAGGATGATTCTCGAGTGTAGATTTAGGAGGGTCAGATCTAAAAATATTGTCTCATCCTCTGTTATCATCTTCCAATGAGACAATGAGTGGTGGGTGACCAAGAAGACAACATGGCCATTGAGACAGTGGCAACAACGTCTTCACATAATAAAGAAGAAGCAGGAGCTGCTTTGGACGGTGTAAGGAAGACATGGTTTGGAAGACACTTTCGTTTGGAAGTTCATCACAGGTAGTTATCATGTGGCTGGCAGAGAAGCTGCCATGAATGTACTGAAAGAACAGGTTTCTCCTACAAGCTACACCAAATGATGCATTTGTGAAGGGGAAGTTTCAAGCACTTTTTGCTTTCTGTTTGATGAAGCCATGTTGCATCTTATTCGGAGGTGTAGGGAACGAGAGGCAAGAAGTCAGCTTGGAAGAAACAAATGAACCCTAACATTGGAGGAACTGGAAGCTGCAATCTCTCTGATGTATGTGAGGGGAATATTAAGTCGAGGATCTGTATTCTTAAAGCTGGGGAGTCAGCTTCTTCCAAGACACAATGTCAAGAGATCACATCAAGGAGCTGTCGAGATACTTGCTTCTTCTTCTTCTTCTTCTCCCTTATGCCCACTTAGGCGTCGGGTGAGATACTTGCATATCGATGAAAAGACGTCTCAAATGGAAAGACTAAAGACCATCAAATTTGGACTGCTCACGGAAGTTTGGGAAAAAAATGTAGAGAGTGTGAGTAGAGAATTAGTAAAGTAAAGTGCTTTCCTGTGCTTTGCACCATGCCATAAAGGCATTTAGGGTGTGTGGAGTTAGGGCCCTCAATTTTCTTGATCACGGCCGAAGGTGGGGGTGATATGATTAGCACCACGCTCCTGGCCGCCTTTCCTCCAGGTACACACTTTATAGGACACTGGGTGGGTGCCAGAGCCACTTAAACAGATGGGGAAAATCCCAATTCTCCCCCAACGGGATCAGACCTGGGTCTCTTGCATGGTAGTCAGATGCCCTAACAACTGTGTAGAGTGTGCAAAAATAAAAATAGAATGTACTACAATACAATAAAGTGTTTTTCTCTCTTTATGCTGTAGCTTTCTTTTCAAAATCCTATTAAAACATTATGGTGGTCAAAATGAACACTCTCCGTTGTTCTAGGATGGTTTATTTCCTTGTTGTTCTAGTGTTAATCATGGGCCACCACTGTCCTTAATATAAATAAAATACAATTATTCAGATCAGATTATTACAGATCTGGATCCAGATCTGAAAATTCCGGATCCGGATCCGGGTCTGAAAGTTTCGGATCTGGATCCGAGAGTTCTGGATCTGGATCCGAGAGTTCTGGATCTGGATCCGGATCTGGGTCCGAAAGTTTCGGATCTGGATCCGGATCCGAGACTTTCGTATCTCAATCCCATTATAATATTACCACACCTTAAAAGGTATTATGATCTTCGATTACAAAGACATTTTTCGTTAGTCCTACAAGAATTTTTTTCAAGTGTTGTTCCTAAAATACTTTGCTACGCATCGGCTAACACACTCGTGCACAAATGTCCGAGGTGATTTTGTAAATGCCATTGAAACGAATATGTATTCATTCGAATATATTGGAAATGAAAACACACATAAATGTGAGACATTCCATTCCAGGATGAAACCTTTAACACATATAACAAGATAGAAATGTTATACAAAAATTATACAATTGTTCTACAGTTACAGTTTTACAAATTAAAATAAAACATTATAATATATGCAGTGTTATATAATTACAAAGTGTAAGACTAACGAGGGAGGTTATCTAAGTGTTCCCCTCTGATTTCCATGAAACTTGGCAGTATAGTGGGGCCCAAAGGAAGAATTACGTGTTTTTTTGTTTCAGCTAAAAAACTGTTTTAGGGGGCAAAACCCCCTCAAATGTCAAGATGAGGACAAATTGAAGTGAGGATCTGACCCCTGTGTCCCTCCGATTTCCATTAAACTTGGCAGGTGTATAGTGGGACCCAATGGAAGAAATACGTGTTTTTTTGTTTCAGCTAAAAAACGGTTTTAGGGGGCAAAACCCCCTCAAATGTCAAGATGAGGACAAATTGAAGTGAGGATCGGACCCCTGTGTCCCCCTCCGATTTCCATGACACTTGGCAGGTGTGCGTATAAACGGGCCCAAATGAAGAAATGCATGTTTTTTTGTTTCGGCTAAAAAAACTGTTTTAGGGGGCAACCCCCCTCCCCCCCTCAAATATCAATATGAGGACAAATTTAAGTGGGCATTTGACTTAGGTGTCCCCCTCCGATTTCCATAAAACTTGGCAGGTGTATAGTGGGGCCCAATGGAAGACATACGTGTTTTTTTGTTTCAGCTAAAAAACGGTTTTAGGGGGCAAAACCCCCTCAAATGTCAAGATGAGGACAAATTGAAGTGAGGATCAGACCCCTGTGTCCCCCTCCGATTTCCATGACACTTGGCAGGTGTGCGTAAAAACGGGCCCAAATGAAGAAATGGGTGTTTTTTTGTTTCAGCTAAAAAACGGTTTTACAGGGCGAAACCCACTCAATTGTCAAGATGAGGACAAATTGAAGTGGGGATCTGACCCCTGTGTCCCCCTCCGATTTCCATGAAACTTGGAAGGTGTGTGTATAAACGGGCCCAAATGAAGAAATACGTGTTTTTTTTGATTCAGCAAAAAAATTGTTCTAGGGGGCAACCTCCTCTCAAATGTCAAGATGAGGACAAATTGAAGTGGGGATCTGACCCCTGTGTTCCCCTCCGATTTCCATGAAATGTGGCAGGTGTATAGAGGGGCCCGAAGGAAGAATTACATGTTTTTTTGTTTCAGCTAAAAACTGTTTTAGGGGGCAAAATCCCCTCAAATGTCAAGATGAGGACAAATTGAAGTAAGGATCTGACCCCTGTGTCCCCCTCCGATTTTCACGAAACTTGGCAGGTGTATAGAGGGGCCCAAAGGAAGAAATACGTGTTTTTTTGTTTCGGCTAAAAAAACTGTTTTAGGGGCAAAACCCGCCCCAAATGTCAAGATGAGGACAAATTGACGTGGGGATCATCTGACCCCTGTGTCCCCCTACGATTCCCATGAAATTTGACAGGTGTATAGAGAGGCCCTATGCACCCTGTTTCTTCCTATACCATATTTACATGGTTTCGGGGTCAGATCCCCACTTCAATGTCTCCTCATCTTGACATTTGAGGGGGAGGCCTCTATACAAATGCCAAGTTTCATGGAAATCGGAGGGGGAGACTTAGACCTCCCTAGTAAGTGTATTAATTAATTACAAATCGCGCACGCGCACACACACACTATATATATATATATATATATATATATATATATATATATTTATATATATATATATATATATATATTTATATATATATATATATATATATGTGTGTGTGTGTGTGTGTGTGTGTGTGTGTGTGTGTGTGTGTGTATGTATATTATATATATATGTATATTAGCAGGTAACAATATGTTATAAGCACATTCTTACTTTCCAAAGAAGCGCATGTGGGATGGCAAAACAAATCCGGATCCAAAAGTACCGGATCCGGATCCGAAAGTACCTTATCCGGATACGAAAGTACCGGATCCGGATCCGGATCTGAAAATTCTGGATCTGCAGATCCGGATCCGAAAAATTTTTGGATCCGGATCCTAGGATCCGGAACCAACCGGATCCGGATTTCGGATCTGCCAGGATCCGGATCTGGCCATCCCTAATTCAAACTACAGAATTATATTCTTACCTTCTTTGACATCTCCAAGACTCTCTACAACTCCTCCAGGGTAGATCTTCGCTACATATGCACCCAATTGACCTCCAGAGCCGGGAATCTCCTTTCCACCTATTACTCTCATACCAAGACCATTGCCTATAAAACAAAAGAATCTTTCTATGAGTGACATTCAACACTTTAATATTATGAATTAACTCAGGATTGTTCATGGGTGAGCACTGCACTCACTTCCAATTTTGATCAAGTGCCAATTTAATAGCAGTTAAAGAATTGGCCTGTGTTGCTGTCTAGTTGACTTTTAGAGAGTTACGAGTGATTTAGTCACATTCTTATGAGGTGATGCAACTAGCAGTATAAGAGAGATCATTACTGTGGAAGGTGTTATGCCAGAGTGAGCACAGAACTCATCCACAACTGATCATGTTACAGTTTTTTTCTTTCTTTTTTAGATTTATGCATTATTAGTCAATACGTCTAGTGAGTTTTCATATCCATATGCTTTTTTGTCATGGTAATAGGCAATATTGATAGCTTCTAAATGATTTTATATTATTCCAACTTGTGAATACTGTGAAAAATATCTAATATAGACAATGAAATCAGTGAGTGGCTGATATCAACATGAGCAGAGAAGAAAGTGGAATGAGTTCTTCATCTGCCAGGAGTCCAAGATGCAAAAACTATCACAAAGTTTTCCAACCTTTTTCTTGATCATCAAAGACATCAAAGAGATAACAGTACACTAATTCAAAACTGAAAATTTTCAGCAAAAACTACAGCAGAGAAAAGGATACTTTAGACACAAATCCAGATGAGATTTGGGTTGGCATATTCCTTCTCTATTTAGCTGGAATGATGAAGTCTGCTCACCAGTATGTTGAAGATTTGTGGAACACAAATGGAACTGCACCAGAGTCCTTCAAGGCAATTTTAAGCTACAGGTAATTTTTATTGCTAGTGTTGAGAGCTCTTCGCCCTGAGGATACAAGGACAAGAGAAGCTCAGAATGCTCTGGTTGCACCCACAAGAAAAGTTTTTGAGGACTTAATACAGCAATCTATTCATTACTTTAGTGTTGAATCATATGTTGCTCTGGATAAGATGCTGGAGTCCTTTTGCGGAATATGTAGATCCATTAATTCTTACAGTTTCCTCAACCAGTTCAGCAACCAATCCAGAACAAAAAATGATTAAAGTGTGCTTTGTGTTCCAGAAAGAAAAATAGGAAAATAACTGCTAGTGGAGTCAAGTGCACAGAAGCGATATGTGGTGAACACACTGTCACAAATCTGAAGTCAGTGCCATTGATCAGGGAGTTTGACTTCAATATCTAGAAAAAAGAAATTTGCTAACAATGCATGCTTTTACATTGTACTCACTGTTAGTCAAGGTGTGCCTGCAACTGGGAACTGTGGAGCACAAAAAATTACCAACATTAATCAATGGGAACTGCAGTGAGTTATGGGTAACTTCATCAAGAGGTGTCAAACATGTGTGGACAATGAAGGTGGCCTGTTTCAGAACCTTCTCACATAAATGGTAAATGGTGAAGAAACAATTTTGAACAAGTTACGGAAACTTGCACGCTTGATTCGCGGACAGTCTACAGTGCCAACATATGGCCACGAGCATCTTGCTTGCCGATAGTCCAAACAGCAAACAGCCACCTGGTGGTCTACATTTCAATGGATCGCCCTGTACTACATCACATAATGAATGTTGTGTAGTCTGGTGGTGGTATTCAAGAAACTTGTTTTGCTATGCTGAACTCAGAAAGGTGAGTTGTAAGGCTTGTAATTAGCACTACAGAAGTTGAGATGACAATATTCTGACCACTATTTGTCTTGCAGAAATTTTCTCTCATAATGCTGGGAATTAGAAGCAATTGTGGGTCTTTGCAATGGCAAAATGGTAATGTTGTTGCCTTGTAACCAAGGGGTCCTGGGTTTGATACCCAGTGGAGGCACATGACACAGTGCTTCTGATCCCACTTTAAACTGTAGGTCTAGTCCCGATTAGCCATTCTGTGCATAAAGTGGACTTAAAACAACACTTCAATCAATCATGTCTTTAAAATACTTTGCTGCAGAGTTGGTGTTTTAAGTCCACTTTATGCACAGTAAGGCTAATCGGGACTGGACCTACAGTTTAAAGTGGGATCCGAACCACTTGTGCCTCCACCGGGTATCGAACCCGGGACCCCTTGATTACAAGGCAATGACTCTACCACTGCGCCATGGGGGAGGCCCTACTTTGCTGCAGAACCATCACACATGAACAGTAATCCAATAACACACTCTTCGGCGATATTGTCAATATTTGCAGAATCTAACATCAATGAAACAAATGCTTAATTTGATCGTTCCTACATTCGCCAGATATTTCCTCAAGAATGTTTTGTGGATTTCTATGATGTACCACCATTAACCTGTAAGGACACATGAATGAGTGAAAAATACCCAAGTGATTTTGAAACATATTTTTCATCTTTTCCAATGATTGTCTCACTACCTTTCCAGTGAACTCTTCCGAATGTCATGACCTTGAATCAGCTGTGACTTTGAGTAGTTCTGCTCACAGGGCTGTAGAAGCATTGTCTGTGTAAATTTCACCCTTATATGCATTCCTACATTTCAGTTTGCTATTTCAACATGTTATTTTTATTCCCCTCACTTTTATCAATTGTGAAATACAATAGAGGTGTTCTTCAAAATTATACAATTAGTTTAACCAATAAAGGCAGTGTTAATCAAATCCTTTAAAGTAATTATAATCTAGACTTATGAAGTAATTTTACTTCTCAGCACGAGTCTTTGGGAAACATTTTAGGGAGGATGTTGATGCTGGTTTTGGGTGGTATTCGGGGGTGTTGTGGCTGTTTGGATAATCACTGTTACAACTGCACTACTGCTATATGTATTAATCATCAACTGATAGTGAAATCGGAGACCCCTCATTCCACAGTGCTCACATATGTGTTTACATTTGATTTAGGGTTACCAATTAGTTGTTCATGTTTTATCCAATTACCGAAAAGTCAAAATTTCAATTTTGTTGACTTTTTTTGCATCTGGATTACTGTGCACTGATGGGATAAAAGTTCGCATGTAGGAAGGAATTTAAAAATAATGTTATACTGCAAAATTGGTTTACAATTTGAACTGAAATAATTTTAATAGTAACTAATTTAAAATTAAGTAGAAATGTACATGGGATGTTACATTTTTAAAAGGCAAACTGGTCACGATTTCAGATTCTTGGTCTATTCTCCTTTTCTTCTAAGAAGTCTTCCTTTTGGGGAAGGAAAACTAACTTTTATGCTCTAGTTGATGAATCAGGTACAGAATCTGTAAAATTTTGCAGAGATGCAGATGCATGTGCAGTTTGCACAGCACTTTGTGCAAACATTTGCCTCAGTATGATATGTGAACTTTTACCTCTCAACACTGTTTTTCGTTAGTAGCAGGTGGTATTATTTGTGAAAAATAATTTGAAACTTCTAATGCATTATGGCACACACCACAAGTGCCTTACTAAAAGCATGTAGTCAATGTTTTACTGAAGTTCATTTCTTGTTGTGAAAAACAGTTAACAAAAATGGGTAATATGTATTATCGGGGGGGGGGGGATATCCAACTCTTACATATTGGCACGTGGAATCTGGGGGGATTGAGAATTAAATGTTGGTGTGGGGGGATACAATATCCAACTCTTGAATATCAGTGTTGTCTTAGATGATAGAGGGTATTTTAATTGGGATTCAGCATTAGATTGAGGGGGTATTCAATTCTTGTACATTACTATTATCTAGACCAGGAGTTCCTAAACTTTTTCGTTTCACGGCACCTTTAGCATTTCAAGATTTTTCCGTGGCACCCAAGTCAGAATGTAGGCCTATCTAACATTTGCAATGCTCAGTTAGTGTGATTAGGTAGCTTGCCTTAAGTTAAAAAATAAACACATACTTTAAATTCAGCATTTTATGTGCGAAAAGTACTAAATAAACAGATATTTGGAACAAACAGATCATTGGTTGAATTTCAGTGAAAATATTGAAACATTTCGTGGTACCCCTGTAAGCCAGCCATGGCGTACAGTTTGAGAAACACTGGTCTACACTTTTGCGAAAATTCTGGTGACTGAAAATTATTTGTTTTGGAGGAGGCAACATCCACTCTTCAACATAAACGGTAAGTTTAAAATGCTTGGAAATTTTGGTGGGAGGATTGGGTATTAAATTTAAGGGGAGAGATATGAAGCTCTTGTTAAAGTCTTAAATCTTAGATTGTCAATGGATTTCTGTAGTGGGGGAGACTTCAAATATTATATTTAGCGATATGGTATCCACCCCTTTTTAGCGCCGAACGTGCGAAAAGAGAAGCTGGAAAAGAGTAAATATCGTGGGGTCATCAGAAAGTATTGACATCCCATTAAATTAATATTCTTGAAAGACTGTAAAGAAATGGATGCAAAAATGTTCTTGCTCGCTTTGCTCGCAATTTTGCGTTGCGGAAATGAGTGTTCTGCATTTTATCTACAGAAAGTAACTTTTTACTTAGCTTTACTGAACACTATACTTGATCTGCCCCTCCTCCCTAAACAGGGGTGCCCATCACTCAAGACCACCCCTAAAATTGTTCATCATAATGGAGAATATCGAGAATATTGCTTGTCTTGTAATGCAGCTATAGTACAGGGTGACTCACAGAAAACTAACACATTTCTTTCCTAATTTATTCCAACAAGAATGCTGCTAAACACAATATGTTATGCCACAAATGTAGAGTAACTTTGGGAGATTACTACCCTCTACAGCAAATGCTGAAAATAGGAACAAGTCCGGGGTAGTCAAATCTGGAGATCTCAGTGGACACAGGTTCTTGGAAATTATCCGGTCGTCAAAAAAACTTTCAATGAGCACCATGGATTGGTTCGATGTATGGCATGTGGCGCCATCTTGTTGAAAATATCCTTGACTCAGCTCTAGCCTTTACGCAGCTCTCTGTCATTCAGTTGCTCAACAAACACCATGAAAATATGAAGCACGTACTGTATCCTTGCAATGACTGAGCCAGTTTCAGCGACAAAAGCTACCAAATTCTGCACAGCTGCATACTCTCTTGAGGATGTATGAATTTCCCAGATGTCCTGCGTCATGTGAAACTAACTTGGAGAATTACGAGGTATTCTTGTTTCAATAAAATGGCAAAGAAATGTGTTAGTTTTATATGAATCACCCTTTATAAAAACTTTACATCCACCTCATTAAAGCACTAAATACGCATCCTAGCAACACATGAATGTGAGTGAAGCGAGCAAGAAAATTTTGACAACCATTTTTTTGCAGGCTTTCAAGAATATTAATTTAATGGGGTGTCAATACTTTCTTAGGATCCAGCGATATTTACTCTCTTCCAGCTTCTCTTTACACACTTTCGGAGCCAAAAACATGTGGATACCATATCCCTAAATACAGTCTCCAAAATTTAATTTTCGAACTCTCTCTCTCCACTACAGAATTCCCTTGAAAATCTAAGATTTAACACTTTATCAAGAGCTTTCTATCTCCCACTTTAAATTTAATACTCAATCCTACCACCAAAATTTCCATGCCAATTTTACGCATACTGTTGATATTGAAGAGTGGATATTGGCTCCTCCAAAAAAAACTAATTCTCAGTCTCCACACCAGAATTTCTGCAACAGTCTAAGAAACTAGAAATACACAAGAATTAGATACCCCCGTCAATTTTATGCTCAATCTCCCTCTAACTAAAATAACCACCATAATCTAAGACCTAGAGTTGGATACTGTCCCCCCATAGTTTAATTCACAATCCCCCCAGAACCCACCTGTCAATTAAGGCCTAATATGTGAGAGTTGGATATTTTGTCACCCTCCCCCCCTTGATAATACCCTTAAACACTTTCCTTTCTTCATCTAATTCTAATAGATTAAATATGGTACATTTAAGGTGTAAATTTTTTACATATGTTGGAAAAATATATAAATGTTAAATTTTATATTATTTGAAGGGAACCCCCCCCCAAATCTCGATGGTGCAACTTGTGCCATAATCCCCCCTTGTGGGCACTCTGGGTTTCATGCTTTGAAGGTTTACCTGACCTAAGCATGGATGTTCTTTTGTGACTATCTCATGATTAATTTGATCTAATCATCATTCATCTCCACCATGAAGATTAGCCAAAAGTAGCAGAAAAATTATGCAAAATATTAAAGTGAAGAGGATACATGATATTTACCTCCAACTGATCTGTCCTTGGGATCTCGAGTCAAAAGCAGTCGTTTTACAGGAAAGTTGTACTTCGCCTTTGTGTGCTGTATATTGGATGCCTGAAATTGAGAAGATTCACCAACTGAATCTTTAAATAAGAATAATTTCTGTGGAATTCTTCACATTACAATATTATTTACAATATATGTGTATTTCTGAAAATGCATTTGTTAATTTTGTAATGAAAAATATATTATTTTACATATGTGTGTGTGTGTGTTTGTAAAATCATTTAAATTGCTGCCTTTGACCTTGTAGTTCATAAAAGAAAATCTATAACAATTCATGTATAGTAAGGAGTAGTGTACAAATTTTTAAAAAGTGTTTATAACTAAAGTAACAAATAGAAATACTTACAAACAATTATATCTATGAATAAAAAAGTAACTTTACATTTTTTCTATTGTTTATCCAATGCATTTCATAACTCTGTTAATTATGAAAGATTGTAATTCAATTATAAAAGGTATTACTTTTACATTTTTCCTTCATAAATATAACCAATATTTGACACTTCTTATACAACAGTAAAGATCTATAAATATAATGAATGTTCATTATATGTACATTTTATGTTCATTTCAAATAACTTTGTACATTAGAAGTTTCCTTCTGTGTTTTAGAATATAGCCTCAGTACAGTAATTTTTCACATTTGTGGAAAGTCTAATAACCTTCATGGCTTTATATTCTGATTGAAGTTTACAAATGTGCATTTACTTATTACATGTTTCATATTTTTCTACAATCATGATTCTAAACCTGGGGTATTTGTACACTTGGAGGTGAATATACATTTTGCCTGGTTATTAGCATTCATTATTAACATGTTATTTACAACTTACATTTAATATACGTTATTATATTAATAAAGGATAGAATGCATATTTGTATTCAAGAATTTACTACATTTATCATCTTTACTGGTGTTAAAATGGATGATCTTGAACACCTCAAATATACCTGATTAGGATGTGCACATCATGCAAGCACTTAAGACTTTTTAGTTATATTTAGCCACATCTGTGGCCAAATATATTGATTGATTCTCAGTTTCCCCACCAAAGACCCCAGATTCGAGTTCTGGGAATGGGTATTTCCTTGTGAGTGTTCCTTCATCAATTCTATCTTTCTAATCATCTTTCATCCTCATGTCAGGTTTAGGAAAAACTGAGAGAAGGACAACATATATGAGGGCCCGTATACAAATGATTTAAACTCTGGCTCTGATTTCAACTTGACAGGTTGCATTGGCTGTTGTTCTGTGAAACCATGGTGTTGACCTTGAAAATTATGTAGGCATGGGATGGTGTTCACAATGTCATGTGCAACTGTGTTCAACTAGGTGACAGACTTCACATGTGGCAACGAAACAGTGAAACAGGGATCCAGTAGAGGTCGTTCAAGAACATCAAGGCCTCCACAAATGATTCAGAGAATGTTGGGTATGATCAGCAAAATCAAATGCAATACCTTCGACGAGAATATTGCTGACACTGATATACATGTCTGCATACTGTATAATCATTCATTATGATTGGAAGTTTTACAAGTGTGTGTGTGTGTGTGTGTGTGTGTGTGTGTGTGTGTGTGTGTGTGTGTGTGCGCGCACACGTGCACGTGCATTGGGTGCCACATGCCTTGCCTCAACAATAGAAGTAGACAAGAGTGAAAAATTGTCATGAGCTATTGCCATTATATGATGCAGACCCAGATGCCTTGTTTACATGACTGCTGACTGAGGATGAATCATGTCTCCAGTACCACAAACCTAACGTGTAACCTGGGAGGCATCACATTCAAGGATCATATAATTGAAGTTAGTCTACTAAATCACTTGTATAGGACCCTTGTAAAACAAAGCAAATACAAATACATAATATTTAATTGTTCTGAATAATCCACAAATGACATATTAACATTCCATTTGTTTCCTACACATTTATTACATAAATAAGAAATGGATTTTATTACTGTATGGTGAACACTTTTACTATTGTAATATTTATTAGATATGTGTTCCTATATGTAAAAGTTATTCATATGATTTATAAATTAAGTTATGCATAGATAAATAATAATGAACTGGAAACATTGCTCACATGTTACATTCCTTAGGGTGTATTGTTCATATGTTGCTAAACAATCGTCTGTAAAATGGAAAATATGTACACATAGAAATGATTAATCTTTCTCTCCCCTCTATCTTTAATTTTGAAATTATACTTCTTATCTGCAAGAATTATTCTGGAAAATATGGGAAAAGGAATTGTTTGCATCAAAAAAGCTATCCTGGAAAACAAAGGTTTATGTTAGAAATTTGTCTTGTCATTGGAACAGACATTTTGAAGAAGGTATAGTTCACATAGTATACAGAGAATTATCTTTGATCTGTTCATTTTGTTTTCTGCATGGATAAATTGTCAATGTCTGTGAGAAATCAACTAACTTCTGTCAGGAATGCAGTTTTCGTGTTGTGACCAGTTGCGAGTTTTGTGTTGTATTGAAAATCTCACCAAAAAGTGAAAAGCAAGTTCAAAATAAAAAAGACAAGGATAACTCATTTGCTTAATTGATGTGGAATAACCAATAACATTTACCTGTGAGTTGCATATTCTTTAAGAAACAGAAACCTGCATGCACATACATGTGTCTTCTAATTATTGTCTCTCTAACAGACATTTGAAACTTAAAAATGCTGTTCTCACAATGCTCTCACATATTCTATTCAATCTTAAATAAATCCTTCCTTATGAAATTAGGCAGAAAAGCACAAAAGTCACACAAGAATTGCATTGCATAAGAAATTTAATATTTTTTTGTGTTATACTTAATAGTCACATGAAGTACTATTTGCTATTAATTTTAATGGCATTTTGACACCAAGTATTTCACTATTTACATCTACTAAAGGTGTGGAAGATATATATTTGTGTATGGGGGAGGAAGATGGTTAAAAAGGATAAATTATACTTTTGGTTTATTTTTCTTAAGTACTAATAAGAAAGGAAATAAATACAGTTACATCGACAGCAGTCAGCTCACGAGAAGACCCCGAAACGAGGGAGACAGGGTGGGGGTAAAGGTAAGGACCTGTCAATTTGCAGATTTTAGGGGTAGCAGAAAGTCTTCCGCTGTGGTCTAGTGTCCTTTTGGAAGTGCGTAGGAGTTGATTGGCATCAATCACACAGAGCGTGTATCTGCGGCAACAGATTGCTGCTTTTTTTTCAGTGTCCAGAATACTTTTGTATTGCTTTTCCTGTGCATTATATAGACTGTACTTCAAATAATTTAAAAAACAATGTACAGCAATGCCTTTACACTTACCGGATGACAAACTTTAAAAAAAGAGGACATTTTAAGATTGCAAAAAGTTAACTTTCGACGAAGATGCAGCACTTCTAACACCACCTTTTTGTGCTTACTGGTGTCTTGGTGAACTTATTGATCACACACCCTTGTAAAACAATTATACAATGTTTCCGTATAACTAAAAATAGGCCTCATTATAGGCAAATGTCTGAATATTCTAATATTTATTCACTATGCCCATAATATTATACGGTTGTGAAACTTGGTCTCTTACTTCAAAAGAAAAACATAAATTCACATTTTGTATCAGAGTTGTTTCTTCCAGGCCTAAAGTCAGGAAACCGTCTTTGTAAGTTGTCACTAAAAACACATTTGCGTTTCAGAATGGTTCAGATCGCTGATTGACAGAACTTCACTTCTCCACTACCATGTAACAACTATTTATTTCTGAATTCTGTCATGAAACTCAAATGAAAGTAAGCCAAGTCATATTGCATAACCTATTGTTAGAATCTTGCTGCTCACCACGAGCCGTGGTAGATGTTACAAATGCTTTGAAATGAACACCTCACCCTGCAAACATCACTGCAGAAGAGATGCAAAAGTTCAAAAAGATTTCTTTGTTGGAAGAAAAATTTCTTGTCTTTGAGCTTGTAACTGAGAGTGTTGTATTTCTTTACTTTGAAATTGAAAAGGGAAACAACATTAACAAATATTTACAATAACATTTTGTTACTAATCTTGAAGTTAAGCAGTTGTTTTTATCCCAGAAAAGAGGATATTTCCAATTTTTCCTAAAAACCTGCTCGGACCATTTTTAGGACCTAAAAAGAGGTTTTGTCATGATAAAAGAGGATGTCTGGTAACCCTAAACGACTTGCATCGCTGCACCAGTTACAGCGAGCCCACATGTGTTTCTCACCAGGGTGCACTCCCCCAACCCTAATAGTGAAGTCGCCAGTTACTACGTCACTTCACTTCCATTGGGAAACATCTCATGAGCAGTGAGCTGTATGTGACAATCAATTCATTCATAACATTCAATATTTCTGAAACAACTAAAGGAATAACTATAATGTTTATAGACTAAAAAAGCTCACCAAATACAATCTCAATGTGAAATATTGTTCTTATAAGACAATGCAAACATTTAATATTTTACAGCTTAGACTTCAGTCAAGTTTAAAGACTGAATGTGCAGTAAGGCATGAAATGCTAAGTTTTATTGTTTTCTGATGAATGTACCATAATTTCTTCAAAGTGGAGAAATAATTTTCATAGTTCAATTTTTTGGTTTGCTCTAAGAACTGAAGGATTTCGGTTTTGTATATACAATGATTACTTCCAGTACTTGTAGAGAGTCTTAAAATATAGCAAATTCCATCATAAATAACTACTTTGTCAAATGTTTTACTAATCCTTCAAACCTGAACCTCCCACGAGTCGATCAGGGAGCATCTCACCTTTTTTTTTAAGAAGCAACAAAAAACTACAGGTCTCAACAAATGCCAGAAATCTGAATGGCATCTAAAAAGAGACAGCCAGGGCTGACAACTTTTCAAAAACATTGGGTGGGTTCAAACACTTGAATTATAAGTTCACAAAAAATCACATAAATTATGGGTGGACTCAGGCCCCACAAGCCCACATAAATTGGCGTCACTGTACACAGTCACCATAAATTGCATAACAAAATTTTGTATGTAGCTATGGTGTTTGACAGAAACACCATAATTACAATATAGTTTACAATTGGTCTGGTTGAGATGTGTTATTCCTAGGGATGTGAAGTTTTCGTTTTATTTTCACCTGAATTTTGATGTTATCTTTTACTGCAATTCTGTGTTATTTTTCGCGGTTTAGGGCAAATTTCGGTGTTATTTTTACATGCATTTTTAATGTTCCTTCTATGCTTAAGATTTTCACCTTGTTTTAGCTGGAAAATTGAGACAAATTTTAGTTTTAATTTTAAAAAAATATGGCTTTCCTTTGTAAGAAATTACCAAATTTCTTCCATTTGAAAAACAATTTCATCTCATCAGTCCCTAAATATGAAATGTTTATTGAATGACAACACCCAAATCTTTGAACACAATCATACACATCACATTTCCCTAACAATGCCAAAAAATCCCTCTGAGACTGTTTTGTGTACACACACATATACACACCCTTCCCCTCAGAAACACAAAAGATGTTTCTCCCAGAAAATTTTCCCATTCCTACGAAATTTCCCTTCTAGGAAGATCCCCCTGAGCAAATTTTATTTTAGGACGAAGTTAAACACTGTCAGTCATGTCTGCATCAAACTGCAATATATGAAACATGATAATTTCTTTTGAGAAGAAGAAGTGTTATCCTCAGTTTATATTGAATATTTCGTGGCGTTTCTTGCTTTAAAGTGTAAATCTCAGTGTTATTCTGAAAAAAATCACAATTCGCATTATTTCGCTATCCCGAAACACCAAAAACTTGCCTCCTTCACCTACCCAAATATATTTAAAGTACTTTATTTTGCTTTCCTCAACTTTTTGGTGTTATCATTAAAATGAAAACTTCACATCCCTAGTTATTCCTAACCAGAGATTTGATGGTTCAAAACGGAGGGGGATCTCTCCTATCCCCTTATCAAATTGCACCCTGCACTAAAATGAATAAATAGATGCATTTTTGTTCGCTACTTTCAAATGACAACAAACTTCTGATTTTCTGTTCCATCACATTCGCAAATAACACATAACCATAAATTCTAGAAAATAAAGATAAAAATGTGTTTGTGTAAACTTTCGATTAAAAAAAACCCAGGAAATCCGTCTGTGCTCTTCTAAAATGGAATTTTCCATATTAGAACATTATATACATACACACACACATTATATATATATATATATATATATATAAAATCAAAGAAGGTAAAAGAAAACACTCACCGGACAGTAGAAAAATTCAAAATTTTCACTAATTTCATAGCATCATCGGTGTGAGGAGAAAGAGACGGAACCGGTGATGCTATGAAATTAGCGAAAATTTTGAATTTTTCTACTGTCCGGTGAGTGTTTCCTTTTACCTTCTTTGATTTTTACTTAGCCCTTTTGACCCTCCTTCCTTTTATCCATTATATATATACACACACACACACACACACACACACACACACACACACACACACACACACACACACACACACACACACATCTATTTATCGAATGATGTTTATGTAATATCAGTGTGCAGTCCTCTTCTATAAACTTTTCCCTCTGTTATCGGTATGCTCTTAACAAGTTCTCACTGTCTTTTAATACATTCTCGCTATGTTAATCTTCAACGTTGCAATGATATTACTGATTGTGAGTGGTTGCATCAGCCTACTGACGAGTTATTGTGGGGTCAGTGGTACTTATACCAGAAGTGATTGTGTGTAATTTTAACCTACAGTACCTACAGTACATGCCAAGCCATGTGCATATAAGGAAATTGGATGGTCAAACTGACAAATAGCAAAACAATTAAACATTTCCGAATGCAGCAGTGACGTGCACTAAGGAGTAGCTAGTCTAGCAGAGATAGATCAATCAATCTCACGTCTCTAATTATTTTCAAATCACAATATTTATTGTCTTGAAGCCTTAGTTCATATGCAACACTTCTTTCCACGTGCTTCTCGTCCCTCTATGTGATCAGCTGGCAAGGCTGAATACCCTAGCTGGCTCTTCTTCTGCCTTACCAGATCCAGGTATAGACAACCGCCCGAAGCGAAAGGGAAGATTTCTGCCTGTACCTCCCTTGCCCCTTCGCCCCCCACTCCCATGGTTGAAAGCCCGTGGTTTCAGGTCCTCCAGTCTATCTCCTATAGGACAGATAGGGGATTGGTTTCCCTTCGATTCCTTTGTAAATCCTCTAAAGAACTCAGGGGAAAATTTTCTGCAGTACTTATGTTCTCTGTATTTACACAACCTTTTAAACGTTGTACAATATGTATGTATAATATGGGATGTAGTTTTATTTGTATATGAATGGGAACGTACTTGTATTATGTGCAGACATAAATGTTATGGTTTCTTTCTTTTTTTCAAATATGGAATATATAATGATTAAATAACAAATATTTGCTAACGCTCTCTTTCTCGCTCTCGTTTTAGTTGTGTTTTATTTAAATATACTAATTCTCCAATAAAAAAATGGGTAAGTTAAGCAGTCATAAATACGGATGTATTAATTTGGACAAGAAAACGCGCGTTCTAATTGTTGTTGTTGGTTTGGTTTATTATAATTCACCTTTCTGCCACATTTGGTTATCGCGAAAATGAGGATGAGTGATGATATAATGAAATTGATGAAGGGACCTCACAAAGAACAATTCACGCCAGGATTTGAACCCGTGACGAGCGTGCATTCTTGTTCCTATGTGTTGTGCTCTGCAGTGAATAATGAAATAATTTGGAATGTAAAATGTATCCCAGAACTAAAAAAGCCAAATGAATATTGTTGAAGAAACTACAAAAAAGTGTGTTTTGTTACCTGTTCATCCCCTCTAATATATTTAATTTTTGCCACCTTCCATCACATTTTCTAGCTATATAGATTTAATTGCAATAAGTAGCTAATGAGCTTATGGAAGTCACGAGGGACAATCATAAAACAGAGAACTCTGGACTCCTGATTTCACAGTGCCCTGCAGATGCACTGGGAGGAAATTATTTGTATTTTCTTTTTCCTTTCTTTAGCGTTGCTTTTCCTTCACTTTATCTAACTCCTGCCATGACAATGAACGTTGATTAAATTAAATGGATGAAAAGTAGTTACAAAGGAACACTCATGCACAGGCCAGGGCTCGAGCCCGGATCCTTTAGTAATGAGATCGTGAGATGAAGAAATTAGGGAAATCAAGCAATGCAAATTTTTTGGAAAAATGTTAATCATATGCAAATATGGTGTTTCAAAAATCCAATTGAAATTTACATACCACTGAGTAAATATGCAGTTTGCTTTACCGATACCCAAGTATCCGAATAGTTAGAGCTTTCCACTCATCTTTGCTGTCGGCCGAGCTCTGTGGTGGAGTGCAAGTGGCCCCGGATCAGTACCAGATGGATGCACATAGTGGTTTTGATCCCAGTTTAAACTGTGGGTCCAGTCCCGATTAGCTCTTATGTACATAAAGTGGACTTAAACACCAAATCAACCAACCGCGGTGTAGTGGTTATCACTGCACACTATGACACCAGGAGTTCCGGGTTCGAACCCCGACCTCGGCATGGGTGTTTTTTTGTGCTTGTCTCTTCATTAATTGTATTGTACCATCTTCGCGATTAACCAAATATGACAGCGACCCTAAGTAGCATAAATCAAATCATTGATTGATTGTTTTATTTGGTTTTTTTTACTTCGCTTTTCCTACACTTTTGGCTAATTGTCAAGATGGTACAATAAAATTGATGAAGGGACAAACACAAATAACACCCATGCCCAGGTTGGGGTTCGAACCCGGGATCTCTGGCTTAATAGTCAAATCAACATGTTTTGGATTTTCGAAAGTGGGTGGGATTAACACGTCCTTCCTCATTTTGCAATCCTTTCCTTTCTTTGACGTTGGTATTTTTAGGAATACTGGGCCCTAAAGGGGGAGGGGGATTATGAGCCACACCAACTTCCCTTGGGCATGCCACTGATTGCTACCCCAAGTGTCGACATCACCGCACGTCACTGGAATGCAGTGTCCGTAAAGCAGTTATACGAAGAGAGGAAACTGGCAGTCATGAGGATCGGCCACGCTGTGGGCATCGAAGGAAGACGTATATCCTCGAGGACAACCATATTGTCATCCTCAGTAAGCTTGACAGAAGGTGTTCGGCAGTGGACATATGTGCAGAAATAAATAAAACAAGAGAGCAACCAGTGCCTGTTACAACAGTGAAAAGTTGTATGCATGGGGCTGGATTATTTGGTCGAGTAGCAGTTCGTAAACCATTGTTGAAAGTGGTACACAAGCGTAAAGGGCTGGAGTGGGCCAGAGATCATGCTAACAGGACCATCGAACAATGGAAACAAGTACTTTGGATGGATGAATCAAAATATGAAAAAATTGGTTCTAACCGCCGCCAATACATTCGTCACCACCCTGGAGAAAGAGTTTTGGAAGCTTGTATTATTCCAACAGTGAAGCATGCAGGAGGAAGTATCATGGTATGGGGATGTTTTGGTAACAATATGGTTGGTGATTTAGTGAGAGTGCAAGGAACACTGAAACAGAAACAGTATCATCATATTCTTTCACGCAATGTTGTACCATCTGGTACAAGATTAATTGGTCGAAGATTTGTTCTACAACAGGATAATGATCCTAAACACACATCAAAATTGTGTAAACAATTTCGCAGGAAAGGAAGCCGAAGGGGCATTGCAGTCAATGATTTGGCCTTCCCAATCACTTGAATTGAAACCAATTGAGCTATTGTGGGAGGAACTTGACAGGAAGGCAAAAGCAAGGACCCCAAGCTCTGTGGAGGAGCTGTGGCAGCGTGTACTGGAAGCCTGGAAAGGTATGAAAACAGAGATATTAGAAAAACTCACAGCAAGAATGCCATGCATATGTACAGCTGTCATCAAATCAAGGGGAGGACACATTGACGAACAGGCAGTGTGATGAAAATGCATTTTGATGCTTTTTTTTTTTTTAACATTTTTAACTTTTTGTGAAAAATTGGTGTCTTCTATACAATGTTATATGTAGGTTGGTGTGTAACACCCATACAAGTTCAAATATATGCACTATGATGGTTGGTTTCAACTAATAGCATTATATTTTCATTTAAACAATAAATTTCATAGGTGAGTCTAAACTTTCTGCCGGTAGTGTGTGTGTGTGTGTGTGTATATATATATATATATATATATATATATTTCCGGGTTGATGATACATACTTTCAGGGATGATGGAGAAGGGCACATGTAAAAGTACAACTTTTAATCTTCTGTAAATATACATAGTCTTCTAATGACAGCACAAAATATGTAAATCAGTTTAGAAATGGATAAGAATGTAAAATAAAATTAATGAAATATGAAACCGGTGATTTTTTGGCTAATCCATGTGATATGTTAAAAGATGGAGTACTTCAATAAATTGTTACGTGCATATGGAGCAGACAAATAAAAAATAACTTGAATTCACACAGCAAAACATTTAGTCCCAGAATCTAATGTTGCTGAAGTAAAAGATACATGTAAAACACAGCACTTGGCATTGATCTGTTAACAAATTTTAAATAAATGTGGTGGTAATTCATTATCTCAAGTTCACAGATCCATTTGCCTAATATATAAAAGATAGGAACTATTTTCAATATTGGAAATAATTGATTATTTTTCCAGTGTTAAAATAACTTGATAAAACTAATTATAATAACCACTGTGGAATTTCATTCCTTTCAAAATCATACAAAATATTATCTACATTATTAATGCATCCTTAATTTTAACAGATCAACTATTGATAAAATATTTCATACTAGACAGATACTTGAAAAATATGGAATTTATTTATTGACTTCAAATAGCATATGATTTGGTTAAAGTATGTAAATTATATAATACCTTTGATGAATTTTGGACCCTAAAATCTTGTTAACATTGAAACAAAAACACAATCAGTAGCTATTTGACTGATAAATTTTATATCATGATTAAATCATCTTTGCTTTATAATCTAGCATTAGAATCTGCAGTTAGGAAGGTAGAAAAACTAAAGCAGAATAAAATTAAATGGTGTAACAAGTTGTTAGCATATGCAGATGCAGATGATGATGACATACTAGCAAATATTGAAAATACAGTTGAGAATAATACTAAAATACTTTTGAAAGCAGTAAAGTAGAGAGATTTGGACATTAGCACAGAGAAAAGCTAAATACATTTTACAGGATAAAACCTAGTGTTAGGTTATAATCAAAATCTAATTGTATATAATAACACATTTGAATCAATTTCTAAATTAAAATACTTATAACAAAAACGACATTAAAGATTAAATTAAAAGGTGATTTACTTTGGGTAATGCATGTAACTTTACTATTCACAAACCTTTTTCCTCTTTTGGTTCATATAATCCAAAGGTTAAAAGATAGAAACCAGTAATTTTGCCTGTACTTTTGTAAGGATCTGAAACATGAATCCTTACACTAAATAAGGAACACAAATTTACAGTTTTGAAAATATCTTAAAGATATAAAGATATTTGGATGAAGGAAGAAAAAATCAATATTCATTCCCTGATATTATTAGAATTATTAAATAAGTATAAAAAAAAACCTAATGGGCAGGCCAAGTCTTATGAATGGGAGAGGATAGAAAAGTTTACTGGATCCTTGTGGTAAGAGACTTGTAGAAAAGCCAAGATAATGAAATGATAACATTAACATGAATCAGGATGAAATTGGTAAGAGTAGTCAAGATTCGATTGATCTTGACCAAGATAGGGACAAGTGGAAGACACGTGTTGCTGCAGCAATAAAGATTCAGGTTTACGATTGTCAAAGAGTTTGTTAGCATGCAGGAGTTACCTATTATTGTAGTTTTATGTGTAAATTTTCTTCAATATATTCACAGATGAAAATATGGCTCCCCCGTGGGTAAAGTGGCAACATCCTCATCTTGTAATCAAAAAATCCTGGATTCGATACCCAGTGGAGGCATGTAGTGGTTCGAATCCCATTTTAAATTCTAGATGCAGTCCCCATCCTATCTGTGCATAAGTGGGCAATCTTTGAGAGATGAAAATAAGATGAAAATGTATTTTCTCCTTCAAGTTAACACATTGTTTGCTAAAATATCAGCACCTGTGTGAAGTTGCATTATGTGCAAGAGAAGCAACAATTGATGCTCTGGTCAGATTTCACTTCAGCGGGAAACCAACAGTATGGTGCAGTTGTAGTGAAGTTGTCTGTAACAGTTAAGGGTGTTTCTTTCTTCAATATTTAGTAGCATACCTAGTAGTATTCCCTTTTTTTAAAGTTTTAAAGCTTGTGCATTTGATGTGAATTAAGGAACTCAAGGTTACCTTGATTGGATAACTCTTGCATCTGGAGGAAAACATTATTATTACATGGAGAACATAATAATCCCTTTAAATGTGGATAATGACATGGTTAAATTTAAAACAATGGTTTTCCTTTCATAATAGAAAAATCAGATTTGTTTTAAAATATCAATTCATCAATGTTACAAAAAGAACTTTGGGGAGAACCATAGAAATGATGTATATCATGAAGACACAAGGGGTTGATCTCACTCTCCCCCCTTTTCCAACTATCACATGTACACAGACAAAACACACAAACACACACACACACACACACACACACACACACACACACACACACACATACAACATGCACACACAGGGTGGTGAATGAAATTTCATACACGGAAATTGTCTAATTTTGGGTTCAGAACTTTAAAATTTTGTCACATAGCCTTATTTAATACAGGTTAAGCAGATGGTAGCATTTCTGAATGGTTATGCATAAGTGATGCAACCTGCTCCAGTTGGTGATGGTGGAAAACAGGTGGTTGATGCTTGAAAAGAAGGTGAAAACAGTGTTACTTTACATAGAAACAAAAAATGTAACCTGGACTCAGAAATGTTTTCATGTTTGTATTTGTGCTTGGTAGGCTCCCTGCAGGCAGACAGTGTAGGGGAGACTGGGGCAAGTGAGACAGGTGTGGCAAGTGTGTCCAAACTAGATAAATTGTAAGTCAAGACAGTAAATGATCCAATGAGAGGTTGATTGGTGTCCTGATAGCTGGAAAGGCTTCATGTAAAGCAGTTGTACATGGAGTGTTTTATAGGTTAGTATTTATATTTACAAGGATTATGGTAAATCAAGAAACGTACATTAAATAAAGCACATGTGTTTTTGTTACTTGTATTTTTTTTCATATTATATCTCTTTAAAAAAACGTCGTGCTGCCTTATGGTGGATGTAGCATCATTAGCCTCACATATAGGAGTCGAGTAAATAAAACATACAGGGTGGAGCAACAGTGTCCACCTAAAAACTCAGACAGAACACTTGCATCATGTTATTCTTACAGAAAACAGGATGTGTTCTCTGATGAACAGAGTTACACTGTTCCAGTTGAGACTATGATCTCTTCAACTATCATCTCCAGTGATGTAGCTGGAAGTGAGCTCTTCTTATGTTCCATTTTCCACAATTTCACATTTTTTCAGGAAGGTAAAAACTGTGCACTCACACAAACACACTGCAAAACAAAGTGTCTACAATAATAACTAGCTCTTCATATAAGAACAAACTTGTGCAGTGTGTGCAAGTGAAGGAGGAAAGTAAGTGCCAGGAGTCACTGCACCTTCAGAAAGCAATAAAATGAAGATGGCAAAGAGAAGGATCATTGATGATCAAAATGCTTCCAATGTTGGTGACAGAACAATAGTGTGTCTTTGTTGTACAGAAATATATGCCAACACATCACTGGTGCAGTGTATGCACAAAGAACCCAAGTAACCACAACCATTGGGACAATTGGCTTTACGTTGGTTGGCAAATTAAAGTTGGTCTTACGTTGGGCCAATGGTTGTTGCCAATGCGTGTCCAACCATGGAAAAGTGAGTCAAAATCAGTTTTAAAAACTACTTTCTACTGTTAAGACAACATTCAAGAGTATGCTGTAAATTCTAGAGTGTAAAATAAGTGACGTGTAACAGTGTTTCTTTTCGAATATTTCAGTCACAGCACAATACTGGAAATATAATATTTTGTTATTGAAAGTAGAAGCTATTCTTAACTTGCAGTCACTCACGAGTTCTTTGTCAGCCGCCTTGGATGAAAGATATATCTGTGCTGGGAATTGCTTATTGTTTGTCTGTTTAGCTGTAGCAGAACAAGAACATTCTTAAGGTATTCTTGTGAAGGTGGTTCAAGATCTATACATGTGAAATAAACAATGTTATGTGCAGACTAAATTCCATGAAAGGTGGAAAACTAAGCAAACTCTAGAAAGTTTTTTGTGCCACTACTTGAAGATACCTTGAAAACAATGATAGCATATGAATGAGAATGTGTTGTATTTTTTTTATTTTACACAAATAATTTGTACTGGAGTTTATATTTGGCCTCACAATCAATTATATACATGCACAAACAAACTTATTCTATACTTTAGTTTTCAGTATGTTGGCCCAACGTGAAATCACACGTTGGGCCAATGTTGGAACCACAGCCAAAATTACCATTTCCTGAAGGTATGTTCTTATGTTTGCCCAACCATTTTCATTATGGTTGGCCGAACAATGGGCCAACCACTTTTGGTTACTTGGGAATGCACAGATAATGAACCAGGACAAGACAATTTTCTTTGTGATAATTGACAATAAAATCAACTTCCTATCAAGGTTATCTGACAGTTCTGTTTCCAATAACATGTACGTGTGATGAAAGTGATTTAGAATGTTAGAATGTTTGTCTTGTAAAAATTATTTGCCAAGTTTCAGTGTTTGATTTCTGTATCTTTGTGGTCTTATTTGTCCTACCCAGGTGGTGCGACAAGTGCACCACATGCATGTTTGAATTATTTTATTTTTTTAAGACTGGTTAATTATCTCTTGTGTTTGAACTAGCTAGAAGTGTTTATATATTTTCAACATCATGTAGCCTATTACAAGTTTGTTTATTCTCAAATAAATTATGACATTTGTGTGATGTCACATTGCTATGCAGAACATTCTCATGGTAGTTCAGCATGGCTAACACACAGTCCTGATATTAATCCCTGAGATTTTTCCTAGTGGGGATCTCTGAAGGAGGAGGCCTACCTCAAGAAATCAGAAAATGTGTACTGCAATGGTGAGAGGCCATTGTGACACTCTCCCAGGGATTGACAAAGGAGTTTTGTTGTAAAGTAGCCACAAATATGAGGAATCATCTTGAAGGGATTATACCCCAGGAAGGTGGACATATTGAACCATCCTGCATACTGTTTAGCCACGTACATTCAAGAAACTATTTTAATACTAACGTTTGTGGAATAGTTTGTATATTAAAATATCTATAAACCATTTTCAGTGTATGACATTTCGTGCATCACCTGTATATATAATCATTTTCTTCAGCACATAGAAGTAATTTGTGACAGTATCAGTGAAATAAATAGAACTGAGACTTTCTTATGCTGAAAACACATGATATTGGTAAATAGTGACAAACTAATATTA
Organism: Lepisma saccharinum; assembly: GCF_977018435.1. NCBI lineage: Eukaryota > Metazoa > Arthropoda > Insecta > Zygentoma > Lepismatidae > Lepisma > Lepisma saccharinum. The sequence goes on from NC_139230.1 coordinate 114,203,292, forward strand.
TTATTTCCTTGGTCCTACGTAATATCCACATATAAAACAAGACTATTTACTTCAAAATATTTAGTTTTTACAAATCCTTTATGCCAAGTGAACCAGAAGATTAATATTTAATGTCAATTACAGAAATTTATAATTTATGTTACAGCACAGTTACAAGTTCTTGCTTTCTGCTTAGAGCCTTTATAGAAATACATGAATAAATATGCAATTTTAATGAAGGTAAAGAGACTTCCATGCAAAATAACACTAATTAAAATGTTAGTATGAATATATAGACAAAAATAGTGAAAAATTGTTTTAACTTAAAATATTTATGTTCTTTTGATGCTTAAATTGAAATCTGTATTGGATATACTAAGTAGTCATTTTGAGTAAGAATAGTAGAAAATATTGATGTGAGTTAGTCTAATTTATTATTCTCATGAAGAAATGAAACAGAAAGTAATTATTGTACACTTTGCAACATAAGTGACAGCAAATATAAGAACATGTATATTGAGGAATGATTTGTATAACTAAACCATAATTACAAAAAATATAACCTTCCTCAAGATATAGCTATGTAAATAACTGTACCATGAATGTCATCAATGAACGCATACATAGGACAATCAGCTTTCAGCACAGGAGCCATTTCTTCCAAACACTACTTAACACTTAAACCGTGTGCAAAGTTGTAATGCAAAATTGCCCATTATTCAGTTTTTGACCAAGCTGGCTGGCATTGCAAGTTCTTTTCACTGCCACAGTTCATATGAGCAACTAACACCCAAAGGTCGTCCTGCCAGCTACAGTGCAGGTTTGAACATGTCTCAACATGCTTCAAGTTGTCACAACATGTGACTTTCGGTTGTGCCACATTAAAAAACTTTCCTAGTACCCTTTGAATAAATGAATTGTACATTACAGGCATATTAATAATTATAGGCTTAGAATTTCCTGTTTCTCAATGTATATGTAAATTTTAAATTATTCAAACAATATTTGCAAATAAAATATATTCATTAATAATTGTATATTCCATTCATCAACACACATACATACAATGTAAACATTGGTGCCACATATGCATAATTAAAACACACTGATTGTAGAATAAAGAAAATTACATTCTTCTTCTTTATAAAGGCAACATGCAAAGAATAATATATAGAATGGTAGAAACAATTCAATGAAGCAAACGAACACCATTAATAAAGTGATTTCCATATACGTTGTTTCAGTGAGTGCCCTGAAAGCATGAAGACACCATCAATACATCCTGGCACTGACGTATAGCATCATGCTCAGAAATTACACCAAAATGGCAGATAGAGATGTTGCAGGGAACAAACACACATTACAACACCTGGCTTATGATTGAAAATGTAGCTTACGTTCTTACTTGCGCTTTCTTCGGTTGGCCACTTCCGTCATTTCCACTGCACCCCATTTGGTTTGATTTCTGCGATTTCCTTGAACTTCCTCCAAGCGTACCATAGTCCTCAGAATATGGTTGGGGTTTATTAGGTATTTTATCAGAATATCTTTGCTTTCCTGTTAAATTATAATATTCATAATAAGCCATAAAATATCACGTATATATGTAAAGGATATCGAAAATGCAATTATAAAGTACTGGAAGTTCATGAAGATTAATCATCTGTTATAATTATGCTGTAGGCAAGGTCTGAACCTAATATATTCTCTTTCTTGTTCAGCAGAGATATCTTAATAGTTCTAACCAATGAGAAAGAAGTGGAAAATAATATATACTGAAATTCTTCTATAAATTTTTCTAATGAATTAAAGTTACTGAAACAATAAAAGAACAGAATGAAATAAATAATTAAATAAAGTGAAACTAAAAGAAATCAGTACATATTATGGATAAATTTAACATAGCTGTCTATAAACTAATTTTTAATCCATTTCATTCTTTATCTCTTTCTGTTTTTTTCTCTCTCTCACATTCACACACACACACACACACACACACACACACACACACACTCACAAATGCGTGCACAACAAGGCAAGCATATGTGTATATTTTCAAAACTGATGGAAACAAAGAAACACTAATCAGACAATAAAAAGCTGTTGATATTTTGCAGCCTGGCCACATCTTTAGAAAAAGATGGAAAATGGCATTGTAAGATGGCAATTTAGGGAGAAAAATAGTGTTGCTAGGCAACAGGTGCCAAATGAGATGGTACTCACACTAGTGATTGTGTAGCTGACTGAGTACTCTTTGGTTGGATAAGTTTTATGTTGGGCATCAGAAGTGTATGTATCTGCAGTGGGTTGGGTGCATAGTAGCTGTCTATTTGAGTTAAGATAGATAGAGAGTGAGGTTTCTGGGTAGCTATATCATGTTCAGGGAACATGTTTGCTTGCATGACTGATATATATACCCTTTGATTTCTTCCTGTAGACACCTCTGTAAGAAAAGTTGGATGAAAATGAATCCTGTTGTCTTCAATAAATTTTGAGGTTATCCACCCTTCTGCCACTCATTTCTTTTCCTTTCTCACACACACACATCATATGATGATTCAGGTATTATCTGCAATATTACAGGAGGTGCAAGTATTGATGACATTAAGTTCTAAAAAAAGGATATGCGACCAGTGGTTTCATTCATAATGGTTACCAAGATATTGTGATGATGAAGTTGTTATAGTTTCCTGGCTACGCCGAAGATGGCAGCAGGCACCCAATGTGGATATGGGAGATATATTTTACTAATACATTCATGGTTACATTTTAATTTTCACTTTATTTTATTTTAGTTCTACTTATAATGATCTTCAACATCTTAAAAACATTTCTTGAACACTACATGATATTTATTGTCACCTTACAAACACTGCACTCATCATGGCATTTCAGTTCAGTCTCCAAATAACTTTCTCTTTACATTATCACAATTGCTGATAGATCCTTCGGTATTGATATCATTGCTTTTACTGTGTTGAGTATCAATGCTGCAGAGCATGGAACAAATGAGTTCAGTGTCTTTACTGGACACAAACTGTCCATTCTACAAGCAAGCTGTGCTACCACTAACCCAAAGAAGATCAGCCACTATTTCCAAAAAAGGAGGACATTTACTGATTTCTAAAAAATCTGCCCAGACACCGGACAGGCACCTAAAAAGGAGGACATGTCCAGACATGTCTGGTCACCCTACTTAGAACCACAAGCCTAATCATTTCTGAGAAAATAAACAATTTTAGCCACATGTATCTCAGAGATGTAGGGTTAATGACAGTGACATGTCAGTGAACCTTGGCAACAGGACATTGCATGCACCTGCTGCATGATGGTGCAGCATCCTACTATAACAACATAGTCCAGCATCTCAAACAGAGATTCTAACCAGTGCTGCTCAAACTAGAACCAGAGATTAATTAAAGCAAAGTCATTCCTTGGCCACTTTGGTCATGCATTCAAGTTGATTGAAGGATGATATTTACAGCATTAAGGTGGGTGCATATGCTGAACTGATCACTTGCACCACAGGTGGTATTACCTAAATTCAGAAACACCGAGATGAATAAGCAACCAGGCACATGCTTAAAAGTGTATTGATTGATTTGGGTGGCTATAAGTTATAAGCTATACCACTCCTCCTTCTATATAACTTCTCCAGTAAGCCAGTCAGGAGAGTATACAGGTCAGTATTTATTTTCTTTCATTTCTTCCTTTTCCTTATGCATGTAGAGTCCAGCACAGATATTTCTGCCGTGCGATGCGCGACACAACTCAAGAAGCAGTGTTGCTAATGGAGCAGATAGAAAAATCGCTGCAGTGCCCCGATGCACAGCTGTTACGTACAACAAGAAAATTAGAGAATTCAGGTCTATCTAACGTTGAGTTTTAAACGCCATGCATTATACCAGGACTAGGATTAATATGTACTAATAAGTGGCTTTGTATGTAGCTACATACATATGGACTAAAAATTTGCAAAATATGAACCAACACATACGTAAAATTACCAAAAATGCTGCAAAGAAGACTTCTTCATACGATTCTTTATTTGAGTGATTTAAAAAAAAAAAAAAAAAATATTATTTTTCATTGCATTAATGCACTGGTGGCATTCTAACTGTTTACTCCCAAAACCTGTATACACTGGTACGGAACTGCAATGGCAGATAATAGCATGCCGACGTGTTAAACTGCGACAATTGGACCACAACACTCCTCCTCAAGCAGTATTATTATTTCCTTTCTGTGATCGGCGACAGTCGGTTGCCTTTGTTGTACATTTACAAACGATGCCGGCTTCCACAACAATAACAAGTACATATACTGCCACTAGACGATAAGCTGCGCGGATTTTTATTTTGCTATGAACCAGGGCCGGCGCTAGTCATTTTGCCTCCCTGGGTGGTGGTGGCAGATGCCGCTCCATTTCGAAACCCCCCCATTACGCAGCAACGGGAAATTGAAAATCAATATATTCCTAAGTAAAACATCAAAATATAAAATAAATAATGAGACTTCTTACGCTATTTCAATACTATTAAGCGCAAAAGAATATCTGGCTAGACCACAGTTTTCAATAGGCTTATTTTTTTCTTCTCTTCAGATTTTGCCGCTCTGGGCGGTGGCACGGTTCGCCCTCCCCTTCCGCCGGCCCTGCTATGAACTTGGTCACCCATCAAAGCATGGCAATTTTAACACAGAAAACAATATGCATAACATTAAGCATCAAAAATGACAGCCTCCTCTATGCAATTTCTACAAGAACACGTGCCGGAGCCAAGAGTTGAAATGCTGTTGGAGCCACAATTTATTTATTTTGAACAATTCCACAATTATGAAATATGAACAATTTGTGAATTAAAGCTGTTGAAATATGTAAAATTAAGTACATTTTCCTTAAATATGTAAAAGTAAGTATTTATTAAAGTTAGAAATATGGAAAAATATTGACAATAAAATGTACCTTAAATCACTACAAACATTACTATTCGCAAAGATATCACAAAATTTCAGCGATATTTCGTCAAACTAAAAGTATGTATTTACCTATAAATCCTAGCCCTGATTATAATCAGTAGATAACATTGAACACAGCTATGGGTTCGGTAAATTGTCTACAGTTCAGTAGCACCCACACACAACGTCAAACCGGTCAAATACTTAGTATAGAATAAAAATATGGTGCTTCCAATCCAACAAAACTCACCGTCACTTTACCTGCCTTTCCCCTTCCGTGACAGAAATAGTGCTTCATTATTACAGTTTGCAACACTAGTTACTAGCTAGCCAATGAACATGCACTGCATAAAAGAAGCAACCACTACGCCATTCTATATTGCCACATTACAGTCCCTGCCGAATGGTGTGAACCGCGAGCTGGAGCGCTATTCAATTGTTTTCAATGATGTTTGCGCGAGTGTGTCCAGGAATGAAATGACAATATGGCAACAATAGCGAAGGTTGGCGAGCATGGTAGAACACGTGATGCTAAGAGAGAGGGAGACGAAACGAAAATTGGTATCTACGCAACGGCAAAGACATGTGTGTTGTACTCTACATTTTACATGCAATATCTCAGTAACAGTTATGAATTAAGTACGCATATGGTGATGCAAAATAACAACACAAAATCAGTAAGAAGTGATTAATTTTAGTTGATAACTACATGAAAATAATGAAGCTACATGTCTAATCTGTTGTGAATTGTTCTCCCAGGGTTAAGTTGATTGATTGATTGATTGATTTGTTCTATTTTACTTCACTTTTTGTGCCACTTTTGGCTAATTTGCAAAGATGGGGATGAGTGATGATATGATGAAATTGATGAATGGACACTCACAAACATCCATGCCCAGGCCAGGATTTGAACCCAGGACCCCTGGTGTAATAGCATGATGTGTTAACCACTCTACCACAGGGACTGGTGGAAATGTGTTGTGTCATAATTGTCAAAGATAGGCACATACTTCCTGCAAGAAAGGTGATTATCATTATTTGTGTCACAACCGCCTCTGATTGTTTCACTCAATGTGTTATCAGACAAGTGAGGGATTTGCCAATCACACTATACCAATATATTTAAGTTTAAATATAGTAGGATTTATTTACGTCATTTTCTATTTAACACAAGTAGTAATGTAATGTGTTTCATGATATGTTGACAATGTTATTAGCTGTACTTTTCATATTGATTAAATCTTTCAGGAAAAAGTATTATATGCATATGGCCCAGTAATTGTTGAATTATTCAACATTTTATACAATGATTATTCAGTGTATAGTGGAGCCACAGTGTGGAGGGGAGGGATAGAGATGCTTCTTTATGGCCCAAGTTGAACAGATGGAGGGGAAGGTGCAGGAGGACTTTAGGTTATTTTTCTTGTTTTGAGTTGAGTTGAGTTGGTGTTTTTTAAGTCCACTTTATGCACAGTAAGGCTAATCGGGACTGGACCTACAGTTAATAGTGGAATCCGAACCACTATGTGCCTCCACCTGGTATCAAACCTGGGACCCCTTGATTACAAGGTGACGATGCTACCAGTGCACCACTGCATTTAATATCTGCACTATTAATTCACACTAATCTACCCCATTTGAAACAGTACTTTAGAATTACTCATGAATGGAGAGTAGTATATTTACAGTATTAGCACGAATATAGTAATTTATGCAAATTCTTATACTGTGTATGTGCTGGTATTGGTTGTCCAGCGAAATGAATAGACTGTTGCTTTAAATGAGCTTTTACTTTCCCTACCTCCTCCCTCTTTTTAAATTTTGTTTTCACTACTGAGCGCAAAGGTGAACACACTTGCTTTTGTTTTGGATGCAAAACGCTATTCTGGAACTGGTTAAGCTTTCAGACCAGCAAAATTTCCTTCCAGCAGCACGTGTTTTTAATTTTATTTGTGCAGGGGCACGTGTACGGAGGGGAACGGCAAGCACAGCGTTGTAGGCTGCTTTCCACCCCACACCGTCAGCCAGTACAGCAGTAGACAAAATTTCTCAGATGGGGAGGGTGACTGACCGTTGGTTTCGATGAGGATTAACTGTGGCGGATCTGTGCATTGTGTTGTGCTGTGCTGTAAAAACCGTTGGTTTTAATCGTGAAATATGAGCGAAAGAAGAGAAGGCGTGGTGAGGTTCTCAAAAGTAAAGAAAGGCAAATAGTAATGAATATATTTGTTTATTTAAAACAGAAAAATACGGATCGCAGTGTAATTTGGTTAGTCATCGAGACAGCGAAAGCAACAGGAGTTTCACGGGCTACTGTTTAAAGTTCAGGGTGAGGTTTCTCAAGGTCCTCTTGAAAAACAAGGTAAGAAACGCCCCAGGAAGAGAACGTCAATTACAAGTAGAAATGTAAAATATAATGATTTTGTCAGAAGTGCTGTGCGATGTAAAGTTCACGAATTTTTTTTTTTAAAAAACAAACCATGAACACTTAATTCGGTTCTTGCTGCTGTTAATTTTAAAAGATCAACGTTTCATGTCTTTCTCAAAGAACTTGGCTTTTCGTAAGAGAAAAGATGCAACAAATCCATGTTAATGGAAAGAGAATATTTAATTTCTCTTTGCCATAAACATTTAAGAGAAATTAGGAAGTTTAGGCGTGAAAATAGAAACATTGTTTACACTGATGAATCCTGGGTGAACACCAGAACCTCAGTAAAGACAAGACAATTACAACTGCAAAACAAGCGTTTCTTGGCAGGTCTTTCCACTGGATTAAAAAAGCCAACATCTCGCGGAGCGCAATACTTTTTAGTGCATGCAGGTAACGAACGCGGTTTTCTGCAAAACGCCCAACTTGTGTTTCAGTGCAAAAATAATACAGCAGATGCCATGATGAAATGGATGGGGAAACGTAGGAGTTGTATTTTCAGGAACAGTTGCTTGTCAATCTCCCTCTGGAATCTGCTATTGCTGTTGACAATGCCTCTTATCATAGCCACAAGCATTAAGAATTATTCCTTCAGTTTATGTAATTTTGTGAATTTGTTTCTTATTTTTAATAATTCACGATTGAAATTATCCGATATGCCATGTGGTGAGATTTTCAGGAACCACTCCATGTAGGACACTTCGCTGTGTTGAAGCCGTTCAAAGCATGAGGAACATGCGAAAAAGTAACGTCTACTGTTCAGTTTTTTCCTCTAAATCGTTTTGTGGGTCAGTACAAGTGAAAGGCTTACATGTGTTTTCCACCCTGTGGAATCAACAAAATGAAATTTGTAAATAAATCAGGAAAAACAGAACTGATTAACTGAAATGTGGCAAGGTAATTACGAAGAATGCACGAGTCTGTTCACTTTATTTCCGAAAGATGGTTTTATTACCATGAAAGAAAGTTTTAAATTGTTCTTTATGAATATTACATTTCTTTTCAAAAACAATGTATTATTGTGTATGTAATTTGGAACAAGGTGCAAGTCGATTAAGTGCGAAGATGAAAATAGTTTGAGAATTAATTAATGTCTGTAATCATAAAGGTAAGATAGAAAAAGAAAATTGAGAAGCTAATGTTGCTGTTTCATTCAGTAAGTCAATTTTCAGTGAATACTGAAGATAGCCTCAATGAAATTGTTGTTATTTTTATTATCCTGTGTTGTTATTAAACCAGCCTGCCTCTTTGGCGAAAGAACTGCAACGGCATGTTTACATGTTTCTCCTGCCCAAGCTTTGCAATACAGGTGAATTGCTTTATTTTCAAATCATTTTTAATAGCCCCAGTTACAACCGAGGTTCAGATGAAACAGTGCTGCTTTGAAGAACCAGCGCATACATTAGATTCGTCTGCGTTTTCCGTGTAATTTTTGTCTATCTTCGTTATAGTTCCTGGAATTCACATCGCATTCACAATATTTAAATATATCTTGTAATTTAAATGGTTCTTCAATACCAGCAATGACAACATGCTGCTATTACGTGTACTACTACTCAATGTAAACAAAGATTTATCCTACATAGAGCGACCATATTAGAAGGTGGTAATTTTAACCGCAAATAGCTAACCGTGAACTTATTTCTTCAATTTGTACGTACCCGTGATTCAAGCGCCACACACGTTTGTTTGGTCTTGTACTTTCACTACCAGCAGGTCCGTTACTTGCCCCTGCGGCAAGCGGCAACGCTGTTCTCATATACCCAACAGTCCATTCTTTTCGCTGGACAATTTATAGAGATATGATATCAGAAATAGCATACTGTAGCACAGTACACCTTTAATTATGCTTTTCAACACTTGTTTACACTGCTGTAGTGCCTGGGTCTGTATAAGGAATTTGCCTTACCCAGAGTTTCAGTTACTGGCAAAACACTAACCCGAGAAGATCTCACAGGAAAGCCATAAAGAACATCTGAGCCAGGAGGAAGAAGAAAAGAAAGCAGAAGAGCAAAACTTCTTTCCAATCCCAGTTGTTGAATTCAGAAAATTCCAGGCCATCTTAGCATAATTCCACCTGGAGCTAAGCAGATCTCAGGTTACCTTTTATTCAAACTCAATCAAAGTTAAATGAATCTCCAGACTGTCCTAGTATTATTTTGGCTGTGGCAGAACAAATCCTAGATACTATCAACATTATGCCCATCCTTTCTCGATGATGTGACTGTATACATCCACACATAACATCATCCTTTGTCCACATCCGACTTTGGTTGCATGGTGTACAAGTTGGTTAGGTCCGTCCCAGCTTAGGTACACAATTCCTTAGTTTTGCAAAGTGGCCTGTCATCTCACTACATTTCTTCCAAACTGACACATTCTGAGTAAAAGTGACGTCATTCCAAGAGCTATGATTGAAGATACTCTGTCTCCATACTATGAAGCAACGTGTGTAAAACTTGCCATATTTGAAGTGCTCTTCACAGCAATAAAATACTCCTGTTTATTTCCAAAAAAAATTTGGTGGTTCCATTACCAACCAAGTCTTGAGTGATTAAAATAAGAATCTCATTCTCCTGACTGATTCAACTAACAAATATGGGAAGACCAATCTTGCTTGCTTATCTCACAGTATATAAGTGCATATATATGTGTAAGCAAACACCTAGTGTAATCTTATCAGTAAACAAGCATATTATGTATTAGTGGCACCCAGCATGTCCTGTGGTAGAGTATAAAACCATTTTTGTTTTGCCAGCTTTCAATAAATGTTCATTGTTCAGAGATGTTGTGTTTGTTACAGATGAAAGTATAAACTTTACTTAACCATAAACATTTCTCATCAGTTTCAATTATGTGACTGTGATAAGTGTGAGAGTAAAAGGTGCTACAATCATACCCAGTCTCTCCATATGCTATTGATCAGTGTGAAACTTAAGAAGTATTTTAGAAAGTATTCAATAATTGGTATTTGTTCATGTTGCAAGAATAACATTTTGAGAATTTTACTGTATACTCCTGATAAGATATCATAATATGTTGGTTTGACAAATAATTTTTCATTCTTTATTTAGGGTTTCATCAAGCCTAGAACAGGATGTCATTGTTTGGTTCAAATATTCCCAATAATCTATGACCATTTCATGTAATTAGGTTTGGAGTAATTGTTGGTCAGACAAGTTTCTAGTTGCTGTGATGCATGTGAAACTGTTGGATGAAGTGTTATTAGATATGAAATACTACGTGGTTGCTTATCTGAGACATTAAAGGTTAGAGATTAATTGTTGATTCTGAGTTTGAATTTTTCAACAGAAGTATTTTATGTAAAAAAGAGGTTCCATTGTAAGTAACAGGTATTATTAAAATGAGTGTATAGGCATTTAAAAGGGAACAAACTCACCACTGGAAAACGAGTATCAGCCTAAAGTGATATATTTCACCCAAATATTTCATTTTAGTCACATTAATTTGCATTAACCTTTATACGGAAGAATTGAGTGAAGGTAAGACTGATACAGGTCATCAGAGGAATATGATAACTTCAAATTAAAGCAGTGTTTATTGAAGGAACAGCACTGCTTTGGAAAGAAAATGCCTGGTTTACCCTTCCCTGGAAAAATACAAATACAGAAGGTCATTAAGGTAATTCAAGCAACTCTAAAATAAGGCATCAAAGTAAATAAAAAAAAGCCAGTTCTATAAGAAATCCCACTTAGATTCAAGTGCTGGCAGTTAATCACAATGTCTGCTTGTATCACTTGACATGCAAAAATGTTACCATGTTGATATCACATGACAATGATTCATCTGGCATTGTGGTAATATTGGCATAAGTGATGAAACATGCAGTAGCCTTGTATTTTGTAATTACTTGGGTGCAAGCAATTTTCTGATATTAGATCAAAATAAAAACTGTATCAAGATGGTATGTGAGGCCTATCATCAATCTAACACTGGTAACTATCTTGATATGCACAATTAGCTAATGGACATTTATGTACAACTTTGCGAGAAAACAACAATAAAACAAAATGAGGATTCAGAAAAAAATATATATACCATATGTGAGTGTGTAAACAAGGAAGCTCCAGGATTATGCAAATTAGACTGTAAAACATAATCACACTGATTGTAATCAGGAGTGACATTGATTAGAGGGGCCATGTGTGTGTGTGTTTGGGGGGGGGGGGTCAGTTGCCTACCCACTTTTTTTGCCCTGGCACTATAGTCTCTTAATGCTGAGCCTTGTCTACCAAGAAAAAGTAAACTGTCCTTGCCTCACCAGATTTGGCACCCAGTCCCCACTACTGATAATCAGTAATAAATAAGTTCAGGCAATTCAATCAATGTCCTTTGGTGTCCTGCTCTTCCATGGGAAAGAAGCATTTTCATGATGATTCGGCACCAAGAATTGGAGTTGGAGTAATTGGAGTTGACAATCTTTGTGGATCATGTAGGGGTAAAAGACACTGTTAAAAGGGCAAACACATCTTAAGCATCAAGAAACAAAAGCACTAATGTCCAAAGTATCTCACAGTTTTAGTCAAACACAACCAAGTCCAGTACAGTTCAAAACAGTAGCAGGCATGTCCAGAGAAAACTATTTTCAATATTGCACATGCTTTTGGTGCTTTTGTTTCCAAGATGTTCTATATCATTGTTAATCATCTGGAAAGTATGGAAGACACTGTCTGGATGGTTTCTACAATATTTTTTTTTCAATTTCCCAACATTTGTACACAATGGACTTGGCTACCTTTGATATTAGGCACCTTGAATGAGAGGTTAAGTTCAATGAAGACTTCTCCTAATTGGCACAGAGGCACATGCCCTCCATATTAAAAGAATTGATTTAAATTTATTTCTAATGAAATGAAAAAATTATGAACAGATTAACATTTTCCTTGTGTCTACTTGAAAATATTGCAAGCAGAGAACATTTAGGACACAAGACCATTCAACCCATGGTTGACTACCTGATCCTGAAGAAGTGTTCTGCTGCATCATACACTCTTTCAGGAAAATGTCTTGAATTTACCACTGCTTCAGGTGCCCTCACATTCACCACCCAGCTTTTTCTTTGCACCAAACAGACGATGCTTTGTCAATGAATGAGCAGTAGTGAACACCAGACAGTGTGCAGAGATTTTCTAGGATTGGAGTTATTTGAGAATGTTACCAGTAGTGAGAGCATTTTTTTTTTTTGACCTGAGTAAAGATTGGAAGTTGTGTATTACATCAGATGCTCATGTGGAAGTGACCTTAACTTGAAAAAGAAACTGTGAGTATGCAGGCACATTTTTCTCTGTGCCATTTTGTGGAATTGTTCAATTTTGTGTGATTCTTAACCCTTTCTAGACGAGCCTAAAAATATGGAGTTTTTTTTTTCCAGTAGATGTTTTCTTTTTTCTGCTGTTTTTAAAAAATCACAGAAAATATGTTGTTAAGTGTGTTATTATTGAATGTTTTCTCACATTTATGATTTTTCTGTAACAAGTTTTAGAAAGTAAAATAATTATAAGATAGATAAAAGTTACTGAAAACATATGTTGATAAGGTAATATAGAATTAATTAATGAAAAATAAAACTTTCTATTAGGATCAAAATCCTTACTAACTGCAAAATTTGAAGTGGAATCCTCGTAAAACATTTCCACAATGTGCATATAAATTAGTCACTGATATTCTGAAGAGTATCAATGAAAGCGTCATCTAATTCAACATGAGTACAAGTAAAATTCAGGAATAATAATAATAATAATAATAATAATAATAATAATAAAATGACATCTAGTGGTTGGAATTTGAAAGAGGTGGTTACATCACACATGCACAAGAGATGAAGTGGGATTATATCCTGTCGTTTATTCACAATAGGATTTTATAGTGGACAATGTGTTCCCACACCCATCTTATTGGACAGAAATTGTACAGCGTGAGCACAAAACACTCCCTGGTTTCAAGATGTCATAAAATTAATACTTACTTGAATATTTTGATAAAATTGATATCCAAAGTTCAGTTAACTCAAAATATTTTAATATCTTTCTTATCAGAATCGCTAGTTGTGAATTCGGTAGCTAGAGGGCAGTAACATCGAAAATGGCATTCACTCCACAGCAAAGAAGCTGGTGCGTGTTAGAATTTGCCAAAACAAGCAGTGTTGTGAGAGTGAAGCATGCATTTAAATGGAAGTTTAATGTTGATCCACCTACACACAAATCCATTCTGCAGCGACATAAAACATTTGTTGAGAGAGGATGCATTTGTGATCAAAGAAAAGAATATTCTGGCCGACCGTCCATCTCTGAGGAAATTGTGGAGTGTGTGTGAGAAGCCTTTGTACGCAGTCCCAGAAAATCAACACATCAAGCCAGCAGGCAGTTGTAGGTGCCACAAACTACCGTAAGCAAGATTTTACGGAAGCATTTGTGTTTTCACCCATACCGGCTGCAATTGGTTCAAAAGTTATATCCGCAAGACAAGGTAAAGCAACGTGAGTTTTGCAAGACTATCCACACTTTAATGGAGGATGATGAAACCTTTCTGACAAAGATCATTTTTAGTGATGAGGCGACCTTCCACTTGAGTGGAAAAGTGAACAGGCATAATGTTAGGATCTGGGGAAGTGAGCATCTGCATGCCACTCTTGATGTGGAACGTGACTCACCCAAGGTGAATGTTTTTTGTGCAGTGTCAGAGCGTCAAGTGTATGGTCCGTTCTTCTTTGAGGGGCCAACAATCACAGGTGAAAGCAATGCTACGTGACTGGTTAATTCCTCAACTTGCTGCAGAGAGAGGTGACTACATTCTACAACAAGATGGAGTGCCCCCACACTGGCATCAATCTGTACGCAGCTTTCTGAATGACAACCTCCCACATCGTTGGATAGGACGAGCTGGACCCAATGATCAAAATCTATGCAAGTGGCCCCCACGATCACCGGACATGACAGTTTGAAACTTTTTCCTTTGGGGGTTCATGAAGGACCAGGTCTATGTACCTCCACTACCCACAACCTTGAATCATCTTCAGGAACACATCAGTACAGCTGTCAACTTCATCACACCGGATACGCTTGAGAAGGTGTGGTTGGAGCTGGATTATCGTCTCGATGTTTCCCGCGTAACAGGTGGCACGCACATTGAGCATTTGTAATTCCAATGAACACCACAAAAACTTTATGAGTTTTTACAACTACTGTGAACATTTCTGTAGAATACTACTTTTGGTATTAAAGTTATACCCTTTCAAAACCAGGGAGTGTTTTTGTGCTCACGCTGTATTATGGATTATGCCTGTTGCTCATCCATGCATGTTTATTGTCACATCACAATTAAAGTTCGAAAACCAGAAAAAGTGATGTGAAATGGCAGAAATTTAAATATGCACAATGAGAAAACTGATAAGAGGTTTTGTATAATTTGTCCTTGTGTAGTTTCCCACTGAAACATTGTTCCATTTTTTAAATGCAGACAAAGTACAATACATCATCCCACCATCAACACACATATACATATTTTAGATTGTCAGGCTTATCAAAATGCATTGATCAGCTCTCGTGCTAGCAGGCAAGAGATTGGTGTATTTTAAGATACTACTAAAACACTCAAAGAGTTTTTTTTTTTTGTCTTCTTATGATATTAATTACAACCCTTACTGGAGAAAAAGAAACTGTTTTGAGTAATTCGTCTGCACAAAATATACTTACTTCCTCATTTCATAAATAATAAGACTTGAAGCCATTTCATATTATACATAAATATAATGTGCAAAATTTGTGGTGTAAATATTGAAATTACTCCCCAGAGTTTCCCATGAAAGGGAATCAGGGGAAACCAATCCTCTATGAGTTGCTATAGATGATAGACTGGAGTCCTGAAACCACGACCTTTTAACCATTGCACTGTACGATGGGTGTGAGTTGAGGGGGTGGGGGAGTTGACACCAAAATCTTTCCCTTCCATTTTCAGCCTCTACCTGAAACTGGTCTGGCAGTTGAAAAACCTGCTAGAGAATCTCCTTTTAGCCTGTCTGCTGATCACACAGAGGAGCAGGAAGAATGTTTAAGAAAAAGTGTTGCATGTGAACTGTGGCTTCCAGAAGACAGTAAATATTATGATTTGAAAATAATTAGAGATGTAAGATTGATTGATCTATCACTGCTAGACTTGCTACTCCTCAGAGCACATCACTGAGCACCATCATCAGGATTTGAATATCTCTGAATAAAACTTAGGGGGTCTCCAATGCAAGAGTATAAAATACAAGAAGAAACAATTCATGAATTGAGCAAAAGGCTTAAAATACATCTTCTCTGCTAGAATGATCACACACATATCCAGGAGACCTCTAATGGACGTTCTCTGGATATCCATGCCGAAATTCTGGATATCCATAGGATGTCCCGGAATGTCCAGTAGAAATCCATAGGATGTCCCCTGGATATCCATATGTCTGTCCAGGGGACGTCCATAGGATATCCAGGAAGGACGTGTTTTGGACATTCTCTGGATCATTTTTGGATGTGTTTTGGACATTCTGGATATGTTTCTGACATTCTGTGGATCATTTTTGAACATCCTGTGGATCATTTTTGGATGTGTGTTGGACATTATATGGATGACTTTTGGACATGTTTTGGACATGAGTTCACGTTATGTTTTCATTTCATTGTAGATAAGGATATATTCTGGACTAAAATTGTACGTAATCTGGACATTATGCTGATATTTTTCGCACATACTTTGGATACGAAAAGAACATTCCTGGACTAGATTTACACAAATCAAAGACCTCGAGTACACATGTGCTTATAACAAGCACTCCACTCTCTCTTTCTCTCTCTCTCACTCACTCACACACACACACACATGCACACAAATTCACACACACACACACACGTATCTACACATCCGAAAAGTACCTTGTATTCACACTCATAAGCATAGTAAGCAGCGCTCATTCTTGACTACCACGCAAGGCAACATCCTCATGCAAACTGCCGTTGTGTTCGAAACGAGACACAAAGAAAGCCTCAGCCTCATGGCAACTTTCACCTGCTTGGCATGCATTCGTGACTTGCTGAAAAGACAATGGGCCTACGGCCAACGCAATTCCTGGGGGAAATATTTTTATTTTATGATTTATTACTGCATAACAGAGTTTGAGTGCTAACATAATTGAGACTAGATACTATGACTGAATCTTTATATGGATATCAAAACATTTATGTCAAATTTGTGATAACACGTGGACGTAATACCACATATCCCATGAATATTCAGAATGGGACATCCTATGGATATCCAGGATGGGATATCCTATACACGTCCCATGGATATCCCATTCTGGATATCCAAAACTGGACATACATAGGACGTCTTATGGACATCCACAATATCCATGGATCTGAATTGGACATTGTGGACGTCGTATGGACTTCCCTTGGAGATGTGTGCTGTATGGGAGACTACTAGCATCTTTAATATGTTAAGTGACAGATAAAAATTTTAGTGGCTTTGATTGATTGACTTGCTTTATTTCACCTCGCTTTTTGTGCCACGTTTGGCTAATTTGCGAAGATGGGGATGAGTGACGATATGATGAAATTGATGAATGGACACTCACAAATATTCATGCCCAGGCCAGGATTCGAACCCGGGACCCCTATACCTGCCGCAAAATTAGTTTGGTATTGAGAGCTCGTCACAGTGTTGCCATATCATGCAGTACGGTACGCAGTGCAGCTGTCTGACGCTGTGTCGAGGAAAACGTGTTATGAAAAGGAACAACAATGATGAAATGTGTTATTGTTTTTCGAGGAAAATGGGATAACAATGATAACAACAACAATGATTAAATGTGTTATTGTTTTCTCTCTTCATTTCCATTTCCCTTACAACATGAACAAATTAACGAAACGAGCATTGTTTACAGGTTACATTTTCAATCCATTCTGAAAATACTGAATATGTACACTTGCAGTAACCATTTCTTCCGAAGTCGCCATTAAAGTCTGCCCATCTTTCAATTAGCCCAGAACTGGATTGCACAAAGTTAAGTTGGTGGGGCATCTGACTTTCACGTGGGAAACCCACGGTGGTTTGTGGAACTTTTTTCAAATATCCCTAGCGGCTCCGGGGTAGACTCAGCCCAAGTGAGTACCTGGTGCAAATCTGGGGTAAAGGCGGTTGGTGAACCACATCACCTCATCACCTCCATAATATGGGCTAGGTCGAGAATGTGTGGAGCCCAACCTCCATATCCTCATATGCCTCCATACTTTACTTTATTTTGCGTCCATTAAGTTTTTTGTATGAGGATCCCAGAGATTTTATGACTCTCCTTAAAGATGTTTCCCCACCTTGAAAAATTCCCAAATCTTTCAACGAAACACGCAGTTTCCCAACAGTGGGATGATCTTTCCTTCTATAATAAGAGTAAAATGGCGACGTTTAGCATCTTGCTGAAAGGTATCTAAATTTGTCACGTGTTTACTGATATTCCTCTTCTTTCGTGGGGTTTCCAGTTTTGAAGCCTCGCATTTATTTATTTATTTCTACCACATTATATTTTTCTTTCCCTATGGTTGTTCTTAGATATGCCGGCAGCAGCAGTAGTTCTGCCCAGAACTTTATTTACAGCAATGATTGGACCCCCATTGTTTTTCTCTTGCTCAAATTATTTGCGCTCAGAACAAACCATCTCCCGCGTTTGGCCTTTGAGAGAAATTCCTTTTTCTTTTAGTGCATGGCCTCTTTGGTACATTGTCATCTCGAGTATTGACAATCTTCACACAAGCACACGACACATTCAAGCAGAACACAGAAAATTATGTACAAAAAAATAACACACTAAAACAACACGCTTTATACAACAAAGAATACTCTAAATTCAGTAAACACTAAACAAATGGGCCGGTTAAAATATCACAGCAACGCAACGCAACAAACAAACACGTCCTCTCCCAACAACATGAAAAATGATTTTAGGAATAATCGCCCGATAAGCGGCAACACTGAGATAAATGGTTTCTGTTGCTAGGTAACCAGGGCTTGGGTGAAGCACTGGGAAGATTTTGATTGGCTCGCATGCCAGCAACCCACCCTCCCGCAGTGATGTAGACCCGCTTTCTCCACGTGCTTCACAAGCGTCAATACCAAACTACTTTTGCGGCAGGTATAGCGTCGTAGCGTGATGTGAAAAATGTTAGTGGCAACGATGAATCTGTAGCAAATGGCAACAAACACCCAAGACAAAATATTGTTTTTTTGAGGGAGACCTGAACAAGGGAAAAGTTGTTTTCCCTGATGTCCTGTACATGCTGCCAAATTTCATGGGTAGTTCACAGGAAATCCATGTGCTGAACAAGGGGGAGTTTAAGTTGAGTTTTAAGTCCATTTGATGAACATATAGGCTAAGCAGAACTGGACCTACAGTTTAAAGTGGGATTCAGACCATAATGTGCCTCCAATGGGTATCAAACACAGGATCTTTATTACACTACAAGGTAATGATGCTACCACGACATTGAGAAGGCAACAAAAAAGGGGTGGGGCAATATTTACACAATACTAATAACAATGTTGGTTTTAGTATGTCCCACACCATGGCTGTGAAGTCTAAGCCATCATGCTTTGGGCTCCTGCTACAGGATGCACCCAGGTTTGAGTCTCCTGGGGGAAGCATAACAACTTTTCTCCTGAGATTTCGGCCTGTTTATAGGATCAGTGGCCACCCACCATCATGAGGAAATTGGGGAGCTATGAATGAGTAGCATAACCCGGTCATGGAAACTTACAACAACGACTGGGGGTTCATTGTGCTGACCACACCTCACCCGTAACTGGTTGGATGGTCTCCCACCTCAGCAGATGGGAGTGCGGACGGCAGACTGTAGGTAGGCCCTGACCCCCACAGGTTGTTGCAACATGGGTTGTTATTATTATTATTATTATTATTATTTTGGTTTTAGTATAGAATTTTATGACAAAATTGATAGTGTACATACTTTTACTTTTCAAAATATACTTTCATACTTGATCAGTTCTGGAGACACTTCATCTGCATCTGCTGTTTTGCCCAGCTTTATCTTCCGTATTGCAAACTACACTTCAAACAGTTCTATTCCATTTTTCGTCTTCGTGCTCACCCTGTTATTTTGCATCAATTTCTTAGAGCATTTATTCATAGTGTTTCCTAGATACTGTCAGTACTTCCTCTCTTTCCGTTTTGACATTCCCTTCTCCATTACTCTCTTAGCAGATCATCCTTTGAAGTATTAACTGCTTGTCAGAATTGTTTAATATATCTTAGGAAGCCCTCTTCAGTTTCTCTTCCAAAATCTTCCCATCTTTGCTTGCCTCACTGCCTGCTTGGCACCTGTTTCTCCTTTCCACATAATCATTCCAAGAATTTTCAGATTTCTTCCTAATAGAAGTTTTCCAAGCTTATTTCTTCTCTGTTTAGTTGAGTTGAGTATTTTCGTTTTAAGTCCACTTTATGCACAGACAGGATAAATGGGACTGGACCTACAGTTTAAAGTGGGAACTGAACCACTATATGCCTCCATCCTGTATTAAACCTGGGACCCCTTGATTACAAGGCGATGATGTGTAATCATCATTTTTATATTCTCTGCATGTCATTTGCTTGGGTACATTGTCAATAGAAGAATGTGTGAGTTGTACGCCATAAGATTTACTGGTTGAGAAGGTGGGGATAACCATGTTAGTTTGAGCATTGTTCCAAATTTTGTCCCCCTTCCTGTTCCTAACTTTGTTCCCTCATACTGTTCATTTTTGTTGAAGATGGAGCCCTGAAACATGAGATTAGGATGCCAAAAAAGAAGGCGATTGATGCAGTGCACAATAAGAAGGTGGATACAAAGCAGAGAGCAAACTGTACAAAGTTTCTGTGTCAACTTTGAAAGATTATGTCAAGAAGAGAGAAGGTTTCAGTGGAGAACAGTCAATATGACTACTCAATTGATGACAGTAACAGTGATAATGATGATACTTAATGTCCAACCTGTGCAAAAAAATATTCCGCAGATAGATGAAGAAAAATGGATCAGCTGCACAAAATGTTTCATATGGTATTATGAAACATGTTCTGGTGCCAAAAACCAAGTGAAATTGATTTGCGATACTTGCTTTGAAGGCTAAATTCTCATCTCAAAGAAATAAGGATAAGGTTATATATTTTTCAAGTAAAAGTAATATTCTTTCTGAATTTTGCAAAATTTAAGTTTTTTTATTTTCCATAAGTATAACATTTTGTATTAATTCACTAGATCCCACTAATTAAGTTCACTTTTGTAATGACTTTTTTGTAAATAATATGAATATTAAAACTGAGAGTTAAAAAAAAATTGAAAAATCATAATTACTTCATTCTTTTGGAATTTTAAGGGGACGAAATTAGGAACATATTTTTTTGGTTTTACCGAAAATAGCTACTTTTGAAATTAATTTATTTTGGTAGTAACAATTAATTACAAAGGCGATTTGGCATGGTTTCCAAGTAAAGGGTTAGTTAACAAAGGTTGAGTCAAATTTTGAAGCTATTACGTCATTTAATAAGGTCTCCAGGTTCAGAAATGTGATAAGGGGACAAAATTTGGGTCCCTTACCGTAACTCCCAAAAGCAACCATTAATAAAGTTTTTTTTCTATAACAAGAAAGAAACACAGATACATTTTTACAGTTACTCCTTTTAAGAAGTAAATGTGCTCCTAAAATCACTGTTCGTGCTGCAGGATAATCAAAATGGGTGAATGACAAGGGTCTGGTGTGTGGATGCACGATGTGTGTGGAGGGGAAAATAGAGTAAGGAGCAGATGTTTGGTAGGGACTAGGATTGGGGTGGTTAAGTTATTGAGTAGCCTTGTTCATGCTGGGGATATGGTTGCACTCATGGCTGACATATAAGCCCTCTCCCAGCATTTTTGCACAGAAGTGTTGGTGAATTGGGGTGGAAACAATGAAGTGGGTGGCATGGCTGTTTGTGTAGATGGCTCCATTGAAATCCAGGTTTTGTGTGGAAGAGAGAGGTTGAGAGAAACATCTACAGTTCTCAGCCTCAATACCAACAACCACCAATCTTCCACCCAAAAGCTGGATTTCACTGCCACCATATTTACTTCTCATAGACACACAAATATTAGAATGTAAAAATATTCCACCATTTATACATCTCAACTCTTCTTCAAAGGTTCCTAGCTTTTTTAGACAAAAGAAATTAAGTGCTAACACTTTGTGTTTCTGTAGAGTGATAGAAGTAAGTTTAACTCCTATGTTTACCTAACCTTAGATAAGATTTTATTTCTGACAACTTTTCTCTTTTAAGGTAATTAATAAGACATAATAAGATTTTGTGTGAAAGGTTCATGCTTTGATTTTCTACTTGTAATTAACTCGAATTTAATACAAATAAATATCAGAAATTTTTCTGAGTAAAAATGTAAAATTTTTATCTAATCAGGACAAGTAATAATACACAAAACTTCTTCATGTTTCGAGCAAACAAATTAAAACATGTGACATTCGGAACTGAATAGCATTGTTAAGAGTATTTAATTCCCCATTTACTTCTGGGCTCTTGGCATAGGTGTAACTCGGAGTTTTCTTTGGGGGGTCCAAGTTCAACGATCAAATGAATCAAATGATATATATATATATATATATATATATGTGTGTGTGTGTGTGTGTGTGTGTGTGTGTGTATGTATAATATACACCAGGGTCAGCGCTAGTCATTTTGCCACCCTGCCCCCTCCCCCGTCATCACGCAGCAACGGGAAATTGAAAATCAATATATTCCTAAGTAAAACATCAAACTATAAAATAAATAATGGCACTTGTTACACTATTTCAATACTATTAAGGACAAAAGGATATCTTGCTCGACCACAGTTAAACTATAAAAAATGCGATACTAATTTTATAAATTATAATATTTTATGAAAACTCTCTCTCTTTCTCTCTTAAAGGTATCTTAAATATAACAAGTATTAGGAGAGAAATTAAAGCTTGACTTCATAAGTTTACCGTTGTAGGTCTGTGATATACGATTGGATTTTTAAAAGAATTACATGTAATATTCCCGGATCTCCCATGTGAGTGATCTAAGGTCTGAATTTTTTCCTGCATTGTTCCCGCAGAAAGCAGCTCTGGAGTTCACCCAGCCTCAAAGTAATGAGTACCTGGGGGAACCCTGGGAGGTAAAGGTAGCCAGAGAGGGGTGCTGATCACATCACCTCCAAACTGGCCAAGATCAAGAATGTGTGTGGCCCTACCCCCCATCCCCTAAATGTGCCTTCATGACATGGTGCTATATGCACTGGGAACTTTACCTCTACCTTTGCATGTAATATTCTATTTCGTATAATGCTATCTTGCATAAAATGGGAACAAACATGTTTCAGACATGATTGACCAAAGATAGTATTTTTATTAGCCTTAATTTCCAAAAAAAAACTTTGTTCTCCACTTACCACGGTTACCGACAAAGTTAATAAATTCGAAGTTCTACACACAAATTAGGTGCAAAATCATGACCCTTTATCAGTTTAAGGTCTCCTTTGGAGTAATTGTTCTATTATAGTCAAAAGCACTTTTAGTTCATCTTTTAATTCAGTAGCCTTAATGTGTTAACATTCCGGGAGTTTTCTACACTTTTCAGACAGAAGATCAGATGGCATGTCTTTATGCTTACTAATATCATAAAAGAAATTGAAAATGCACTATGATATTAAAGCTGCTCAAATCTTTCTCTTAGAGCTAAAATAATCATTTAGGACCTGGTAATAAAAATCAACTTTGTACCATTTTTGTGGAACTTCAACAGTTTCATCATACTGAAACTGCTTCTTCTTTCGATTTCAGCCCTCTACAGAAATGCCTATCTTTGGATCATCTATATTTAAATTCGATGCCAATCCTTTCTCATCAACTGGGACTCACAGGTTGCCATGCCCCGATGCCTCCATGAGTGGAGGGACGGAGACCCTACCAGGCTGCCAACTGGCGTCTAAGAAACTTTGAAATTTTTTATCACTCCTGCTTTTTTCAAAGTGCTGATATGTTTGCAAGAAATCATCTAACAGCATCTAACACATCGTAGATTAATGTTTTGAAGACATTTGCTCATTACATTACGTGAAGTAAAAAGTCATGCCAGATAACTAGTGAGCAAAGAAATGTAAAGCCACACAACTGGTTTCCAATACACTGAACCTCATGAGCAACCATTTGGACAGTTTTATTGTCGCCAATTTTTTGAGGGAGCACGTCATAGACCTCTCCCATTTGATATCTCAACAGCGTTAAGGCATCAAAATCTGCTTTCCCACCTTGTGGCACTCAGTGGTTTTCAAGTGAGAGTACTGATATGTTCCTTCAAAATGATGGATTGGCATATATTAACTTCCAAGTTATATAATATAATATAATATTATAATTTTCAAGTTTTCAATAGGCTCTTTTATTTCTTCTCTTCAAATTTTGCCACTCTGAAAATTTGCTGCTCTGGGCAGTGGCATGGTTTGCTCTCCCCCCCCTCCCTTTCTGCCGGCCCTGATATACACATGCACGTATGTGTATGTAATATTGTTTACATCAATCATGGCTCCTAATAATGTTATTGAAGTAAACACTATTGCATCCTATAAAACATATGTCTTTATCTGAGAGAAAAGTTGTACTGACAATGACATATGCACATTCAAATTAATTTCCAGAGATTTCTGTGAGCGGGGCAAAAATATAATTTAACACCCCTTTCACTCACGTTTGAGAAAAGTGTTGTTTTCTTAACTTACATTTCCCTTTAAAATTCGCATGTAAATAACGACCCACATAAATAAAAAATAAATATTCATTTTATTCTCAAGTGCCTCTTGTTCCTCTACAATAAGTTTTTCTCTTAACTGTAGCAAAGAAGACTTAGTAACACCAAATCATCATTTAATAAAATGTTCCAAATGTGTTTAATCGCTAATATTTATTTATTTATTTTTAGTAATTTACAATGTGTTTTGATATAGTCTACAATTTTGCGTATACAGACAGTTGATAATACAGCACTTAATAAGAACTGATTTGAAGTAATAATGATTACAAATTTAGAACTATTTCCTTGCAAAACTGATAATACATATTATTATTCAAACAAACTTTCAATACTTTAAATTCACAGTGTCCTGCGATGTTCACTGTTTACAATTTTTTTGTTGGCTCATTCGGTTCTCTCTTTACCTTGGCAAATGCCTTCCATTGATAATGAATTCAAACAAAACAATTCTCTCATGTTTCATGATGCCAAAATATACCTGCCAGAATGCCAGGAACTTGAAATTCCAAGAATTATGCCTGATACACGTGCATCTTTCTGAATAGCCAATGACCATTTTCTCTGCAGGGTTCCCCAAATAGGGGACTGCAGTCCACAAAGTCTGTAGAAAATCTTGACTACTGTGACCCATGTGGAAGTATGCCAAATGTGGTTTCACACATTGTCTTGGTCCAAGAGGATGCACTTGGTCTTGCAACTGGAGTATTCCTTCAAGTCAAAATGGGTGCACTAGGTAGACAAAGATTTAAGAAGTCATTTTCCAGATTTCTAATTCTTTGAATTCGTCTTTCAAAGCAGGAATGAGTTTGACTCGTAATCATTGCTCGGACCCCACCACCCTTAAATGTACAGGTGGTCTAGACAACACCCAGGAGGGGGGGGCAGCAGGTCAGGGGGGTGGAACCCCCCAACTCCCTGCTAGTTACACCTATGGATCTTGGTAATGATATGTAAGATCAAAACATGAAGCAATATTATGTGTATCTATGTTGCTTTTCTACTAGATACATTCGGCAAGAATAATTGAAACGACTGCAGAGAATATTAAGTTATTATCAATCCTATTACATTAATTAATCTAGAATCAATTGAGACATAACTCCTGGTCAGTTATTATGGACATAATATTCTTATCATGTATATGGAAATGCAGTTCATAGTTATGTTTCCTTCAAAACATGCATTTCTTTACAAATGGATTAAAATATAATGAAACAATTCATGACATTAGTTAGCTGTACTCCATTTAAAGTAATATGTATTTTACTGCTATCATGTAATCAAGTATCATAATTTCAAATTTTTAGGTCTCTTCGGGAAGTAGTTATCAATAATGTGACATGAAGCCAGGGATCCAAGGTTTGAAATCTGAATAAGACAAGGGTGTATCACTGTGTTTGGCTCATCATCTATTTTACTAGTTCACTAAGCACCTGCAACATTGAAAATTACCTAGGGGAATAAGAATGTAACAGAATATAATCAAAAGGGAATAGAAATGCAACTTTGCATGCACATAATTTTATATTATGAATGCTGAACTGTTCATTGATAGAATAACCATGAGTACTATAATTTTAACCCATGCGATTTTACTCACACACACACATATTTGCATATTTTCCAGGATTTTTTTTCCTGTCCCCCCTAATGTATTTTTTACACCAACAACCTTGTTTCCTGATAGTCTAGAACCTACTTAGGAAAGAAAAGTTTTGCAACATCTTTTTCATTGATGACTTTGCCTTTGGTAGGCCAAAATATGTTAGTGTCCCCATTTTGGATGACTCTCCTCTACCAAAAAATAAATTTCTTTCCTAGAGCTACTCTCTACTTCACTACTTTTGCATTAAAAATTATACAACTATATGGATATTCAAAATAAGCCCTTAGGATTTTTATTTACTTTATATGTCCTGTTATTTATTATCATGATACCCATGCTTAGAAATAGTAGTGTTACCATATGTGATTTGCTTTTACTAGTTTTTGAGAATGGCAAGGTGCCTATATATACACTAGTCAAAACAATTAGAGGGACACTATTGTCATTGCGAAAATCAGAACACATTCAATGGTTACAGATAGAAACTATGTTGCACATTGATTGATCATGGTTTGTGTACATAAATCATCAACCAAACAAATTTTTCGTGCAACCATGAATGAGGGAGAAAGAAACATAGCAAGAACGGAGCAAAATGAAAGGGGCCACACAGGAAAGGTCCATACGTCAAGCACAGTCTAGGGGGCGTATGTTTGTGTACACGTTCCTGTGGTGTGTGCACAACTAGTTAGTCATGATGCGGCATCTGAGCAAGGTTGACGTGGCCCGAGCAGTTACAATGCTTGAAGAGGGGAGGTCTATCAGAATAGTGGTGGCTGAGTTTAATGTGGCCCCTTCTGTGATCGACAGAGCTTACAAGAGGTATAGAGAAACAGACAGTTACAAAAGAAGACCAGGGTAAGGTCGAAAATGGAAGGCATCAGCACAAGAGGACTGTTATTTGAAACATTGTGCTCTTTGACACCACACTGCAACTGCTCAGGATCATAAAAATGATCTTCGGGCACAAAAGAAGACCAGGGAAAGGTCGATAACGGAAGGCATCAGCACGAGAGGACCGTTATTTGAAACATTTTGCTCTTCAACGCCACACTGCAATTGCTCAGGATCATAAAAATGATCTTCGGGCCACTACTGGAGTAAAGGTAAGTACTCAGACTGTAAGAAATAGGCTTAGGGAAGTGTGTCTGTGATCAAGAAGACCCCTACAGACAATAAGACTTGAGGCTGAGCATAGGAGAAGTCGAGTAGTGTTTGCTTAAGAGCACAGAAACTGGCAACTTTGTCATTGGCATTGGGTCACCATCAGAGGCCAACTTAATGCAGCCAGGTACATTGCGGAGGTTGTGCACCAGTGGGTGGAGCTCCAGAGTTTCTGCTGCAACACGATAATGCTACGGCACATACTGCAGTGGCCACAAGGAATGTCCTACACGACCTCAATATTCGGACAATGTGTTGGCCTGCCAACAGCCCAGATTTAAACCCTATTGAACACATCTGGAATATCTTGGATAGAAGAGCCCTCCATGAACTTGAAGTGGTCTTTCACAAGGAATGGGACAACTTTCCTTAAAGGGATATCAGGAGGCTTATCAGAAGCATGCCTCGAAGGTGTGCAGCAGTATTAGTGGCAAATGGTGGTCATACAAAGTACTAAAGTAGCTTTTCATCAGGAACTAGTGTCTCATTGTAAGGACGTTTCAGTTTGGATTAGCACCATGGCATACATTTTTGTTTGTAATTGGAATACTTCAAGTGGCAAGTAAATGACATTTGTGTTCATTGACAATGAAAGATTGATGTACTAGAATGTACTTGTGTTTTCCCTTACAACGAAATCGTTTATGAAATAAATCACATTCAAAAGGTGTCCCTCTAATTGTTTTGACTAGTGTATAAGTGGCCCATCAAATCAAATTTGATATCTGATAATTGCAATTAGGATGTTATCCGAATTAATTGAGTTTTTGTCTTAAGTCCATTTTATGCACAGAGAGGCTAATTGTGTCTGGACCTACAATTTAAAGTGGGATCCAAACCACTATGTGCCTCCACTGGATATCAAACTTGGGATCCCATGATGACAAGGCATCTATGTAACCACTATGCCATCATGGAATATACCTAACCAAATTAACGTTTACAACTATACTTAAATATAAGTTGGTAAGATTAGTTATGTTTATATATCTATAAACATACTTTTTATATTAGGAATAATTATCTCATTTTTTAATAAACTAATATGAAGGCTGTATATTAAACAAAACATATCAATGGCAACCGTGATGAACAACCAAATGAGAATGAACTAGAGACGAAGATATTTATACTTTTTGTAAGGAACAAAGTAAACATATCATGCTAAACAGTTACTTGGTGACATTTATTCTTTTTCTTTACTGATGCAAAAAAGAAAGCTTTCACTAAACACTTGTCACAAACAAAATTTACCTAAAAAACTGAGAAGAAATGTAGCTGTAGTGAAATTTTTGCTACAAGCTACAAGAATTTTGTAGCAAAACTACAGCTACAGCTATATTTTTTGCTACTAAAGCTACAGCTACAAAGTGTAGTGCTGCTACAAGTAGTGTGCTACTTCTGACCACTGGGAAAGGGAATAAGGTTTTTTAAATGCTTCTATGGTGTTACTACTGTACAGTGTTTTCAAATTGCATAGTTTGTTGCCAAACTGAAGAGAGGCTTTATTGGTTGAGGTTCAACTATCTAAAAAGTAAAATTCTAGGTATATTTTTGTTCTTGGTATTGATGAGAAGCTATGGAACTATTTTCAAGAAAAAGTACATAACACTTTCAAGCTGAGCTCAGTATTGTCACATGAAGGGTCAGACCCCTTGGTGCAGGGAAATTCAAGTACAATTTTAGGTGAAGGGACGAGGGAAATTTTACAAAAAAATATCAAAATTATGGGAAATTTGAAGCTATCAAGCTTAAATTTTAGGTTCAAACTTTTAGAAATATAAGAACTATTCTTCTTCTATTCTTTCATGAAATAAACAAGTAAATCTAGAGATGGTGCTTAGACAACTATGTCATGCCTTTTTGTGGGTTCTAACAATGAGCAGTTCCATTTTCCAACTTGTGATTTACTCTCTTATAAATATACATGGTGTGTAAAATTGTAAAGACACTCAACACAATATATTACACATCCAAAAACATAAATAAGCATGTGCCATGCACAGGGACGTCATTGGTGGGGGGGGGGGGCAGGGACTAGCCCTCAAAATGTTCACGTGGCCCCGGCAAACTGTTCTACAGCTGCTGAAAATTTTACTTTGATGACAAATATTGAAAAAAAAAAAATGCTTTCAGTTTGAAACACTGTTCTTGAATTCAAGTGGCACAAACCCCAAGCAATACATTTCTTTTCATATTTGCCTGCTACTTGCTTGTTGAACACAAACAGATTTATTAGTAGAATTTGCCATTAACGATTTTATGGCCCGTTTCTTTCAGGGAAGTCGGGAGACATTTTGAAAACACACTTTCCCTTCCTGCACACCAGGGACCTAAGCCAGGTCACCCCCTCCCCCTCCCACAAACATCTTCTCTTCATCTGGATCTGGACTGACACCATGTCTGCCATGCCGAAATGGGACAAACAGGAAGATTTAGCTGCAGGTGGGTAGGACTTTCTGGGTTAATTATTTTATGATTCAGGAAGGACATCATGATCCTCTTCAAATTGCAAGAGACAAAATTCTACTGTTAGTCCCTATCTGGTGCGGGATAAATAACAAAGATGCCGACCGGAGGTTCCCTCAGGTTCGTACACACACACATACACACAACCCTTGTGCTGATGATGTGCAATGGAAGGAAAGGCCATTCTCCACTCCATGCGTTGGGAGTGGAATCCTTTGGAAGAAAAACTGTAAAAGTAGGGTGAAAGAAAGCAGCATTGTACAGTGCATATAAAGCCATGTTAAGGTTCTCTAAAAACTTAGTAAAATTATTTTTGAGTGTCAAGGCCTACGAAGTGGTTTTCTATTTGGTGACGCATAGTCATGAAATCGAATCCCATCTAGTTTTGAGAGTGGAATTCGCTTCCATATTGTTTTCAAGTAGCTCCCCTATTGTCGTCACGATGTTGGGCCAGAATAAAAAAAATTTGGAGTTCCTACCAGGGATCGAACCTGTTGTATCAAAGACAAGAGCGCAATCATTTGAGCACTTCGGAATTTCGTTATTTCCATTGCCATCATATATTCAGTTTTGCACACACAAATAAGAATAATTTTAAGAAATTAGATGTGTGTATAAAACTTCGGGTCCGGCAACTAAACCTGACGGTTTTTAATTACAAATAAAAAAAACTCTTTCATGCAACTAAATCAATTTAATACTTGTTGTACTACATCTCAAAGGATTTTAGGAAAATAGCATGAGTGACAGTTTCATGCAGTTTCTTGCAGGACAGTTCATTTTTTGAATAGCACACCTGTGAGGAGAGACAACTGAATCTTGATATTTTTAAATCAACACTGAATGGAAGTTGCCTGAGGTAATGACATTCACCGTAATCTCCATGTTCCCAGTCTGAATACCCTTTTACTGTGAGTAAGGAACTCCAAGGAGACAGCATCAGCAATGAAAAGAACACCTGGTGGATATCATAAGGTTAGCACTCCAGAGAACATCGAACGAGTTCCAGTCTCTTTTTTGAGGAGTCATTCAAAAAATCAACTGTCCTTGTCAAGAAACTGCATGAAACTGCCATTCATGTTATTTTCCTAAAATGCTTTGAGATGTAGTACAACATGTATTAAATAGACTTAGTTGCATAAAAGAGTTGTGTTTTTATTTGTAATTAAAAACTGTCAGGTTTAGTTACCAGACCCTGTATATCGTCATCATTCTCCAATGTGTACAATGCGATGCCACAAAGACTGGGGCCTGCCACATAGAATTGTGGTTAACGCGGTCACCTTGTACTAAAGGCTGCCAGATTCGATTCTTGTATAAACTATATACATGAGATGCCTAGCTAGCTTGAATTCATCACACAAACATATCCTCTTTGCACCGTTGTCATACTTGTACAACTGATTCCAGCACTCCTTTATATCTAAAGCCTCAAAGGCTAGAAAGGAGTGCTATAAAGAGTGGAAAGGATGAGAGAAAGGAAAAAAGAAGGAAGAATAATGAAGAAAGAAGAGAGGAGGGAAGGAGTCCAGGAGATAAGGAATCTATCTGGGTTCATTAGTGGAGGAATTGATAAGGCACAGGCTCTCATCAGATACCTGTCAATCACCTGTCAGGTAGTGTCAATTACCTGTCAGGAGATTTGACAATCAGGAATTCCTTACAGGAAATGTTCTAAGATAAGGACTGGTGCCTTCATGTTGATTTGTGTTTGGACCATGTCTGGGAGTGTGTATATATAAGATGATGTTTTGTATCTTTCATCAATCTATTGTGAATATTCGTCTGAAGAAGACCCTGTTAGAGGGTTGAAACGTTACCTTTTTATTGTATATATATTTTTTTATGCTATAAATTCTGCCTTGGTCAGGATTTTAATGATTTATTAACATGGAAGCAAGGCTTAACAGTGTTGCCATTAGCAAATATACGATAATAGATTTCACCATTGCATTTCTTGGAAATTTTTACATAAATCTGAGTGACCACATATCCTGTTTTCAACTTAAATCCTAAAGTAGAATTCAGTATGGTGATATCGAAAATGGAGGAATTGTAAGGCAACATATATCAAACATACTGTCATTGGTCTAATACATAATGACATTGCCTTGGTGATTTTTACTTTATATCTTTTAAAGACATCTAGATGGTTCTACACTTTTATTCATCTTGTAGACAAATATAAAAACTAAATTGTAAAATTATGCTCTTGCGTACTTATAGAAAAGTCAGATTGAATTATCAGCATGTTTAGAGCCTCGTCTATATTGGAAATAATATAATTAAACATTTCTTTCCTTTTTATTGGGACATAAAGTGTACACTGTACAAGAAAATATAACTAAATTAAACTTTGTGGTGGAATAGCCTTTTAAGGTAGATGAGTGGTCAGTACATTGATTTCCTATGCCACTGTTTCCTGGTTTCAAGACTAGTGACCTCTACTGTTACTTTCAAGTAGTTTTCTAATTGTCCTCAGGATACTAGGTCAACACTGAAATTTTGGAGCCTCACTGGTGGTTGCACTCAGAGCCATTCACATCAAAAAAATGTGGATGACTTCACTTTCAGAAAGAGAACAATGAAAATACGGTTCAGCACAAAGACTAAAATATTAAGTGTGCTCGAAATAGTCTTGTTGTGAAGTATAATTTCTACATTTCAGTCTTCAGGTTATTTAAGAGGAGATTCTTGAAATATTCTACACAATTTGTGAGGTTATTTTGCATGAATATTGACATTACAAGCAAAATGTAAGTGGGAAGCCAGAGAGGGACAATATTTTGTAGGAGTTGAACTTGTATGTGTTCATATGATGGAGAAAATGGGGAGGGGGGTTTGACTAGAGAGGTATTCACCCCCTTATTTGAAATCCTCTGCACTTACACATTCATTATTTTTTAAAGTCTGTCTAGGAGAGGAGAGAGAGTATTGTGCTATGCCACTTCTTCACTTATCTATATTATCACATAATGCAAAGAGACACTTTAAAAAATGAAACAAATATTACAAAAAAAAACTTGTTTTGGCCCATTTTAAACATCAGGGGCAAGATGAAGATCTCACAGCTACCAAGGGTAAGATTGCTCATGAAGTAGAGTATATAAATTTTGTTGAAGTAAATTTTTACAAGTTGAAAAGTAGATTGGAAAGTTAATCAAAATGCAGAAACTTAAAGGTATGTTTTTAAAGAAAATTGTGAATAATTAAGATTTTGTTTTCTTAATATAATCATTATAGCCTAATTCTGGTTTCTTTGTGAAGAAAAGGCGATAACACACATACTTTGTATTTTTAAGGTAAACTTTGTGCAAAGAAACTAATCACAACTGGCATATAAATTTAAGTAAGAGGAAAAAATCATGTCTCTCTTCACCACTATTTGATACTTGAACCCTTGATTGAAAAAACAATGTTAGCTTGTGTATCACTTCCCTTAAATACATGTGATAAAATGCTGCCCCATTCATTATATCAGTAAATCGCACAGTGGCTAAAAGGGATCATGGTCATCTTCAAAAAGTAATGAAACTTTCATGTCTGATATTTATTCATATGTTGTAAAGTACTGTACAATAGGGATATTACATGTCTTCACGATATTTATCAAGCTGGTGGTATGAATCATGTTGGCGATATATATCGTTACCACAACTTGAGTGCCAGTCAAAACCATGGTTCAGGCAACAGAATCAGCATAATGTGGATTGTCCTAATTTATGTCTGCCTCTCGTACATAATCAGCCAGAATGACGAGTATATGATTTTCCGCACAGGGCACTAATAATCAACAAATTTTGCTAACTTTATATGTAATAATATTGTGACAATGGAATGAACATTTTTAGCAAATTATTTTGGTTGTAATGGAAAATGAATACAAGACTATTTTGATATAAACTTTAGGCTAAAAGATTAAAAATCAGCAACTTACGTGTGTGAGTATGAGATTTTTCGTACTACGTTTCGGAGGTTACACTACCTCCTTCTTCAGGTTGAAACGATGTTATTCAGACACCTGACATGGTGCCTCGTCGTGAAAGTGAAGGTTAAGGATTTAGGTTAAAAAGTTGCATGAAGGACACTTTCTAAAAAAGAATATAAATTACACATCTAAAACCGCGCAATACTATAAAAAAAAACAAAAGAACGTCCAAGGCTGAAGTCGGCGAACTGCCGACCAGTGCTCGGGGTAGGCGAATGCACGGTGTCAGCCCGTACCTGGGGAAAGAAAACTTCCCCTCCTCAATCCTTTCAAACTGGGGCTCGGGAGTCACCAATCCAAGGAGAAGTCGACTTCCACCTCGGCGGCTTTCCTAACCTCAGGAGTGACACGGAAGCCCATCTCGTCCCTATTCACTGCGGCTTTATCCCATTTTTTAAAGAAATTAACCCAGCCGTCTTCTAAATTCCCATCGTCCCTATTAAGTTTGTTCCAATTCTTCGCGCATATATAGGCAGCTTCATATACGTTTCTGTCCAATTTATTGTTAACCTCCCTAATAACTTCCCTTTTAGCAATCTTATGTCGGTTAACCAATATGTGTTCAGATAATCCTGTTTTGGGTATGCCATCCTTTACGTCCTTATCATGCTCTCCCCACCTAACTTGCATACTTCTCCCGGTCTGTCCCACATATTCCTTTCCGCATTCGCACACTATCCTGTACACTCCCTTCCGCTCTTCAGGGTTATTGCGCCTATCCCCCCTCCCTTTCTTATAGGACGTAAAGTGCTTTTCAATACTCCGGGGCGCTCTTACCCCACATTTTATTCCGTAACCCCTCGCGGACTTTTCAATTTTCTCTGAGACCCCCTTAAAATACGGGATCCCGACATAATATGTGTTCTTTTCACCGTTTCCTATCTCAGTTTTTTCCTCCTCTTTGTCATTTTGCGATGTTTCTTGTCTAACAATCCTTTTGGCTTTCCTAGCTACTTTTTCCAGGTCGCGGATAGTGTACCCATTCTTTACCCCCACCTTCCTTATCCATTCCCCTTCTTTCTCTTTCTCTTTTTCGTCATTGCACAGTCTTTCGGCGCGAATGAAAAAGTTAAGAAAAACATTTAATTTAGTCCTATTCGAATGTTGGGATCTCTTATGGAGGTACAGCTCTCCAGCCAACGGTTTATGGAAGACCCCGGTTATGATCCGTTGTCCGGTTTTAGTAAGGCACAAGTCAAGAAAGTGGATCTTTCCGTTGGCCATATCTTCCCTAGTAAACCCAATTCTGGGGTCCTGCTTCCCCAATTGGTCGAAAATGCTGTCAAGTTTGATTTCATTCCCTATGATGAGGATGTCATCTACGTATCTCCCATAATATTTTACCTCCCCCCTCCCCCCTACATGCTCCATAGCGGCTTTTTCGACGTAGTGCATGAAGATGTTGGCCACAAGGCCAGAGATGGGATTGCCCATGGCCAACCCTTCTTTTTGTCGGAAGATTTTATCGTTAACGTAGAAGTAATTGTACCCCGTAATGAGAAAAAACCACCGGACATACTCCCAGGCGACCAAGATTTCAACGTTTTGGTCAATCAACCATCTATACAAACAATCTCCAGCTTTGTCCCGGGGGACACTGGGGTACAGATTAATAACGTCGAAACTACAGATTACGTCCCGTTCTCCTATGGTGAGTTTCTCAATAGTTTCTTTGACCATAAGAGAGTTTTTGACGCTATACGGAGTGTCCATATTCATTTTTCCCATCCTCTTAATCATTTCTTTAGCCAAACCGTATCCTGGATGTGCATACATGGGGATGATGGGTCTGAGGGGTATCCCCTCCTTATGGGTCTTAGGTATCCCAAAGGCCGTAGGAATATTCCCTTCCTTAACCCCCTTAAGGAAGGGAATATTCCTACGGCCTTTGGGATACCTAAGACCCATAAGGAGGGGATACCCCTCAGACCCATCATCCCCATGTATGCACATCCAGGATACGGTTTGGCTAAAGAAATGATTAAGAGGATGGGAAAAATGAATATGGACACTCCGTATAGCGTCAAAAACTCTCTTATGGTCAAAGAAACTATTGAGAAACTCACCATAGGAGAACGGGACGTAATCTGTAGTTTCGACGTTATTAATCTGTACCCCAGTGTCCCCCGGGACAAAGCTGGAGATTGTTTGTATAGATGGTTGATTGACCAAAACGTTGAAATCTTGGTCGCCTGGGAGTATGTCCGGTGGTTTTTTCTCATTACGGGGTACAATTACTTCTACGTTAACGATAAAATCTTCCGACAAAAAGAAGGGTTGGCCATGGGCAATCCCATCTCTGGCCTTGTGGCCAACATCTTCATGCACTACGTCGAAAAAGCCGCTATGGAGCATGTAGGGGGGAGGGGGGAGGTAAAATATTATGGGAGATACGTAGATGACATCCTCATCATAGGGAATGAAATCAAACTTGACAGCATTTTCGACCAATTGGGGAAGCAGGACCCCAGAATTGGGTTTACTAGGGAAGATATGGCCAACGGAAAGATCCACTTTCTTGACTTGTGCCTTACTAAAACCGGACAACGGATCATAACCGGGGTCTTCCATAAACCGTTGGCTGGAGAGCTGTACCTCCATAAGAGATCCCAACATTCGAATAGGACTAAATTAAATGTTTTTCTTAACTTTTTCATTCGCGCCGAAAGACTGTGCAATGACGAAAAAGAGAAAGAGAAAGAAGGGGAATGGATAAGGAAGGTGGGGGTAAAGAATGGGTACACTATCCGCGACCTGGAAAAAGTAGCTAGGAAAGCCAAAAGGATTGTTAGACAAGAAACATCGCAAAATGACAAAGAGGAGGAAAAAACTGAGATAGGAAACGGTGAAAAGAACACATATTATGTCGGGATCCCGTATTTTAAGGGGGTCTCAGAGAAAATTGAAAAGTCCGCGAGGGGTTACGGAATAAAATGTGGGGTAAGAGCGCCCCGGAGTATTGAAAAGCACTTTACGTCCTATAAGAAAGGGAGGGGGGATAGGCGCAATAACCCTGAAGAGCGGAAGGGAGTGTACAGGATAGTGTGCGAATGCGGAAAGGAATATGTGGGACAGACCGGGAGAAGTATGCAAGTTAGGTGGGGAGAGCATGATAAGGACGTAAAGGATGGCATACCCAAAACAGGATTATCTGAACACATATTGGTTAACCGACATAAGATTGCTAAAAGGGAAGTTATTAGGGAGGTTAACAATAAATTGGACAGAAACGTATATGAAGCTGCCTATATATGCGCGAAGAATTGGAACAAACTTAATAGGGACGATGGGAATTTAGAAGACGGCTGGGTTAATTTCTTTAAAAAATGGGATAAAGCCGCAGTGAATAGGGACGAGATGGGCTTCCGTGTCACTCCTGAGGTTAGGAAAGCCGCCGAGGTGGAAGTCGACTTCTCCTTGGATTGGTGACTCCCGAGCCCCAGTTTGGAAGGATTGAGGAGGGGAAGTTTTCTTTCCCCAGGTACGGGCTGACACCGTGCATTCGCCTACCCCGAGCACTGGTCGGCAGTTCGCCGACTTCAGCCTTGGACGTTCTTTTGTTTTTTTATAGTATTGCGCGGTTTTAGATGTGTAATTTATATTCTTTTTTAGAAAGTGTCCTTCATGCAACTTTTTAACCTAAATCCTTAACCTTCACTTTCACGACGAGGCACCATGTCAGGTGTCTGAATAACATCGTTTCAACCTGAAGAAGGAGGTAGTGTAACCTCCGAAACGTAGTACGAAAAATCTCATACTCACACACGTAAGTTGCTGATTTTTAATCTTTTAGCCTAAAGTTTATATTTAATTGTGAGTAATTCGCACATTATCAGTATGTTAAGACTATTTTGATTTTGTAACATAGGTAATTATTATTAATTTTTTGTACAATGTGTTTATATACTAATTAATTATTGTGTCAACCTTCACATTTTTTTCTCACTCCACTAATGTATGTACAAAGTACATATCTTACAATGTTGTTTCTTCCATCCAAATGTGACAAATTGAACTTCCTTATTATTACATGAAATACTCCTCTCTTTGTACTGGGAAATGCAGTATGGAAAATGCAGCATGGGAAAAAAGGATGATACATATTGCAAGCATGATACTTATCTGAGAGACAATGTATTGCCAGAATGAAAATATTGTGGAGACGATATATATCGCTGCCATGATACATATCCAACAATAATATAGTGGAGACGATATTTATCGTCACCAAGATTATATTGTGGAGATGCTATATTGCCGCTACAATAATATCGTGAAGATGATATATCGCCGGCATGAAAATATTGTGGAGATGATATTTATCGCCGACATGATACATATTGTGGAGATAATATATATCGACAACATAATACATAACTTGCAGACGATATATATCAGCAGCATGATAATATCATGGAGATGATATATCGCCAGCATGATAATATCATGGAGACAATATGTATCACCAATATATATAATGTGGAGATGATATATCATCAATATCATGATATGGAAAAAATGTCGTAACATATCATCTGTGATGATATTTTCTTGACGATATACCAGGTGTGCCGGTTAATAATTCTTAATTGATCCACAAGAAAACAAGTGTATCTGGGGAGAAAGGTAACAAATGCTTTATTCAAAGTATGCGCCATCGCTAGCTATACATTGTGCCCATCTGTCCATCAAATTGTGGATGGCCTTCCAGAAAAATCGTTCACATTTTGAGGTGATCCAGTCAGCAAGCCATTGTTCGACATATTCGTAATTGTTGAAGTGTTGCTGGGAAAGTGAGTGAGACATCGATGAAAACAAGTGGTAGTCCGAAGGGGCTAAGTCTAGTGAGTATGGTGGGTGGGGCAAGAATTCCCAGCCAAGTGCAGAAATGGTGTCTCTGACACCTTTCGCTGTGTGTGATGAGGCGTTGTTGTGCTGCAAAATCACTTTTCCGTGTCTTGTCACCCAATCTGGGCACTTTTCGATTAATGCATGGTTCAAATTGATGAGTTGTTGATGGTAGAGAACGGCATTCACTGTTTCACCTGGTTTCAGAAGCTATGGTACACCACACCCTTCTGATCCCACCAAATACACAGCATTGTCTTCCTTCCGAAGCGATTCGGTTTTGCAGTCGATGTTGAAGGTTGTCCTGGGTCAACCCATGACTTTTTGCATTTTGGGTTCTCGAAGTAGATCCATTTTTCGTCCCCAGTCACTATCCGATGCAAGAAAGACTTTCTTTCATGCCAAGAAAGCAACACTTCACACACTGTTTTTCGCTTTTCCATTTGTCTGTTGTTCAGATGATGTGGGACCCATTTTCCTGCCTTCTGGATCTTTCCCATGCCATGAAGACAATCAGATATGGTTTGGCGACCAACATTGAACTTCTCTGCTAGTTGTTGTTGCGTTTGCGTATCGTCTTTGTCCAACAGTGCTTGCAATTCGGCATCTTGGAATTTTTTCGTCTGGCCCGGGCGATCTTTGTCTTTTAAGTCGAAATCACCACTTTTGAATCGTCGAAACCAACGCACACACGCGTCTTGCATTAGGACATTGTCACCGTACATTTCCACATGAATACGATGGCTTTCACTTGCATTTTTCTTTTGATTGAACAAGAAAAGCAGGACGTGCCGCACATGCTCCTTATTTGGTTTAAAGGTCAACATGTTTCCCACACAAACCCAATATCACGATCACTCGCACTCAGTTGCACATCCACGGCATTTTGACAGGTACTGTCCTGGCAACACACTGATGTAACAGTTGAGACTGTGCACCAACCCTTGCTTCCAGCGCCATCCAGTGATGAAATTAAGAATTATTAACCGGCACACCTGGTATCACGATATCTAATTTCTGATATTGTCCACCCCTAGTTCCTCTGCCATTGGTGGCATGGATCACCGAAATTAAAATAACCATTACAAGTAAGTCTCCTGGGAGACTTATATACATATGTGTATTTATTATACTACCACATCCCTTATTTTTCAAACACGAATATACTAAATCAAGCAAGCAATCAATTGATGCAATGGGTAGAAAAATGATGTAAAGTAACAGAATTAGAAATGCTGTGATGTCATTTGTTCAAAGATATTCAAGACAAGTGTCACAATTATGAAAATTTCTTTGACTTTCATCCATTTAATTTTTGGTTTAGGGTCTATAAGAATTACTCTATAGTATTTGTAATAGAATTCTCATTGTTGATGAAAATGGGGCTTGGTGAGACATGAAGGGTGAGAAGAATTAGGGGGAAGGTTACCGGATGGTCTTATTAAGACATGGGGATTTCTTTACACTCAAGACCAACAAATAAGCCTTTTTCAGATGAGTTATCTATGAAAAAGGATAATGAATGTATAATTATTACCTGAAAGCAAACATCGAAGGTGGAATTATTCCTATTTGTATATACAGTGTGTAAAAATAAGGTTTCTGGACTAAGGCTATGTATCGAGTTTTGAGATTGACAAAGTCAAATTGTTTTTGTATCCATGATTTTACACATCTCACTGAGTACCTGAAATACTTAGTCATATTTTGGTTTGGCATAACAAGTGTTTTCTAATTCAACTTAAAGTTTTAGAATGGAACAACACGTGAAAATCAAGTTCAACTGTAAACTTGGAAAAACTGCAACATAAACTTTCTATGGGAATGACACCATGTCAAGAGCAAGTGTTTTTGAATGGTATTCACACTTCCGAGTGTTTGCTATTATATATGACTGCAACTTTGATTTTATGTTCCAAAATTTGAGTTCATTTCACCTTGGTCCCCAGAAAAATGTAAAATCGAGGTTTCACTGTGTTTGTGTGTGTGTGCGTGTGTGCACATAGGGTGTCCGAAAAAAACTTCAACAATGGTTGGGTGCAGGCAGATATAAAAAAGCAACTTTTCCTCATAAGCATTACCTTAAAGTGCTCCACTATAAGCATTGAAAATCTAACCTGAATGCATGCAACCTAACACAGTGAACAATTGCTCTAATGTAACTTACAGAGATGCATGACAGCATTGCCACTAGCATCCCTTGTTAAGAGAGACCATTTTAAAACAACAATTTGGGTGTCTTACCTGAGAAAAATCCAAAAAGGTGATACTTGCAATGTTCTAAGAAGTATTTACAGTATTTACAACCTGACTATGACAAAGAATTCTAATAAATGAGGACTGAAATTCAAGACTGTTCAATCTAAAATGTCTCCATCATGTTTCGAGTGTCACGCAATATCAATAATTGCAACAGACATGTTGTGTGACAGATATTGATGAAATTGATGAATGAACAAATGCAAATATAATGTGTTCACCATCTTGTTTTGAACATGCACACTGCAATGTTATAACAATTTATGTATTTGAAAATTATACCTAAATATGTTAGCGCAATTGCTGGAGTCCGTCACATAATATGGAGGCAACAACTGGCTCCTTACTGAAAAGGATATAATGGTAAGGACTCTTGCAATAAAATGAAATCATCATTTAAACATTAATTAATTAACACATGAAAACAATTACAGGGATCAACTCCTTATTAAGAACTTCAACCACGTAATCCATACTTTCTTCAAGCACTGAGCTGTATAGTGTGCTTGGAATACACAGTGCAAAAACACTAGACACCACAAAACCTCGCAGAGGTATATTCTTGAGCCACCTTGGTGACTGAATATATTTAGTGATTGACACACGATCTCGTTACCAAAGGTTTTGGATACAAGAAGCAGCTTTGACAAAGGTGTCACTGCATCATTTGTCTTTGTGGTTGTGATTTGCTTGAAAATGCAGCAAGCACCGCACCACTACACCTACTCGTGCATTGAACTTGAATTTTGTTGAAGTTGTGTGTACATGTGTCCATGAGTGTGTATGAGAACCATAGTTTTTCTTACCTCTCCTAAGCCTAATTTTCATATTATTGATTTCTAACTTAAAAGAGGGGTTTCCCATGGTGTAGTGGTAATATCTATGCCTCATGATCAAGGGATCCTGGGCTTCCCATACAGCACACAAATGGATATCCCTTGGATATTCGGGTTGGAAGTTCTGGACAGTGGTCAGAAGTAGTGCACTACTGTTGCTAGCTACAAAATTTGTAGTTGTAGCAGCACTACATTTTGTAGCTGTACCCATGGGCGTATATACAGTTCACCTAAGAGGAGGGGGGTTCAACATTTGGTAAGATTAGGGTTGCTATGTTTCATAATTGAAAATCCGGAACACTGCTGACTGGAAGCTTGTTGGAGAGCAGGGGAGGGGGGTGCTGGACCCGACAAAGTTGTGTTTATGTACCATAATGAGCTAAGCTGCTATCTCACAATGTCTAAACTTTATTTGAGAACTGCAGACTGAACAGTGTGGGCACCCAAGCACTGACTGTTTACAGTAAACAGCTTACTATGCAATGGAAGAGTTTTGCAACTGAAATTCAGTGCTGCCAGCAGATGGTTGGCGCTATCGTGAAGTCAAATATATTTGCAGAATCATCTTGTAACTTGATAACTCTTGTGTTATCGAGAGGGAGCAGTTCAATGTACAGTTAGATTGTTTAGTAACATGAGCATTTTAATATTACACATTTAAATATAACTAAAGTTCAAGAAATAGTATAGTCTTAATAATTTCTTCTTTCCCACCCGATTCCAGGACATTTGTGCATCCCGAAAAAACTATTCGGGACACCAGGACAAATGATATCATTCTGGGATTGTCCCAAAAATCTGGGACATATAGCAGGCCTAGGTATGATCAGGCTATCAAAATCCAATCTCTCAACCAGGTCATCCAACATTTTGACACACCGTTCCAATGAATGAGGGATAGGCATTTCACATTTTTGGAATAAGTTGTGGCAATTTTGCAATGTGTTGGCTGTCTTCAGAGAAACGTGAGTTTAATGCTACTACAAAATGGTTAAAAATGGATGATAATGGTTTACTTTGCAATATTCTTTTGGGCTCTCAGCTGGTGCATTGTTCCTTATATTTGATGACTGGGTGTTCTAGGTCTCTTCATTTCTTCATCATAGTTCCTTTGTACTTTCTCTGCTTTGGAATAAATTTCTTTAAAGTTCTCAGAACTCTCTCTTAGTCTTTTCATTTAAATATCTCTATTAGAATACTGAGATGTTCATAGTACTGAACAGTCGACCTTTTGAGGTGCCCAACATAATCTTGCACTGCATGAAAACAATTTGTTTAGAACAAGTGGAGACTCCCCACAGGTTACACAGAGAGAGGAAACTGGGTCAAGTTTCTACAATTAGTGAATACAATTCAACAAACCACACTACTTAATATGTATTTATTTAGTACTGATACTTTCTGTCCATCGTGTGTCAAATAACTTGAGAATGTTACGGTGTTTCCCTGGTTTTCTTCCTTTAAGAAGACTCAAGGGGAGAAAAATATAACTGATTTGACAGTCCCAAGGCAGTTTCTTATCACAGAAATTCCAAAACTATCAGAAAATTACGGACATTTGGTCTGCAGTCCCACCTGG
This sequence comes from Lepisma saccharinum, assembly GCF_977018435.1. Classification (NCBI taxonomy): domain Eukaryota; kingdom Metazoa; phylum Arthropoda; class Insecta; order Zygentoma; family Lepismatidae; genus Lepisma; species Lepisma saccharinum. Next base: position 114,246,262 of record NC_139230.1, read on the forward strand.
TGTGTGGAAGGAACTATGTATTTTCCTTCCCATCCGTATCCCGTCCTATACGTCTCTAATTTAGGAGAATAAAATAAGACTGAAGAAAATTTTGTGAACAAGCAGATAGAACAGATAATCTGGTAATATTACTGAACCAAAAGGAGGATTGGACCCGTCGAACTCCCCCTTAAATATGCCCATGGCCGTACCTGTGGTGAAGCTATAAAATTCCAGTAGTTGTAGCAAAAATTTCTCTACAGCTACATTTCTTCTCAGCATTTTGAGGTAAATTTTGAATGTGGCAACAGCACAAAATAAAAAAAAAAAATACAATAACACTGTTCAAAAAGACAGTCTATTATGTGAAAATACGGATAATCTAGATAATAAATAACTTCATATCGCACATTATTGATATCTGCATAATTTATTTCATTAGAATCTATATAATTCTAATATCCAGATAACTAACTGACATATTTGAATATATTCCGGCTAACAGCTACAGTTTTCTTTTTTGAGCTGCATCACTATTTTGGTGAGAGACATGCCTCGTTTGCAGCACCCACCCTGGAAAAAATCCTGTGGATATCCATGGCGTAAGAGACAGCAAAATGTCATTAATTAAATGAGCAATCCATTCTCCTGTACAATGACAAAGCAATAGTGCCAGCAATCAATGGCTCAGTACGTTAACAGCATTGATCATTGTCAGTATATAGGCTCTCACCAGCAAGAAGTTATTGTTACAAGAACGAATAGAATACACTTTCTGGAATTGCAATTATTTTCGTCATAATATTTGGTCACTAATTTTAAAATTACAATACGTTTAGAACACTCGGGTTTACATGTCACATTCCTCAATATAATTTATGATATTGTAAAAAGTACGCATTATTGACTTTCCTGAAGACACAACAATTTTCTTTAGTTAATATACAATTTCTAAATTTATCTATTTTTCCTACTTTTAGGTCCTTTTCTGTAACTTTAACTAATCATGACAATGAGGATGAATAGTTTATTTAGTATTCTCTTATCTAGAGTCACTTACTGTCACTTTTGGCAAATTGTGAGAAAGAAGAAGATTGATGATGATGATGAGCAGGGTGGGGAATGGATGAGCAGGAGGATCCCATCCTCCCAATTAGGCACCTTTCCTAGTTTTTGTTTTGAGTCCACTTTATGCACAGATAAGCTAATCGAGACCAGATCTGAAGCACTATGTTCCTCCACCGGGTATTGAACCTGGGGCCCTTTGATTACAAGGTGACAAAATTTCTAATCTGTCTTCCAGAAGCATTCCCAACAGGAAAACTTATGTAAAGCATTGCTCCGCCTGTTTCTCATTTATACCATAGAAGCATTCCCCAGTTATCCCCAAGGTTCAAGCAAACACCCCCCCCCCCAACTAACATTCTGTTTATGGGATAAGAAAATAAATTGATAAATATTACATTTTTATGTTATTCCCCTTTTCCACAACATTGAAATTAAGAATTATTAACCGGCACACCTGAATCAATGTGATTTGTTCATTTACCTATGGGGGTAAAGTGACAAGGGGCTGGCCACTTTACCAACCTAGATGGGCAAAGTGGCCACTTCGTAGTTTTTTTTTTAAAAGTAACGTGTACATTTCTAAACAACAAGAATTAAAAAAAAAAGAAAATAGCAATTGGAACTAAAGTTATTATACTTACTATTGGTCTATATTTATATAACTTTGCTGATTAAAAAGGTATCATAAGAATTCATCAAACTTCAGAGTGGTCACTTTACCCTTCCTTCCCCTATATTATTCTCAAACACTATAGTAAAAAAAAAATAACTGAAGTAACACTGCTATCAAAATTATTGAATGATTGGAATTATGATAATAAATAACAGAATCTATTTTTCAGTAAGTACAACTATCATACTATGGGCTTCTTTTGAATATTCAGATGGTTGTTTTAAGTTCTTTTTATGCAGAAGTAATGCAAAAGTAGAGAGTAACACACAGGAGTAGCGTAGTGAGCTACTTTTTGGTAAATGCAGTTGTAGCTGTAGCGAAGCTACGTTTTGGAAGAGTAGCTGTAGCTGTAGCGTTCTGATCACTGGTACTGAATATCCAATAGATACCTAGGAATACCTAATAGACATCCATTGGATGTCCCCTGGATATCTATTTGTCCCCATACGTGATATCCAGGGGATATCCAGAAATGGATACATTATGGACGTTTCCGGATCACTTTTGGACACGTTTTAGACATCAAGTGGGACGTCATCTGGATATTATATGCTTTGATTTAGACAGCTTTTGTACATACTTTGGATATCGTATGGATAGAAAATGTGCATTTTTTAGAATACATTTGGATTATCTGGACATCATTTATTAGTAAAAAAAACAACTTTTGTGAAGCTAAGGGAATTTTATAAATTTGTACACATATGTTTGTAACATGCACTCCTCTCTCTCTCTCTCTCACCACACACACACACACCCCACATGGATGCACACAAACTCACACACAAACAACACAAATGCATGCACCCACAAAAACACACACTCGCATGTCTACACATCCAAAAAATATCTTATATTCACATGCATTTCCATGATAAGCAGAGTATAGACAACTTGTTCTTCACTGCCACATGTACGTATCGCAACTTCCTGAATTCAAACTGGCGAAAACCTGCGAGACACAAAGTACTTTCACCTAGACTTGCGCAAGCATGCATGACTCGCTGGGACACAGACAATGGCCACACGAGTTATCCATGTAAAATGGATATCGCTAATATACATGGATCTTATATCCTATGAATATTGCTTGGAGTTTTGTGATGCTACAAGCGAGCATTTACACAATTCTTGTCTGCATTGCATTGTAGTGTTTCTGATTCTAAGATTTTAAAAAGTTTCAATAGCTAATAATAGTAAATAACAAGACGCCCACCAACAAGGAAAACAGTCACAAGCTTCTGATTCACTCAGGCGTAAAATACACGGACTGAAAATGATGTGCACAGCAATTATCTATGCTAAATATACGGAACAGGTTTCTAAGCTTGACGCTAAGCAGGATTGACTCAATTTTAGTCTTGATTGTATTGTAGCATTGAGTAAGGTTAAATCGAAATTTTCTGATTCTAAGAAGAAGAAAATTAAATCACTAAATAACAGGCAAATAAGTTTATAAATGCTAATGCTTCAATGCAATTATTGTTTCAATTCCACGATAAAGTATGAGGAAGTGTACATAACGGAAATACTAGGGTCATTTTCTAATATCTGAAACAGATCCTACTTATGTTCATTGTTGGATATCCAGTTCTGGACCAGTTCTAGCTATGTATTGGGTATCCAGAACTGGATGTATTTTGGATATCCAGTTTTGGACAAGGTGTAGCTATGTATTGGATATCCAGAATTGGATGTTTTGGATATCCCATTTTGGACAAGATATATGTTTTGGATATCCAGAATTGGATGTGTTTTGGATATCTCTTTTTAGACAAGATCTAGATATGTTTTGGATACTCTGTTTTGGACAAGATCTGGTGACGTATTGGATATTTGGAACTGAACAATGTTTCTGACAGCCAGTTCTATACATGTTTGGGCTACGTATTAGATATCTAGAATTGGTTGAGTTTCAGATGTCCAGTTCTGGATATCCCATAGACATTCATTGGATATCCAGAAATGGATATCATATGGATATCCATAATATTCATAGATCTGATCTGGACATTGTGGATATCCAATGGATATCCCTTGGAGATTTGTGCTGTATGGGTTGATATCCAGTGGAGGCACACCTTAAACTGTAGGTTCAGTCTCAATTAGCCTTTCTGCGCATAAGAGGACTTAACATCAAACTCAAACTTACAAGCAATAATACTAATTGACAGTGAGCCAAGTTACATTTTCTCAACAATTTATATCCAAAATGCAAATGGTAAATTGTGTTCCATTAAAATTAGGTTTGTAGTCAAATTACTGTTTCAACTGCATAAATATGAACGGATTTTTTAAATTTGTTCCTGTACCGAACACAATTGCACACATTCTTCAACATTCAAGTATTCCTAAAGTATAATCACAAATACTATAATTTTCATTGCGATACATAGTACAGAGCAATTAATTTAATTGCAGCCACTCAGGGATGTCGTTAGGGTGGACCCTGAGGGGCACTAACCCCCCACAAACATCCACGTGGCCCAGGCAAATGTTTCTGTATTTTACTGGAAATATTACTTTGATGGCAAATATTGCTAAATTGTTGTTCAGTAAATTTTGCTTACAGTTTGAAACACTGCTCTTAAATTCCCCGCTTCATGAACGCCAAAGCAAGACTTGTATTTCTAATCTGCATTTTTCTACTTCTTACCTGTGGAAAACAAACAGATGCAATGCAGGAGCTGCCGCTAATGATTTTATTACCCGTCCCATTAAGGGAACTCGGAGTTCTTTTGAAAATGCCTGCCAGGTCAAAATTCAGACCGATTGACTGGTAAACGGTAACAGATGTCCCTCCTTCAGAAAGTATTTGGAAACAATTTTCATTCTTGTCTCAGATTAGAAAGACAGTCATAGTGTGGTGCGTGTGATAGAAGTTGCAAGATAAAACTTCAGGGGAAGGGGCTAACCGCTAACACATGGCTATAGTGAAGAATAAGTCACCAGGTATGAAGTAAATTATTAACAATAATCAACACATTTTAGATACATTCGTTTTTCAAATTCTGCATGACTTTCTTTGGCTTTCTTTATTTCCAGAGGCACACGAGGCAGTTTCAGTTTAGGTGACAAAGTTGCAACTACTATTTAGACATACAAATATAATTAATCCTAAGTTATGTAGCGAATAATAGTTACATAAGATATAGAGAAACAAATTACTTATGAAGTGCTTCCTGTTATCATTTGTATAATTACTCAAGGAAGATGGCGGAGTGTTTAGCACATCGCGATATGATGCTAGGGGACCTGGGTTCGAATCCCGGCCTGGGCGTGGATGTTTGTGAGTGTCCACTCATCAGTTTCATTATATCATCACTCATCCTCATCTTCGCAAATTAGCCAAAACTGGCACAAAAAGCGAAGTAAAATAAAGCAAATCAATCAATCATTACTCACGGAAGCGGAAATCTTCTTGCTGTGGGGGCAGTGTACTCAACTTGTACGTACAATTTCGAGAGAACGTTTTCTAATTCCATTTCTAAGTTGGTTATTTTTCGTTGCTTTTCTATCTCATGGGTTAATCACAGCAGTGAGGATGAATGATGAACTGAAGAAATGGTGATGGGACAAGCATGATACACCCATGCCTGATCAGAGTTAGAGCCTGGGGCCTCTGGTTTCATAGTGTATTACGCTTACTTTGAAACCGGAATCCTTTGTAAAAACTGTAAGAGTGGGCTGAAGGAAAGTACCATCGCAGGGTGCATAAAAGTCACGTTCAGCTCTTGCATATAAAAATAAAATTAGCCACTAGCTGTGTGAAATCTCTTACATCCAGTGCCATGAAATATTTTGTTCTGTACCCACAAACAAGATAAGTTTTTAAGAAATTAGATCATAAATGTATGTAAAATTTGTTTATCCAATGTCATCATACTTGAAGTCCACAACCAGCTGGAAAACAGACAGGGACCTCCCCGAAGTGTAATGGGTAACACGATCGCCTCGAAATAAAAGGTGCTAGGTTAAATTCTGGTATAAACTATGTACATGAGATGCCCAGCAGAAGATTTATTGGAGTTATATTCCCATAAAACAGATCCATCACCGCATTTGAAACCCTAGTATGGAAGTGCCAGGGTGAAAAAAAGAGGAAGAAAAGTCTGTAGTTCCGATGTTTCAGTTATCTTGTCGCAAGTATACACCGGTCATGGTTTATGTCGGCATCTATGTTACATTATGAAAACTGAAATAACAGACAACATCCATTTCTAGTAAAATTCTACTGTCAAAACCAATATGGTTATTAATATTGCATAATGATTACTTATTGTTACACACACGTGTGTTTGCGGTATGACAGTAAACCACCAATATTATTTTAAATAGGGAGTGGTGTTTACGGAGGGCGCTTATGTATCAACCTTTCTTCCACGTAGTACACCGTGGTCTGCATCGTTGCAGATTAATGAGGCTTCGGTATGTGGACCCACAGCCAGTATAATCCTATGACGGGTTCTGTTTTGCTTTGTCCATGTTCCTTCGTGATTGTCCTTTCATCTTATCACCATTCGTCCTCAATGCCGTGATAAGAGCCAGATTTTTTGAGAACTAGATATTATCGTAGGAATAAAAGGGGAGGATAACAATAAAGCAAAAGCAGTAAATGTATCCACAATTTCCCTGCAATATTCTTAAATTCACATTTCTTCTTCTTTCCTTTTTAATAAAGCATTTTTCCTATAAATCAATTTCATCAAGCTACTATAAATCATATTTCATTGCGATTAACCGAAAGTGAATAAAGTGATGCAAAATTAAGAAAAATACAATAAAATATCAAAACAATCAAGTCAATACTTGTGCCATCAAGTACCCTTTTGGGTGCCTATTTGTCTGCCGTTTTAAAAGTTTTTAGCGTCTATAAATTTGCACCCCTACTTTTTACTCCAAAAAAGTAGAGCATTATGTGCTTTGTAACACTGAAGTATGAGATACTCGAAAGGCCTTTCCAACTTGACATCCTCCCGCGGTTGTAAACACGCGATGTCAACCCTAGCATAATGGTGCTAAACCTAGCATAATCTGCAACCATAGGTAGAAGTTGAACTCACAGAAAGTGCTCTGAAGAAGTAAAAATAAAAATAACTGCACATCTCTATTTCAGGAGTGGACATGTTTCCAACAAATGAGAGTAAACCGACCCAAGGACCCCGCTTCTCACCAACGTCTTTTATCTCTTCCGCATCTTCCTGCCCTAAAATTGATTAGGGTGTAGGTGGCCCACCCTCAAAAGTGTGTCCTTTCTCAGCATCAACACAAGTCACAAGGGGTCAGCCATTTGTGGTGTCTGTATTTTCGCGAGGAATGTTTATGACAGGAAATAGTGGAAAGCTTGGATTCACAAATAAAGCTCATGTGCCACCCTCCGTTCTTGGCAAATTTTGACCACCTTTTTCTTCAGGTTGTGTTCAGGTCAGTTTGGTCGGTCAGTACCTTACCATTTCGGAAGCCATTCCCCCTGGCGAAAAAAGTGTTGTTCGTGTATGTGATTTTAATTCGTGTATGTGTCTTTCAGTGGCAAATGCAAACCGCCATTAGCCGACCCCGTGATGGAGTGATTAACACATCATGCCACGATGCCAGGGGTCCTGGGTTCAAATCTCAGTCTGAACATGGTTGCTTGTGAGTGTCCATTCATCAATTTCATTGTATCATCACTCATCCTGATCTTCACAATTAGCAAAAAGTGGCAGAAAAGCAAAGTAAAATTAATAAAATCAAGCAAGCATGCAAACCCCAATATATATATATATATAATGTGTGTGTGTGTACATATATACATAAATAATATACATAATGTTGTTTGTTGTTAAATTTCTTAATGGTTTCATAGAGAAATTTCTGACATTTGGGCTCCCCCCAAACTGATCAAGGTAGCTACGTCTCTGCAGCCACTGTGCTTTGCTCAGTGTGAGAAGTTTGTCAGACTATATTTTCAAAATTTTTCCAACTGTCAAATGAACATGGGAAAAATAAAATGGTAAGTTGTTGTACAGATATTCACATATTGTTAGCGATTTATGATATTATCTCCCACCTTTACAATATCACTGAGTCTCCAATGGATATATATGTCAGTGATATATATGGTACAACAAATACTACATGATAGTCTTGCATTTTGTGCTATTGTCTCAAGGAATATAGATAAGACAGAATAAAAGTTCCAACATTGAAACTAGAGTAAATAAAAATCATATGGAAATAATTGTAAGGTCTTCATTGTAAGAAGCTTAATGTTGTGATTCATCATTATTAGTGCATCAAAATGATAATCTACAAACACAGAAAGGTTATAGAATGTCTATACTGAAAAGGTTGCTTATCTAATTCAATATTGTTCTATTATCATAGTAATAACCAGGATTGAGTAAATATTGTATTGTATTTTTTAATTTTACATTGCTTTTCTACCTATTTATGCTAATTGCAATCATGACAATGAATGATGATTAGATGAAATTCATGAAAGTATATTCACAAAGGAATACCCATATTCATGCCAGGACTTGAACTTGTGTTCATGATTGAGATTTTGAGTTCGCACTTGGAAAACCAAGACTTGACATTGTTCGAAGTAAGATTCAACAGTCCAGTCCAATGGTCCAAGACAACTGAACATTGCTGCAGGGTCTTATGTATTAAATTGCATGTAAAACAAAATACACAGCTTTCTCCAGTGCATGATCCAGTGCACCCTACACATCTTAGGAGCTAAGAAAATTGACAGTGTTGTCAATCTCTGAACAGATGAACTCTATGAAGTGTATTCGAAAATGTCTTTGGAAGTGTGTCTTACACCATGTAGGGTGTGTAGTTGCCTTATGCAATGAAGCCAGAGGGCCTCAAAGGAGTAAAAAGAAAAAAAGTTGGAAGAGATTAAATGATGCAACATTCTATGAAAGTAATTGCACTCTATGAATGGAATATGAAGCCAATTTACACATGCAAAGAAACTGATATAGTACAAATTTCCTTGGTCAACCTATTCACAATACATTGAGTGACATCAAGTTTAAACTTCTTACATAAAACAAGAATGATTTGTTAATAGTGATGTGATGTACAATGTGTGAAATAATGACAAAAAGCATGTCCAGGCACACACCCAAAATTGGTAACAATTAAAATCTGTGCTTTGTGATTTGCTTCATGAGGCAAAAATGTTTTCAGGCTTTATTGATACCATAAAATGAAACTAATAAAGCACATGCTTGCTTCATTTTATAATTTGATGGCAGTAAAAAGAAAACTATTCTATTAATGATTGTCTGTATGTAACAAATTGTATATTACCTAATAGAACAGAGAGATAAATCAAATCAAATATGTGCCATGAATTTTTTGTTACAGGACAGTTTTGTCTTAGTACGTGAACTTTGCTACAAGTAAGAGACAAGAGTTTTGTTGAAGGCAATCAAATATGTTTAACACCAATATTTATGCAATTTTGGCTACAGATTCCTAACTGGGTCACAGTGTTGATGCTTAAGCTCTAATAAAGAGTAGAGTAAACAAGGAGAATAATAACATTTGGACACTTCAGGCAGGGGCTTGTTGAATAAGGTTTAAAATTCTATTCTCACCAAGGGCATAGAAATGTCTAGATACTGTTCTGGCGTGAGTGTGTATGTGTGTGGTGTTATTATGGACCACACACATACAGCGAAACAGGGAGACAGGAAACACATCTACTCAAGACTTGTATTTTAAATTGTTTTTCATTTAAAGAAATTCATTCTTGGCATCCTCTAAAGTTAGGAGGTCTTTCAAGGGGTTGCATTTGTCTGTATTGCCAAACACATCTACCACTTTCAAATTAAAGTTCAGTATTGTTATACTGACAATTTTTTAAAATCTATCTATAAATCTCCCCAGTTTATCTTTTTATGAAAGATATTAAATTAACACGCATGCACACATATGTTTGTGTTATTGTGTGTGTGGAAAACAACTTCAACAATGGCTGGCTTCTGGTAGATATCACAAAAACAAGTAACTTTTCCTTATAAACATTATCTCAAAAGTGCTATAAGCACTGAAAATCTAACCTGTATGCATCAACTCAAGACAGCAAATGATCGCTCTGGTGTTACTTCCAGGGATGCATGGCAGAGTTGCCACTGGCATTCCTTATTAAGAGAAGTGACTTGAAAACAAAAACTTGGGAGTCTTACCTGATCAAAATTCAAATGAATAATTAAACATTGCGATGCTGTAAGAAGACAGCATATTTAAAAAAAGACCAAGAGAAACAATTTCCACTAAATATATGGACTGAAATAGAAGACTAATCATTCTAAAATGTCTCCATCATGTTTCAAGTATCATGCAATATCACCCACCATCATGAGTAAATTGCAGAACTATGAATGAGTAGTGAGTGTAACCTGGTTATTGAAACCTACAACAATGACTGGGGGTTCATCGTGCTGACCATATGTCACCCCCTAACTGGTTAGACTGTTGAATGCCTTAGCTGGGGCATGTGGGAGTGAGGCTGGCAGTCAGTAGGTAGGCACGGGCCCTCAAAGGCTGTTGTTGCATCATGGGTTATTTTTAATTTTACATTTATCAGTATTAATTTCCTGTTCCAATGAAGCACAGACTTCATGTATTTTAAAATTATTTTATTATAAGTTCTTTAAAATATCTCCCTGAAAAACATGTAATTGAGGGAGGTGCAAATGGTTTTTGAAGCAGTCAATTGAAAGTTCATTCCATATCCATTTTTGTCAGACTCTCACCTATCTGCCATTGTAGCATTTCTCAAACTTTTTCCAACAATCATATTTTAAAATTGCTCATTTCTGCAATTGCATTACACAGATGTAATAATAACCATGGAAATTCCAAGCTGGAAAAAAAAATCAACTGATATGATCATGTATTCAAACTACTAGCTACTTTAAAATTGAGTTATTTCTTAAGAAAGAATTCTATTAACTTATTCAGTAAGATATATCTGACTTCAATAGTATCAATTAGAAAAAACAGTAGAAACTCAGTTCATGTACTGTTTTTCCAATGCACTTCTAAATTACTGCAAATGTGGTGTCAAGCAAGGGCGGCCGCTCATAAAGACGATATGGACGTCGCACTGCCACGTATAACAACAAGTGAACAAACATTATATTAACATTTATATATTACAGCTTTCACATTGTCTGAATTGCAAATATTTCACTGCTACAGATAATTCTGTATTTATTTTTCTGCGACAATTGTGAAGTTTGCACGCCACTGTGAAGGAATACAAAATGGCTTTTACAGCAAGAGAAATATTGCAGGGGTCCATCCTCCCATTTTATGTTGCTGCGAGCATTCTCATGCATGGCCGGGTAGGGGGAGAGTCAAGGCAGCTGGGGAGAATAACATGCTTGGGAGCTGTGCATGGGAGGATGATGGTTTTCATCACCCCAAACCCAACCACCTAGCTGAAACTAGCCACTCTCACCAGAGAACTGTAAACAATGAAGAGTCACCAGAAGCAAGGACGTTAACATAGGATAGAAAATTACCAACCGTTGAAAAAAAAATCATTCTATATTCTATAATCTTATTCACTTATGACATAAGTGTAGAGCAATAAATAACGTAATTTACAATAAGGAAACAATAAGATTTTCGGTAATTGAAAAAAATACAAACTCTCGTTTGATTTTTGTTATTTAGCATCACTTTCTGTTACTTTTGGCTAATCATGACGATGAGGATGAGTGATGATATAACAAAATTGATTGGGGGCACCCACAAAGAATACCCATGTTCAGGCCAGAATTCAGGCTTTGTAATGCGGTATGCTAGCCACGGAAGTCAGCTACAGATTCTTGTTACTAGCAAAGTTATCACATACATGCATTGTATTTTTTCTATGTGTTTAGTGGAAATTGCATTTGGATGATAATGACGTAATCATGTAGATTTAAATATATGTTTTGATTAGCACATTTCAAAAAATTCCTAATAATGTGGCAAAGTTGTCTGGCAACTTCCCTTCTTTATTTCTTTACTTGTGTTAGGTTAGAAGATGCCATGGTTAATTCTGTTAGCATTTTACTCTTCTCCCATTTTTCATGTTCTTCGTTTTACTATTAAATAATAGGTGTTCACCTAAAACATTATATTCGATAAAAATGAATATCACAATTTTCTGTTTACGCCAGCTGTTAAATAAATTAGAGATTCGTCATCTAAAATCACTCTTAGTTTGGCTCACCAGGAGCCACTACAGGAACCTGTGAACTACAAATTCCTGAAAATTTAGCAAAATTGTCTGGTAACCCCGAGGCAATAAAACGACCAGATACTAAGACCAGAGAGTATTCTAAAGACGATAGCATTTCCAAGAATTGACACTTGTTGTTTCTTCACTTTTCATGGTGTAAGTGAGGCTTTATGAGTAGTTGTGTGCTGTAGTTGTTTGTCACGATGAACAGCGTGGAGAAATTGTTGGTGCAAAGTTTTTCTACCAGAAGTCTGGATTTTTTTAAAAAAATAATAATAGTATACATAAAAAAACTTGATGATAACACAGTTGCTAAAATCTGGAATGTCCTGGATGAACTTTCACTACAAGCATATCTGAAGAAGGTTTCTGGTAAGCTTGAAGTTTTAACTTAGTGTATTGGTAGAGGTTCTGGTAATGCAATATCACCCTTCCCATGATACATTAATTTTGGTTCCCTATTTCACATATCAATTAGACATGTTACTGTGCTACTTTTTACTAGTAATTTTCACATTTAATGCACATAAATATTTGTTATTATGCTTATCAAGCTGTATATAAACTAATTTCCCTTCTTCTGAATGTTCCCCTCTGATAAGTTAAAAAATGCTGACTAAATCTGTTAGAATTCTACTTCTTCTTCCATCTTTCGTGATCTTCATATTACTGTAAAATAATTATTAAATTTATTATAATAGGTGCAAACATGTAAAACATGATATTCAGTAATCACGAATCCTATATCAATTTCTTATCACATTGGCTGTTATATGAAATTCATCATTTAAACTCAGGTTACTAGTAGAGCAAATTTGTGACCTATTGCCCCTCTACTTTGGTTCACCACGAGCCAGCACTGGTGTCACAAATTAAACTATCTATTCTTGGAGTAAATAAATTATTTTATAACATATTGTAGCTAGCATTATTCATTATTATTCTCGTTGTTTCATTCAGTACAGTAGCCCTACTCTTGAAGTACAGTAGCTGTAGTGTGGACCTACAATTGGTTTTCAGTACATTTCATAGTACACAGTAGAAGGCATTTGAAACAGTAATTTGTCTACTGTAAACAGCAGAAATTCCTACCAGGGATACATGTATCTAATATTAATGAGCCAGATCAAATAGACAGCCTGCACCTAACATGCTCCATAAAGCTCAGTGAATCACTAATAATATTTATATTTGTTGTGCTCATGCCCATGTGATATGCAGTGGTGTATTAAAAAAAAAAAAATGACCTGGCTTACCACAACAATTCTTATTTATGGTGTAGATTTTTTACACATTTATTAGATATAATGGAAATAAAACACCAATGTACAGATTCAAGTAAAACAAAAACAGAAGTCCAACAACTTCAAACTTTTCAGGAATTTTTGGTTCCGGAGGTAAACCAGGCAACATGGGAAAATATGCATATGCCACTGATGATATGTATCTTCTGCACTGCTAAAAAAAAGTTGGCTCTGACAATTATCTGCATATGCATAACTGCCTGTACTACACATTCTCATTTGCATAAATATTTCTAAAAAAGTTTCAACAATTGCATTATGCTATATTTCCAGTCAATTGATACACTGTGGAAGTCAATTGAACTGAAACCTTCCTTTCCTTACCATTATGTAGAATTTTGTTAAGGAAAACACATGCACTTGAAAGGTGCATATGTAGAGGTATTTTGAAATAATGCCCTGAATTGGATGTGGTTCATTATATTTGTTAGTTTTAGACTGCCAATCTATTGCATGTACCCAAAAAAACTGTTTCCAACTGTTTTTATTCAGGGCACTTTGTGGTGACATACCATGTCCCCCACACAGAGTGTGAATTAATGAGGGGAAGGATGCTCATGAGATAAAATTCACTGGAAAAAGAAGGCAAATTTCCATCCTTACTAACAGTTAATTTACACTTAAAAGGATTTAAAAGGTACTTACAATCTGGAGCTTCTTTTTAGAGTGGTTGCCAAGGTTTTGAAAATCCTACGTTTTTTCCTATGGTCACAAATTAAATCCCTCCAGCCTTAGGAATTCTCAAAACTGACAAAACTGCTCTACCTATGAGACCTATAATATCATTTTATGTCCAGCCTGCACACTAGCCAAATGATTGCAAAAATGAATCACTTCCATCCAAAAATTTATGGACAAGCAAATTAACTGAAGTAAATGGCAATTAGAAAGAATAGAAACTAAAAATGTTCCTTATGATTTCAAAGGTGAGTGTTCCCATTTCTGAAGAATGTGACTGTTTACATCAATGGTTAAGGTTAATGTGAAGTGCCCAAATTTCAGATAGTTGCCTAATTTCAGATATCTCAATATTTCACCCAAGAACGGCAGCACCGAAGTGCAGATTATGCAAACTGATACGTTTCTTTGTCCAACAGTTTCATCCTAGTGTCTGACCTTGAACATTGCATTTTTACATTGTGTCTGTAGTTTTGGACTTTTCACAAGCTTTGTAAAAACTTAAGGCTTACAACAGAAAGGTTAGCATTTACAAACTTGATATGATCTTAAGAGATTTAGGAACTATAACTACCTAGTTTTAATCACGTTATTTCAGGGAGCAAACTCACAGAACCCCATATTGAATACACAACTGGTTTGCCTATTTTCGGATACTAAATGTGTGCCTACTTTCGACCATCCGAAGTTGTACACCCTTTCAAAATACTTATGATATATTATTTACTACCCAGATGCCTGGCCAAAAAAGGAAAAAAAAACCAAAAAAAACTGGTCGTCGGAAGCAATGAAAAAAGCTATTGAAGCAGTGAAGAAGAAAGAAATGGGATTTCTAAAGGTATCTAAAATCTTTCATGAGATTTGTGCAGGAACAGAGGAAAATGGGTGGAGGACTTTCAAATGAGAATACTGTTAGTGAAGGAAAAGTCAAATTGATCTCATATTTTCCAATTTGCATGTGCACATTCTTATATTCATTTGAGATCAGTTTGTAAACCATTGTTTTGAAAACTGAAATTTATAATTAGAAACCCTATTCGAAATTAGGAAATACCCTATCCAAAATTAGGCAACTATTTTTTCATCCCCAAAATTTGCATACAAATAATTATTTTTAAAAATATCACAAATATATTATTTGAATATTACTGGGAAACAGTAATAAACACATGTACAAAGTACATGAACACATTAACAGATTATTTTCTTTGCATTTAGGTAATAAAATTATCATTTAAAATTAAGTATCCAAAATTTGGTTACCTTACTGTAATGGATAAGCAGATTGATCCACTAATGGCATGGGACGAATTTGATGGCATACATCTTCTACAGCTATTAAACCCTGGTAATATGTTGAAGATTAGGCACACACAGGAGATGCACTACATAGAAATTTTCTGTGAGAAATGCAGGCTCAACCAGGACTCGAATCCGGGTCTCTGGCATACCGCGTCATTGCTCTATCACTGAGCTACCGAGCCAGCCTGGTCTCACCTGATTTTTCGCTATCGCTGTTTTAGAACTCGCGCACTTTCGGAAGTTCTCTGGCGTATGGATGAAAGCTGGTCAACGAGCCTCAGCAAAGGTTCGAGCTGGCGCGAGGTAGGGGAGGGGAGAGGAGAAAAGCATGAGTCAGAATATTGTTGTCGTGGGCGGCCAGGCAGAAACAAGTTGGAAATCGGTTGTTTATCTTCACGCGGGTGCTGTTAATTTCACATTCGTTTGTTCGTTCGTTTCAAGGGAAACATGCCTCCCGTTCATTCTAAGGTTTTCCGCAGGACGATTCGTGGGCAAACACGGGAAGTTGTGGCAAACGTGCTGCAATTCATGCAAAGGGAAGCCGATGAAAATGGATGTACCATTCCACTAAAGAAAGTATATGAACGTGTTTCTGCTGCTACCGGTGTGTCTTTGAAAATTATAAAATCTGTAAAAAAAGAAATGGAAAAGGTGGAAGAAGGCACATCAACCAGTTATGATACACCGCGCAGAAATCAGAACCGACCGCGACGGTGCACAAATTTGGACGAATTTGATCTCTGTGTAGTGCGAAGAACAATTAATGAATTTTATATTCAGGAAAAGAGAATTCCTACCTTGAAATCCGTGTTGCTGAAATTGCGCCAAGATATTGGATATGAAGGTCAATCATCTAGCTTAAGAAAAATATTTCGAAAACTGGGGTTTCGCTGGAAAAAGGTTCAAAGCAACAGATGGCTGCTCATTGAAAGAAGTGACATACGCAATACACGTATAGCTTACTTGAGAGCCATTACCAGATTTCGTCGGGAAGGGCGACCGATAATATACAGTGATGAAACGTACATACACAGTTCGCACACAAATCCCAAAGCATGGTGCGATGATAGTGTAAAAGGTATGAAAGTGCCTATTTCAAAGGGACAGCGTCTCATTATCGTACATGCCGGCAGTGAAAAAGGTTTCATTCCCAACGCGTTGTTGATTTTCAAATCGAATCAAGCAACCGGAGATTACCACAGAGAAATGAATTCTGAGAATTACATTCGCTGGGTTAAAGAAATGCTCCTACCCAATTTGCCACCTACCTCTGTTTTAGTAATAGATAATGCTTCTTACCACAATGTTCAGTACGAGAAATGCCCAACCTCAAATAGTAGGAAGCAAGACATGCAAAACTGGTTGTTACAAAACAATATTCCCTTCGGTGATGGTATGTATAAAACTGAACTCTACGAACTCATAAAGTTGCATAAGGGCAAAGCCAAAAAGTTCGTTTTAGATCAAATTCTAGCTGAATATGGTCACACGGTCCTACGTTTACCACCTTATCATCCAGATTTGAACAGCATCGAGAAGATATGGGGCAACGTAAAACAATGGGTTGGACAACACAATGTCACTTTCAAATTAATTGATGTGTGGGAGCTTTGTAAAAGAAGATTTTCGGAGATTGGGGCGAAAGAATGGAGTGATGTCTGCCGTCATGTGCAAGATGTTGAACAATATTATATCAAAACTGAAGGTTTGTTGGAGCCTGAAATAGAGCGCCTCACTATCAGGGTTAACAGCAGCAGTAGTGACAGTGAAATATGCAGTGATAGTTCCAGTGACTCCGAAGCAGAAGATTCCTCCATAAGCGACATCGAAAGATTGAATTAAAGAGCTGCAATGTCGCCATCACACATCTGTAACAGTTCCGCCACGTAAGTTTCCACCTTTTACTAATTACTTATTCTCGTTAGGATATTCATTTTCGCATACGTCTCATACTGGATTACAAATGATTTGTTATCTTTAAATGCACTGCTGTATTACTAGTATTCTACTTTGTCCCTCTCCAACTCTCGCTGTTACAAGCATTCTAGCAGAACAGCTGATGATCGTACGCGCATGTGCCGAGGCACTTGGTGCTGATTGGCTGTGACAATCGCGCCCACTCACTTCCCCTCTCCCGGGAACCTCCGTGCGGAGTGTTAGACTCGAAACGACGCTGCGCATTAGAAACGCCAGAGAACTTCCGAACGTGCGCGAGCTCTCCCTGCATGGAATCGTCTCTGCCAGTGCTACTGCAACAGGATCTGTTGCCTTTGAACACAGTAGACGTCGACACCGCCTGGTTCCTCCCAGCATAGAGATGTTAATTATTAAAGATTAGGCACACACAGGAGATGTACTGCGCAGAAATTTTCAGCGAAAAATGGTAATATGTGTTCTCCTTGGAATCATGTCATAATCAATTTAGACCCTTTTTTTTAAATGTAATTTCTCACTTTATCAGCAAGTAACGCCATTTCTATGTTATAGGTGAAGGATCATTTTAGGAATTCCATGAGTTTTAACTTTTACTCTGTCATGTATTGTTTCAAATAAAGTGATAATTATAGAATAAAAACATAAAACATAATTTTTCCAATTTTATAAAAATCCTATTCACTATAAAAAGGACAAGTGAGTCATAGAATAGATACAACATGCTATATATATATATACTAGGAGAGTAAAATGAAAACCTTAAAAGGCCTCTCCGATGGCCTAGTGGTAATGTTGCCACCTTGTAATCAAGGGATCCCAGGTTTGACACCCGGTGGAGGCACATGGCACAGTGGTTTGGATCCCAATATAAACTGTCGGTCTAGTCCCAATTAGCCTATCTGTGGATAAAGTGTGCTTAAAACAAGAAGACAAACAATCACAAAACCTTAAAAGTTCAATAAAAATTGTAGGGCAGACTATATACAGCTAAAATTTACATGAGGTATCAACTGTTATTTAGAAAACGACCTCAAGGCTGCAACAGTAATCAAGTGAGTTTCAAAATGCCATTTTTGTTATTTTAATGATGGCGCCTCCTCTATACACTTGCCTCCCTCTGCCAGCCTCGGGAAATGAAAATTCAAACTCTCTGTGCATGCTTACCACACCAGCAAGTATACTGATGGAGGAGAAAGTTCGACAATAGCCTTAGTTTGCAGGCAGATGAGTGGAAAGGCCTTCACACTGACTCATAAGTGACTGCACATGGACCCCAAAGACTTATTCTTCTTGATATATACAGGCACTAACTCAAACTTGAAAAATATATGTAGATCAGCAATACACATAGGTCTGTGCTAAAGTGCAGTAAACTTGTGCAATCCTACATACAGAAATCTACTAGATAAGCAACAAAAGCAAATTAAGGTTTTCATTTGACTCTCCCTTGTATGTATGTTGGGGGTCCTTTTGATTTGATCAGTGGTCAGTACTCTTGATTTACTAAACAATTCAAGAATATACACTAAATACTCAAAAGAAGGGCTACTCCATTACATAAGTATAGTCTAAACTAAACACATATTCAGCTCTGTCATGCATAATGTAACAAAATAAATTGAAAATAATTTGAAAATTTCCACTTACTCGTGAGACATATATATAATTTTGTATGTGCACAATAAAGTTATACGAGGTGCATTCAAGTTGTAAGGTCTCATAATTTATTTTGAAAAATTCACTCACTTCAGAAAGTTGAAACTGCCGTCACTTCTCAACATAATCATCCCCTAAATGAACACATTTTTCACAATGCTGACACCACAATAGCATGGCCTCTGGAAACGCTCCTTTATGGGTCTGTTACTGAAAAGTCCTTGATGAAAGAGTGGAATGGCTTGAAAATGTGTGACCACGGAGACTGTCAAGATGAGACACTCAAGTTGGAAAGAGCCAAAAATCGCTAGGTGCAAGGACAGGTGAGTAGGGACGGAGCATGTGGAATTACTTGAAATTTGTGTTCCGTGAAACATGTGTGAAAAGTGGCCACCCAATGAGGAGGTGCGTTGTCCTGTTGAAAGAACACAGCTGCAACCTTTTCCGGCCATTTGTCTCGCAATGCTGGATGCAACTGGGTCCTCATAAAGGCTTCATAGCTATACCCATCATTGTGGTACCCTTAGGATAACAATGCATGAGTATAATGCCTTCACTGTCCCAAAAAAATAATTTTGTCAGCAATGGCGGTAACAGGCTGCTGGTTCATGACCAAGGCTCCTTTGGTTTGTTTGCACATGACATTCTGCCTTCTTGAACTTTCGCACCCACGAACACACATTTTTCACATCCATGAGACCACCACAGCATGTCTCAGTCAATTGTATGTTAATATCAATGGTTGTTACTCCACGCAGGTGAAGAAAATGGACAATAACACAGTGTTCTTTCAATGTAAATGATGCCATTTCTAGTATGAAAAACACCCCCCCCCCCCTTAGACAGTGCTACTAGCTTCCTATGAGCTAGAATGTGCTGCCATCTGGCCTCATCAACCTTCAAGAATGGATGCTTCTTCTGAAACAACTCTCCCTCTCATAACTGCTTCAACTCATGAAAAAGAAAAAATAGGGGACCTTGTAACTTGAATGCATCTAGTAGATTACAAAATATTGTCAGGGGTGTGTAAAATGTCTGGAGTATTCCCCATAATGTTCACGGAAATCTATGTAGTGTTACTCCCAGCATTTTCCCCTCGTGATACACTTGGAAACACTCGAAGTGAGGGTAGATGTTTATTACCATTACATGAGATACTTCACAGATGTGTGTCACTGTGATTCTGTGATTTTATGTCACTCTTCCATTATAAAAGGAGTTATTAACATCTTCACAAAGCTGGGGTTCCTAATGGTACTAGGGATCGAGCTTTATAAAATGTGATAAATATTTTGTCCCTGGCTTCATTATCCATCTGTTGGCAATTTACTGTGTTAAGGAGTCAACGGAATGATCAACATATATGAATTGATCTCAACTTATGCCAGAACTTTAAATTAAAGGACGTCATATGGGCATTTGCTACCAGACTACGAGAACATCATATAACATCCTCATGGCTCAAGAAATTAACTATCTTAAATTCAACAATATCATATATAAACAAAAAAAAAATATGGAAATCCAATCTCAAGGGCAATAGCTAACATATTCATACACTAGTTAGGGAAATCTTCCCTCAGAAGTTTTAAAACGAATTATACTGTACACAAGATATATTGATGACATCATTTTCATAAGAAGAGAGAGAAGAAACACAATTATTATTCAATATTCTCGATTAACACTATGGAATAAATTTGATCAACTTACAAAATAGGTAAGTATCCTACTTGGACTTTAAAACACCTGAACAACAATTACTACAGCAGTGAATGGCAACAATAATATTAAGAGAAAAGCTACAACTCAAATAAGAAAAGAAAACAGAAATCTAAGACATGTACCTATGATTTTTGTAAAGTTTTTTTGTTTGTTTGTTTCAGATAAAATACCTAAAATACTATGATCATACAACCTTGTAACAACAATGAAACCATCAGCCAATATCAAAAAGTGATTCAGTAAACATAAAATGAGAGAAAAAAGACTGGAATGTCAATACGAAATAACGTACAGAATAACTTGTTTTTGCAATGATGAACATGTGGGATGTACATCTAGGCAAATGGACACTAGATGGAAGGAACATGAAATGGACATTAATGAAACAAACCCAAGAACTGATCTTTAGAACATAGAAAGTGGACACTCCACTCAAGACAGAATAGTAATAGTAGTAATTAAAAAGAAAATAACATTTATGTTAACATCTGGAAAGCCTCATATGCAGCGAAAAATGGATGCACAAATTTAAATAAGGGAGACACAACATAGTATGGCTAGAAATGTTTGAAAACTGCAGAAGAAAAAGACTCATTAATTTTATTGCCAATGTCTTGGTTTAGAACATCTGACAAGAAGAAGACTAACTTACCTGACTTCATCCTGTGTTCCTGAAAGGATATGACATCACATCACAGAACACAACATTCATGACATTTCTGGTGGAATGCTTGCTGGCATTTAATTATGTACCTACTTCCACAGGAACAATATCGGGGTTTTTAATTTTAAATGTGTAAGTTTTTTAGCATAGAGTACTCATACAACATTTGAAACCTACATCAACATTACATACATGGCTAGATGCCAATGCAATTCAAAGTGGATTGAGAAAGAAAATGTAGAGTTTTTTAAATGTTGGCAACCACTCAAAAAGTCCAGACTCTAAGTAGTTTTTAATCCATTTTAGCATATTCAAACAGTGGAGCATATTGTTACTATAGCCTTTAATTTACCGACTCTTGTTCTTCATTTTTGATAATATAATATTCATTCTCTACCTCAAAGTTACTTTCAGAATTTCCAAGATGTCTAATACAAATCTTTCCATAAAGCAAATGAACCAACACCAAACTGCACCAAAAGGAAATGAAAAACTATGAATTCGGCTTATTGTTGGGCAACACAACATTCAGTTTTAGAGCAACCACAAGGAAAATAACCTTCCCCTTCATCAGTTCAACTTGGGTCATAAGGAAGCCTGCTCCACTCTGCCCCTTCCCTCTACATGGGACGATGATACACAGGAGTCGCATCTCTTTTGCCTGCGGTTCCACTATAGAGTATAATAAATAAATTGTTCATATTGAGAAAATGATCTTTTAAGGTTGAGTTTTGAATTTTTGTTTTAAGTCAATTTTATGCACAGATAGGCTAATTGAGACTGGTCCTATAGCTTAAAATAGGTCCAGTGGCATATTTTCCCATATTATCTGGATTATGGCAGTATACTAACATTTTTCATATGTATAGAAATTGCTGCAAAATTTTGTTGAACTTCTATTTTTGTTTTACTTGCATGTCAGTATTGGTGTTTTTTCTATTATACCTAATTAACATAAAGATATATGTACAATAAATATGAATTATTGTGGTAAATCACATCTTATTTATAGAATACTAGCTGATTACCCAGCATTGTACAGGTATTTATTTATCCCAATATTCTATTACACAGGAAAATAATGAATTCTAACTATAGTGCAAAATTAACTTGGAGTTAAACGGCATTGGGAGTGTCACTATTCATCTTAGCGACCCCGTAAACTATGGATTCCACACTAATATCGGTCGTTTTACATGTGACGCCCTTCCCACCCCCACCCCTAAGGGTGCCAGGGGTGTCTTGGAGTTGAATGGCATTGGGAGTGCTATTCATCTTAGCGACCCCGTAAACTATGGATTCCACACTAATATCGGTCATTTTCGCAACACAAAGTCATATCAGCCTGAATGTTAGACAACCCGAGAAACACTATCGTTGTGCGGGATTGCATAGAGTCACGAATGTCTGTTTGTGTGGAATTTAATATCGGTTGTTCGCAATTATTTTTACATTTCACCCCTTCCCACCCCACCCCACCCCTAGGGGTGCCAATAGTGTCTTACCCCAAAAATATTATTTCCAGATTGCAAGTGATATGTGTAACAAGTTTGGTTGAAATTGCTCCAGGCGTTCGAGAGTTATGCCGGAACAAACATATACACACACCCACACACATACAGCCATCTTTTTATATTATAGATGCCACTGGTGGGATACAAACCACTATGTGCCTCCACCAGGTATCAAACCTGGGATCTCTTGATTACAAGGTGGTGGTGATAATATCACTGCATCTTCAGAGAGGGAGGGCTGAGGAAATGATCTAGTACATGGTACAGGTATCTTGCTTCACAATTCAGCTAATCACTTAATTTAAGAGAAAAGCTTATTTCATGCATCTAAATTTGCTGCAGCCAAGATATGAACAATGGAAGTATTGCAAAATATAACCAAAATGATAATATATTTAAAAGTCTCTCAGTGTAATGGAATGATGCAATGGACATTTAAGTTATCCACTCTCTCCACTGAAAAGAGATACCATTTCTAAAGTAAATGTTTGCACAGTCTTTGTTTGTTTGGAAAAAAATATTGTATGCCAATGAAAAACCAATTTTAAAAAGTTTCTAAAATTTGCAAAGACTGTAATTGCAATATTATATAACATTTTGACCCAAAAACGGGACATACCAAGAACAGTTTACCCTTCCCCCATCCTGAAAAGTCTCTTAGGCCCAATAATAAAATTATTGTTATTATTAACGTATTCTTATTATTAAAAAGGATTGATCACATACATGATACATCATAAACAATAAATGAAATGAAATATGATCTCTTGTTGTCAAAACGTATTAATTAATATAATCTCGGTATGATTTACATAGCATTTCTGATCCTTTCTGATCAACCTTTGATGTTATCCAATGCTGAAGTTGAATAATGCTAGAAAAATTTAGAAGAGCCAATCTTCTTGAGAGCAGCTTTATTCATCAATTTTTTATAAATCTTCTCGAAAACCTTATCCACATATCAAACACACAACTCTAGATTTTTCTTTTGAGTTTGTGTCAAGATGCAGAAACTTTAAATTATTTTTGCAATTCTCATGGGCATAGTTAGGTAGGGGCTACGGAGGGCTAAGCCCCCCCCAAACCGAAAGTAGCCCTCCCAAATGGATGTGACATATGCATGAAATAATTAAAGATAAACTGCATAAAAAAAATAGAAAATTCATCATGAAACATAGCATTGCTTTTGATTAAAAAGTTTGTTAATAGTAAAAGTCAGGCGTTGAGCGAACAGATTTAGACTTGAATTTGAGAAAGAAAATCAAAAAAAATATGATATGCAAAATAATCTTATAAAGCTTGATTTGAATTGTCATACTTAGTGTTTTTTTTAAAGTCATCTGGCTATGGTTATTTTGGTTGAGAATATTTACTTCAAAGACTAGTTTTAGAGGATAATTAAATAATATCACCTAAATGCAACTTTATATGGCCTTCACATGCATGTCTATTAAAAATGTGTTCTTTTTTATATTTTGTTTAAATCATACCTTCTCTTTAGCCGCACATGATAATTCTTTTAATCAAATGTAAAACTTATTCTTAGACCAAGAATAGTGCACCTGTCACAAATAATTCAATAATTTTGTAATAGTCCGGAATTCTTCGTTTCCGTAATACATTTCTTCAGTATACATTTTATTAAGATCCGCAAGCATACATGTAATTTGGAGAGGACAAGGGGGTGAGGGCACAAATCGCACCCTGGGAAGATGTTCATTTTCAGTTGCACAAAATGTTGAACATGGCATAGCGTATGCCAGTATATTCCCCTATAGCTTATAGGTCATTTTTTTGAATGAGATGTCTGAAAATATGGCTAGGTCAACCATGAAGCAAGACACTACTGAACATAGAAACTAAAATTGTAGTGGACCGCAAAGAATTCTTCAGGAACTTTTACAGAAGACCAAAAAAAGAGCACTTACTGTCGAATTAAAAATTATGGATACTCGAGTTTGGACCCCAATTAAAAATTAACCAGTATACCTACACTCATAAAAATGAGTTTAGTTTATTCAGTTCATTGTTCATCTATGTAACCAATTTTTTTTCTTCGAGTATGCCTTTGATTTTTTATCGTCGTGAGATCAAAAAAAAGTGTTCTTTTTTAGTTTGCAAATGATCGCTCTGTTTGAAATTCTATAAATTAAAAAGGGTGCTCCGATCGTGATGAAATTTTAATACGACATAGGCAGAAAGGTTTTTAAACACAATTCTTAATTTTCAGATTTTAAAAATTTGCCAAAAACGTTCTTATCAACTTGAGAAACAGCTTTTTCTTAGTGTTGGGTAGTCCTACAATACACTATTGGTCTTGCTTTGAAGCTCCTTGCATCTGTTTTTAAAATTAATTATCACTGTCAATTCACATTGCGAAACAGATTTTATACATTTTTTTATCCAATGGAGTAAAGATGTATGTTGAACGTGGCAACACCGTACGCACTGATTTGCAATAACAATCCGCAGTTTCCACAGTTCAACGGACATCGCTGTGTGTGGTGTCACCATGTTGCATGTGCACAATGCTGTGCAACATTAAAATTTGTACATTGCCATGAACACAGGACGACCATTAATATTATAACACACTAAAATTATACCTTCTTTATCCTAAAATAAATGTGTGCTTTAATACATTTGTAACTATCTATAACAGTGTATTTATTCCTTTCACACAAACACAATTCAATTTATTTTGGATAAGATGATGTGGGGATCTCTTGCACCCCAAGGAGAATGTCCATAATAATATTCGTAATCGATTAAATCATGAATAATGTTAGCCCCAATTAGCCCCCCCCAAGTGGAGGGACAAAACTATGCCTATGACAATTCTGTAAAGAAACTGCATGCTTATTCACAGCTCTGCAAATAACGGAACACGTGCAAAACAATGCATCTTTTTTAGCATGAAATGTGTCTCAAATTGGCTTGGTTTTCAAGATAACTCCTACACTGTTATAAAATGGGACAAATAGTGGCTTTTTAATAACATGCCTCTGAAACGGGACTGTCATGGTCAAACTGGGACCTATATATGTATATTGTATGTAATTGTGCTATATTGATCAAGCTATATCACATGTAACAGTAGCCATAAAATTCATATGATTTTTTAAATGTTATATCATTCATTTATATCCATTGATGTGGAATAAATATTTGTATAATTTCCATCCATTGCTTAGGATTATTTAGTCACTAAAATATTTTTTGTGATATTTCTGTCCACCTGCATCCATATAGTTGAAAAATGTTTGATCTTTTGTATTTATGAGACATACTTCAAATATCATGTGACCCATGTCATTATGGAGCAAGTATTTCTTTGTCTTTGCATTTTCACATGACAAATTGCATGTCTTAAAGAATCATTAGCAAAATTTCTCTCACTTCTTATCCTTTGCTAATGTATCTGCATTGACACATGCAAAAAGCAACATTTTCTAATAGAAGTATTTGACCCATTCTACTATTGTAAATAAAGTCACATAGCATTATTTTATGGACAATATTTTGTTGGTAAATTCTTCTCAGAAATACTTGTTTCTCACAGAAATTTCCTAAATATGTATTGCTGTGTTCATTGTGTCAAGGCTGCTTGTGGATTAATATAAGTAGGTAACTTCTCCAATATAACAGAATAGTTATATTGCCTGTCTAGACATTAGTTTTGTATACAGTTATTGCAACACACCAAGCTGGATTGTACAGACCCGTCTCTGTATCCTTCTAAATAAACACACACATGTTTACAGTAAAGATATTCGCTCTGTTGCCATTTTGCTGGTAATCAAACATTACAAGTAAGGTTCACTGTAATATTAACTGGCAGCATACAATTATTCTCACAGTCTACTTCTCTATGATTCAATATGTAATTTTCATCCTTATATACACTTTGCTTTCTTTCCATATTCTACTTCCTCTAACTTTTTCTTTCACTCTCTATTAATTTATATGTTGGTTCAATCATAAGTTCTTGGTATATTGCAGTTCATATTGATGTTTTCAAGTATATTTTATTTGTAAGATCTTGAATCTTTTTCAGTATTTTCCCCACAGTTGGGTGCATAGTCAATGCTCCTCAAATATGATCTACTGAGCATAAGCTTTTGTTGGATTGTATTCATCTATGAAGACCTTTAAACTTTGCTCCCTTTTCTTGCTCTCTCTTTTTCTCATTTATTCTCAAGTCCAGCATAAATATACAATACACTACGTTTGCAATGTTTCTTTTCAACCAATTTCACATAACAAATCACATAACTTTTTATCCATGTATAACTTTCTTATACATAGAGTTTAAACAATTTATAAATGTTGCAATGTTGGGACATGAGATGACAAGTAAAAAATCTGCATGTCTTATTCTCCATATTCAATAATATCATGTAAATGGCAAAGAATGAAATATTTATAAGGTTTGACAAACCTTTAAAATCTAATTTGTGGTTACGGTAAAAATAATCATAATAATAAATTCTAAATTGAAAGTGATTTTTGCTTTTTATACATGAGGTGTGACACAAAAGAATTGGAACTGAACCCATAACTCACTGTAGTTTCCACAATTGTTTTCCTGGATGTTATCATCTACAAATTAGTTCTCTTCTGCTCTCACACATGACTGCATTCAGTGTAGACTTTGTTGGAAACAGAGCTGGAGCCTATCTTCCAAAACACCCTTCAGGAGATGCTCATGCTCATGCTCATGCTCTCTCTCTCTCTTTTTCTCTCTCTCTCTCTCTCTCTGTTTTACCTCTTCTACAGATATGAAATTCATTCCCTTAAGTATAGATTTAATTTCTGGTAACAAGAAAAGCCATTACGAGCAAGATCTGGTATGTGAAGTGGGTATTCAAACACAGAGGTCGTTTTACCTGCCAAAAACTGTTGCACAATTCCATCCATTCTTCCACAACTGCAGTAACGTTTTCCTCACTTTTTTGCAGAATCTGGCGAGGACCATGTGGTAATAGTGTTGATTAATGGCCTGTCCACTGGCAACTCTCAACCTTCTGTCATTTGTGATCGCATCACATACTTTTGTTTTGTCAACTATTGAGGCACTCCCCCACTACAAAACACATCTGTGCTATTTGAACACACATTATATGCATATACAAGCCACCCCTCTCCTCCATACGCATTGGTCAACACCTGGAAAGATTTGTTGCTGGCTTCTTAAATTTCATTTCAGTTTTCAAATCAGCAATTTTCCAGCATGATGCAGGACCTCATAACATCCAATTGAAAGTAGTAGGTTGGTAAACCATGTTAAACAACACCACAAGACTATTGCCATCACATATTTCTTCAGTCATGGATTCAATCCTGTTTCTTTCATGCCAGTCTTCGTATTCACTTGTATGATGTAATTGTCTTGTTCTCATATAAATATCAATACTTTTCATTGAATGATATAAAAATAAATTTCTTCTAATTATTTAGGTGGAAAAGTATTTGGAATTATTATTTTTAAGTTGTAATGAGTGGTTTATTTGATTCCACAGCCAAAAGTAAGACTAGGAAATAGATATCATAGACATACTGTTGTTCCAACGTGGATATTTCATAGTAGGTTAATAAGTATATAATAGTTAAGAAATATTGTTTTCCATTCACACAACAGGGAAAACAAAATTCGTAAGCCCATCTTAAATTTTATACATCATCCCTATAAAAATTGAAGCATGGAAAACTCTACAGCTATGTAGGATATGTCTTGGAGTTCCTCATAAAGAATTATCAAGTGATTCTCTGTCGATCAGTTAAGTTCTGGAAAAGATTTGGAACTTCTTAAGAACAACAAGCTAATGATATTGAATCTTCAGTGAAGTTATACTTCCTGAAAATGAAACTGATTTCAAAAGTTTGAAATCTTTTCCACAACTTATCTGGTTGATAACCCATGAGAATCTCTTCATCTACAGCTATGGATTCAGCATAAATTTTACATGTTAATAGCTTACGATATGTAATGACTTGAGAGATACTCCTACAATTTAAACATGATGTATCAATCTGTTATAGGGTACAAATCTAGAAGTGTTAATAAAAGCTTGTAATACCTCTCCTGATTATAAGTGAGGAAACATTTTGGTTGAATTGTGCATATAATTATTAAGGTATTCAGTGAACTGTAAAATTAATAATGTGAAATTAGTATACAAATCATGTAATAAGATTAGTGAGTTCATTTTGTTCATGTTGATGGAAAAACAACATTTACTTAGCACAAAAAATATAAGCCCCATAGATTTTCATGGATTATATCAAGGAAACATATATATATACCTTCGAGCTTTGTACTTTCTCCTCTGTTCTCCTTCATATGGCATGTACTCGACACATAAGAAATGTTTAGAATATGTAGTGTATTTCAGGAACTACATACATTAGGCTGCACAATCAATTACAAACAAACACACTCATTCAGAACTGTACGTAAATTTTGAGATCAGGAAGACTCAGAAAGAATTACTTATGTGCTTTGAATGTTATTATTAAACAATTAACTCAAAGTGCTTTCCATATGTTGGCCTATGATAATTGTTTCAGTGAAGTTAAATTAAAATGTAAGGTAAGAGAATTAAAGTATTTTAGTGGGGTTAAAATTTTCTATTATTTGTGAATTATTTTACTAATATTAGTAGTTCAATTATTACTTGAAAATGTAAAAGAAAATGAATTTAACCTTTTAGATTCTACAAATCTAATGGCAATAAATAAGTAGAAAAAATAGAAGTTTTGGAACAATAATCTATTCTCAAACTTTTATATATGTATGTGCCTAATACTATTATACTAAATTGTATTAAAAGCTGTAGGTTATATAGTTTGCAACTTGTCACTAAAAATTCTGAATTTTATTGCAAAATTTGGACTTGTAAATACATTAATGAAAATCCATAGGAAAAAAAAAACAACAACTAAACTTCCTTAAGTGTCCAACTTATTTAAAGTATTTATATGCAATTTTACAAGGTACAATGTGTGAGACAACATGCAAACATCACTAATCTTGTCCAACAAAGCTTAGTGGTGTAGTTGTTGCATGGGAAATAAAGCAAAACTTATTAAAATGATCTACTATGGCAGTGATATACATAGCATGGACCTTGAATTTTACATGTATGAGGGATGCAAAGTTCGAAGAAGACTCTACATTCATAGGAAAGAGACTGTGAGAGAAACATGCTGACACAGAAAACTATTACTTCTATTTAAAAAAAATGTTGTTTCACATGTACATAATACTTACTATGAAGGTAAATACTGGCAACAATTGGCATCTATGTCAGCAATGCAAAGTGACACTGCAAACCAACAACTCTACTACATGGTGGGAAATTTTGAGTGGCAATACATGAACAATACATTCAATAAAAGCATGTTGCAGGCATTATTGTGTTCTTTTTTGCATTTCATTCAGAACACAAGATGTTTTGTCAAGATATAAGGAGGGGTGCATTGCAATAAACACATGAAAGTATGGTTATTATAAGGAAAATGTCAATTATATAAGCTTCATTTTGGAGTTTGTCAAACTTCAGAAAGAATTAATGTTATTTTTATTTGTGAAAGCCTTAATTCATTTTCATTTTAGCCCAGGTCTGAACAACTTCCCATTAACTCTATGCTCTGTAATTTTGAGTTTCAGTTTTCTAGATGAGGTACATAAAATATTATTTTTTAAAAAGCAATAAGTTACTGCAGGAAAAAGAAACACAAAAATACATTTTTTGATAATATTTACCTTAAAAGTTATTTATATTCTTCTTGTAAGGGATTATAGTATTTACTTGAAGAATTTAATTAGTTGAACAGAGAAAGTCAACACATCTTTGTACAGAATATGTGTTGTTAAAGCCAATCATGGAAAGAACCTGAGTAAATTGTTTGGACTATATATATATATATATATATATATATATATATATATATATATTGCTTTGTTATAAAAGATGACAGTCAAGTAAGAAACATGTAAGAAGTATCTACAGTAACACATAATGAGCACTCATTACAACAATGTAAATTAAAAAAAAAACATCAAAATATAAACTTTCCATGACAACAGTGATTTTTCTCGCATCGAGCACTTCAAATATTCCACTTACATCCAGAACCACGAATATAAGCAAACCAACTCTTGTTTACTGAAGCCAACATCAATAATAGGAAAGTAGAAAAAGGTCAATGGAAAGGTGAAAGGATATCTTATGGTGCAGGAATAAAACTCTCCACCTCTCTCTTCAACAAATTTAATAACGAATAGTATATTACATGCATTTGCATCAAACTGACAAGTACAGAGTGATAAGCAGTGAAGCATGCAGGAGGGGAAGTGCATGACTTACAGGTCACATTACACCGTACATGTGTGACACGTGGGACAAACAGCCGGATCACCATTAAGGCACAATCTTAGTTGGCCAGAAGAGACAAGAAAAGCCATTACGTTCTGGTACTTGCCATTAACAGGCATTGATGCATATTATGTTATGAAAAAACAAAGCCCATTTAAGGCATATCACAAGTGACAGTTAAAAGTTTCAGCAACAAGAATCAGATTAAAACTTAACAAAACTCAAGTTTGAACAATATTCCTACAAAGTATTAATAATGTTAGTATTAATATTAATATTAGTTATATAGTTAACACTCCACAAATCCATACTTATTGCTTCTCTTGTTGCTGTACAGACAACCATTACACACCATTCACACCCAGCAGCTTGGACAACTTTTTTGTCTTTTTATCAAAATAACAGAGACAGAGGAAAAGAAGAAGTCTTTCAAACACATTCATCAGTTAGAATCAGTTTTAACACTTGAGGGGAGGAAAATGAATGAGGAAAAAGTTTCTTGGAACAAGGAGACAGAGACAAGAGTAATCTGTTTTGCAAATACAATAAATTCACAACACCAACTGATGCTGGGGCAATCACGAGCGAAGTCGCCACCACTTGAAGGAGAGAAAGAAGACTTATTTCGCGTACAGTCTGGTGCCATACTTGCCTTTCTGGGGAAGAGAAAGCACAGACTCTGTGATCGGTGAACTTCCTAGGTCTTCCAAGAGCTTCCTGGACCGTGTTGGCATATCAGGCAAAAGCGGCATGGCAGCTGGAGTAAAGTCAGTAATACTCTCGGTGTCCGTGGTGAGGGGTGAGAAATCAGAAAGGCGTTCATATACACTACTTGTGTAGTCATCAGTCCTGAAGGTTGATGCAATACGATCTATACTGCGATCTTCTTCAGTTAGGCCATAGCGTTGGCCGGGACCGGAGCCTGGATGCTGAAGGTGGTATGAGGTTGAAGAACTAGATACCCGAGTAGGAGGAGAGCCAGCAGATCTATAGTCAAAGTGAAGACCCTGACCTGCATAGTAGCTGGTCGAAGATCCACCTACACTTCCACCAAAGTCTCTTTTTCCTGCTTCTTCACGAAGAATTTCATCTATGGACTTGAGGACGCTTGTTCGTTCCCTAGTGGAGGGACTCAAGGACACAGATCCATAATGAGAGGGGGAGCCACCATACACAAACCTATCAGATATTGGGGTAGGCATAAACCCAAGTTCTGCCGACTCTCTTAGTCGGGCAAGCCTTAATAGTTCTTCATGTAGTCGGGCATTTTCTTCAATTTGTTGTCTTCTTCTTGCAATTTCAGCCTTAATCTTCTGCTTTTTCTCCTCTCGTGTTAATTGATCATCTTCATCATCACTGACATAAGGAGAAGGATGCCAAGATCGTGGTTTCCGATGTTTCCTGCCATCCCTCCGCCGCACTTCCCTGGGCTCCAGTCCCGGTCTCCAATTATCCAGTCCCACCCCTCCCTCACTGGAACGCCGAAATAGGTACCTGTGGGCAAGAAGGCAGTTTTTCAAATGTCACAATCTATCAAATAATAAAGGGAACTTCATTTCTATGTTTCAAAATTTAAAAAAAATAAAAATGTTTTACATTGTCTTATGATACAAATACAGGAGTGAAATGATACCAAATATTTAGCACTTACTGATTAAGAGAATTATCCTGTTCTAATAATAATTAATCATGTTGTGATGACAGACATTTGTACATAGATATTTGTAACAATTGCTTTGTTTTTAATTAATTTTGACCCTCTTTTGAAGCTAACTACTAATGATTAAATATAAAATATCAATGGCTCCACTTTATATAGCATGTGCTTATATTAATACCCATTGAATTACATAACATAAATATCTCCCACACTGATACTAGATTGCATATTTCTTTGGAATCAATTTAAGCTCTAAAATAAAGAGGCGTCACTACATTTATAATATAATAGGCTTAACCTAATCATCATTCATGGAATAAAGTCTGCATTTATTTTATAATTGTGTACTTTACTTGTTGCACCAGTCTGAAATAGAACTGGTACATCTCCAGCTGCATATGAAGTTTATGAAGCAGTAGATATTCTATCATGAGTGTAATGTTGAATTCAGAGTTGCAATGGTATATTTAGCTTGAAAATTGTAGACTGCTGTTAAAACTGGTTGACTAGCAATATACTGTAAACAGTAATGCAACTTCTACTCCATATTCACTTATGTGATAGAAATTTAAGGAAAAAAGAAACAACCGCCAGACAAAAGGAAGAGACTGATTTTTTTTACCTTTCTGCATAATCAGCAGATGACATCACTGACAATGTGACCAGTTGTGTGTGTGTGTGTTTTAAACATTAATATTGAAAAAGACTGGGGGCAATCCTCTTCAATAAGAAGATTCTACATTATGTGCACATATAATTTCACTATGTTACATAATTTGCAAGTACTTCTGTGAGGATCTTCTTCAACTTCAACATTTGTCCTGAGCAGATATAAATATCAGTAAAGAAAGATTCTATATTTTACAGCCTGGCTATATTTTCAATGGAGAAAATAAAGATGGTGTCATACCTCAGGGCAGTCAGACAATGGAAGACAATAGCAATAGGTGATAGATAAAAGGACACCTTCACCAGAGTTTAACAGTTTGCTGGATGATGGGTGTGTTGGATGGGAAATGTCAGAAATATGTGGCTGGGATCAGGGAGGTAAGGGGGAGGTTTTTAGGTTGGGGTAGTTACAAAGTGGCTAGCTTTGAGTCTGGGAGATATGTATGGTTCTGTGCATACCTGATATGTAGGACTTTTCCTAGCATTTCTGATATGATATGTTGGTGTGGGTGGCAACAGTGAAATCAGTTTTGGGTGGATGAGTGGTGATTGTTGATTCTGTGATTTAGGGGGTTGGGGTTTCACCCACATAAGAGCCACCACAGACCTGGCAGATGAGAATATATATATATTACATTGAAAATGCAGACAGGCTGCAAAATATAAAACTTTTCATTTTGTATTGTAAGTTTTTTACTGCTTTCTTCCATTTTTAATTATCTGCCCTTCTGGCTCCATTCCATTCATTTTAATGTGTGTGTATGAGAGAGAGAGGGTCTGTGTGTGGTATAATTGGTTTGTCAAGTAATTTAAGTCCACTTTATGCTCAAATAGACTCATCAGGACAGGATCTATATTTTAAAGTGGATCCAAGCCTGGAGTGGGGATCAAACCTGAGACCCCTTGATTGCAAGGTGACAGTTATACATATAATAAGACTTATTCTGAATAGATGTGATTATATATAACCCTTAATTAGCATGCAAAGTTTGTAAAATCACAATATTCACAATGATTAACTTAGGATTTCCAGTGAACAAGAAATAATAGTTCAAGTAACAACAACAATAATAACACAATAAACCTTTTTGGCTGTGAACTTAATATTGTTAATTCTACAAAAAATAGTAATTTATAAAAATTCAGATTAGACACAAATGGACACTTTTAAAGTTATGAATGAACTTTGTGGCTTTGTAGATAAAAATCAAAGAAAATATGTGCACATTTAAAACATTCTAATTGTATGCCAATTTAAATGTTCCAATAATTTAACAGTGTACTTTCTTGCAACTGCGCATCCTCAACATATGAGCATTCCTTTCCATCTCACAGAAGTATGGTACAATTAATGGAAATATTTTCATGTACCTTTTTCACCACATTTAAGTGTTAGTTGCAATTAATAGGTTTCAATTGAACACCATAATTAGTGTTTATTTATCTGTAATTAAGGTGACAATGCGGAAACTACAACCATACTCATAGTGAACCCAGAAAAAGATTGACAAATTATTACCATAAACAGAGGCTAGCGAAAACAATGAGTTCAGAGGCAAAATCAACCAAACTTTCAAAAAATTTGTTTTCAAAGTGTTAGGTGAACATGGTACAGATGGAATGACAATTATAATTCAAATATTGGGTGTGGCATTTCTTTTTCATTGAGGGAGTTTCTGTAAAGGTGTTGGCAACACTTACTGCTATTTGCTTCACCAACGCATGCCATTTACAGAGATGGATTACTGGAGTGGAGCTCAACGTGCTGTAGCTGTGAGGGTGTTCTATAAAAATGGTAACTCTGTTGCCTCTGCCAGACAAGAATATCAACGATACTATAATCTCAGAGGACACGATCCCATTTCATCGGCACATGCAATCAGGATGTGGGTGAAGAACTTAAAGCTGAAGTGGATTGAAACAGAAACCGACAGGTAGGCCTAGGATTCTTTGCACACAGGAAAGAATATGGGAAGTGCAAAATGTTGTGTGAGACGACTTTTTTCAGTAGTGATGGTAATTCATAGTGTGCATAGAATCAATCTTATAGATTTTTTACAGTTACAAAAATACAAGATACAGATTGTGCAGCAGTTAAATGAAACTGATTATAAACAGTGAAGGAAACTGTCTGTTAAACTTTTAGCAAAAATTCAAGACAATGGCCCATTTTTACATTTACTGTGGATGAGTGATAAGGCCCACTTTCATGTTAGTAGATCTGTGAATAAACAAAACTATTTTTACTGGTCACATGAGAATTCCTGTTAACTACATCAATGCCCATTACACAGTGAGTCCCGATGTGGTGTGCAATCTCCTCAATGGGAATAATCAGCCCTTCTTTTTGGAGAATAAGGAAAGATGAGTAACAACAGTCATACCTCAATGGTATGCTAACATGATATGCACGTTCCATGCACCTCAACTTGCACACTTCCCTTCAGATGAGCCATTTTGATTCCAGTAAGATGGCACTACATCTCATTAGGCAAACATTTCAGTAGAAGCCTTTTCAAGGAATGGCAACATTCTGTGGCCTCCCAGGTCACCAGATTTGTACATTTGTGATGACTTCCTGTGGGGGTCCTTAAACATAAGATGCATGTATGCAAGCTGGCCACCACACTCAACATCCGTAGAGAAATTTGAAACATTCCTATTCAGATGTTGGAATGTGCCATGGACGATTTTCATTGCAGATTGTCTGAACGTTAAGGATGAAATGGTGGTCACCTGCAGGATGTAATTTTTAAAATGTGAATATGACTGTGATTGTGCATATTTTGCAAATGGCAATGTGTAGGGGTGTAGTTTACCTTTTCTAATAACACATAGTATTAGTTTGGTTGCATTTTAAAAAGCCCATTTTTAAGCCACGTCCTGTACATAATCAGGGTGGCTACAAAGAAGCAGAAATGAAATTCCCTGACTTTTCCAGGTTTTCCAGGACAAAATTTACATTTTTCCCTGACAATTACAAACTAAACTAAATCGACGTTTTTGCAAATACAACAAACTCACACAGATCCACGTATGGTTTTGTTTAAGTACCAATATTATCTTCTATGAAATTGACTTAATTTTTCTATTCTCTATGATTTGAATTCAAACTGCAAAATAGTGAATTTGGAAAATTATTACAATTCACAAGCTAGGGAAGGATTATGGAATTTTGTCATACGCAGTAAGTTTAAAATAAAATACTTGTTTATTTTTAAAGTTACGACTAAATGAGATAAGAGTGAATGATTAAGAAATACATTTTGTAATTTATCAGTCTCCTTATATATTCTCGGTGTTGATATTTCCACTGAGGTTTGGAACCCTCTGCTTGCAAGAACCATGAGTGTGGACTCATTTTTCAATGCACAAAGCTACTTCTCTCTTGTCTGTAAAGCAAACAACTTAACTCTTGCATATAAGTAAAACAATTGAATCGAACAACATAAAGTGTCATATTTCCTTAAATTATCAATGGGATTTCTGCTTCAGTACAGTATATCCAAGGGAAGTACTGTGAAACTGACAACATGAAGTTATACCATTATTGCTGACGAAAAAGGTATGTAGGTATTAGAAATTTAACGCAAGGAATTTATAGAATTGCATTGTATAGGTACCTGATTTAGCTAACCACACATTAAAACAGGAACACTCTTTCTGAAAGTTCATATACGAGGGACATCCTGAAAAAAGCTCCAATGGCACCTATACGCAGCTGAGTACACGCGGGCCCTTTGCATCACTTCAGGTGAGAGATCTTGGACCACTCCCTGTACAGCCCAAGGATTTGACAGCTGCACTGCGGTAGAGATAGTTCTAGTCCTTGCTGTCAGACACATATACCATTGGCATAAAAAATTTAGTGCCATGCTACGACAAATGCCAGAACAACGGTGGTGATTATGCCGAAAATTAGGTTAGGACTCACTGTTACTAATGCAATAAATTACAACTGATGTTCTTGTTTTATTTATGCCTAACTGGTAGGGACCTTGATATTTTATTTTTTTTAAATTCGTGTATTTTCTTATTTTTTACTATATGGTGTTATTTTTCCCAAAAATCACATTTTCATTTTAGCGCATTTTCTGGCAAATATCTGAAATTATACCTTCATGGTGTTTTTAAACTACTGTTTAAGGTAAGGAATTTAGACAATGGAATTTTCCCCATATATACTGAAGGGTGCATAATGACCATAAGTGGCGACGCAACCAAAAAATTAAAATCAATGAATGTCACGTGACAGATACCGATATATTATGGCACCAAAAATTGGCATTATCTTTTTTTGACTTGTTAGTGTTACGTTTCCCAAAATTCGCGTTTTTGTTTTAGAACATTTATCTGCCAAATATACCAAAACGTAATACTCCATTGTGCTTTTAAACTATTATTTTAAATTGTAGGTCACATGGTCTACATATTTTCGTAACAGTTTGATATGTTGGAACAGATTTTTGAGGAAATAAAAGTAAAGTGCTCCCCTGCACTTTTCCATGAAGGTGTATAGTAGGGGTGTGGAGTTAGGGCCCCACACTTTCTTGATCACGGCTGAAGGTAGGAGTGATGTGATCAGCACCATGCTCCTGGCTACCTTTTTCCCTCAAAGTTTCCTCAAGGTACCAGCTTCATATGATGCTGGGTGGGCGCCGGAGCAGTTTCAATAGGTGGAAAACATCCCCATTTTCCTTCACAGGGAATCGACCCTGGGTCTCTCGCATAGCAGTCAGATGCCCTAACGACTGAGCTCCATTATTTCTCGCTCGACAAATGCCGATGATGCGCACTTAGCTTGGTAATTCAAAACACATCTCGCGTGACAAATACGAAGATGTGGCTCCCGTGTGACGGTAGATACACACTCGATCTCCTGTTAGAACCCTGCCACTTTGCTCTGTGATGCAAATGGTTTTGATAGAAGTTGAAAAAATCGTGGGAAATACATGGTTTAATGTGGCTGTCGGAATTATTTCATGTACGTATAACTCTATAGTTTACTCCTGAATAAAATGTTGAAAAACGTGCATGTTCTATGTACACAAACATGGCCTAGAAAAGTCAAGAATGTTGGATTTCATGGAATTTTTCATTGTTTTAGGACATTTCTTTAAAAAAATCGCTAAAAACACCAACAATACGCATTTTATGCCAAATTCCCATTACTTCGATATTTTGAATGGGCGAAAAATGTGTCCAGACATCACTGCACATTCCAAAACATAACTTCGCAGCAATTACCATTTTTCACGGTTTTGGCGTTTGCAAAAAATCAATGTCCCTACTAATTGGAAATTACTTCCTGGCCACCCCTCGTATAAATCAGTAGATGGAAAGTGAAAATTTAGCAGGGCTGACAGATAAAAGTCAATTCTTGAAGAAAGTGATTTGCTTTTATGATTGAATGATTCGAGTAAATATGATATTAAAATATTTACGTATTTATTATTAGTATTTTATTTCATAATATTGGACATTAACCTTACTCAGTGAGAGATTAATGACCATCTCTCATGAGTTTAAACAGACAGGACAGAGAGTGGCATTAATTTCATTGCAATAAAAGTGTTGCAGTAAATTTGAGGTTGGTAGCATGCACTTGCCAATTTTTATAACGTTCACCAATGCAGATTTATGTTTCACTTTTTCGTGATAGTATTCAATATATCCCATTTGGTTGGATTCTTCTTGATATCTTAGAATAGTGCAATGTCATTGTAAATGTATGTTTATTTGAGCGAAAGCAGTAATACGTCAGGATAATGAAAGAAAACCTTCGTAAGCACTGCTACATTAAATAAGGTGAAGTGAGCCAGAAGAGTAACAAAATTCGAGCAGCATATTTGCAGTCTAAAGCTCTTCTTGTTTATACATGCGATTTTTGTTGGATGTTGCAGTCCATGCAATTTCTGTCGCATATTGTAGTGAGGTACTTTGTCGGGTGGCGATATTCGAGAAAAATCGTATGTATCAATGGAAGCTATTTGTTTCCATGTTCATTTAGTTTGCCCAACAAAATGCCTTACTATGATGTCCGACAACTATCGGACGGCACCACCCACTCTTATCCCCTCCATCTGTTGACAAGTCCCCTTACTACTCCCATACGGACAAAAAAATGATAATTCAATGAATTTTCCACGTAATATTTAGAGGCTTAACCTTTACTCCCCCGATGATACCATATGGTATCATCAGAGTAAGGTCGTACTCGCCCGATGATACCATATGGTATCATGGTGCTGATTACAAAATGAATGTGCTTTTTGGACCTTCATACTCTTATGTTTGAGTGCAAACTCTGACAAAGGTCTGGAGCAAGCCTTGGAAATTCATATTGATGACCAACCCCCCCCCCCCCTCTCTGAAACATATCCATGCCACATTTCCGAACAGAGTTTCACATTTTGGCTCATTATTCAACTTCTATGGCACCCAAGAACATAAAACATGTTTCAATCTCTTTGGAAACGTCCATTCTTTGAAGAGAATAATAAGGTTTGTGCCTTCTCCCCAAAATAGTGGGCAAACTCCAGGATTTTGTTTTTTCTTTGAAATTCGGTGGTCGCCGCTCCCAAGCCCCTCTTCCTCGGTCCGGTGTTCTGAATTGTACACGGTTGTTTGCTCTGATGTTCTAGCTGCAAAACATCACTTATCCGAAGTAGATTGCTCCCATACTACCAGAGTTATAACAATTTTCCTCCAAAAATGCAAATTACCTATTTTTCTTTTAAAAAATCACATTTTGGCTTATTATTCAACTTGTATGGCACCCAAGAACATGAAACATGTTAAGTTCTCTTGAGAAATGTCCATTCTTTGAAAATAATACTAAAGTTCGCGCCCTCTCCCCAAAATAGTGGGAGAAGAGGGGTCAAACTCCAGATTTTTATGTTTTTTCCATTGAAATTCGGGGGTCGCGCCCCCCCAAACCCCCTTCCTCAGTTCGTCGTTCTAAATTGTACACGGTTGCATGCGCTGATGTTTTAGCTGCAAAACAAGTTATCTGAAGTAGATTGCTCCCATAGTGCCCGAGTTATAACAATTTTCCTCCAAAGAGTGTTCGAATTTAAAATTCCCGCCGAAAAGCCCGGGCGAGAGATATTTCTCTCTCTCTCTCTCCTCCTGCCATCACTGGTTTTTGGCACCGTGGTTGTGTTGCGCATAAAACGGGCCTAAAAGTTGAGGCCGAAACTTACGAACGAGATTTCCTGTTCCCGTGCAGAGTTCCATAACGATATTTTTAAATAAATAAATAAAATAAAAATAAAAAATTTAAAAAAAGTCAATGAAGACTAAATTCCCGGACATTTCCCTGACTTTTTTTGACACCTCAAATTCCCTGACTTTTCCCGGTTTTCCAGGTCTGTCGCCACCCTGATAATCTATATTTGTAAAAATGAGAATTTTAAAGTTTTCATTCTTCATAGAGACAAAGGTAGTATATGATAAGAAATACCACGTAATCTAATAAACAAGAAATTTGAACATTAAAAATATAGTTTGTGAATTTATTTTCTTTTGTAATTTGCTTTCTTATCAATCTTGTATCTTATACAAAAGACTGATGCAGCAAATATATTTCAAGAACCAATACATTTGTTATTTTCTTCAAAAAGAGAAAATAAAGACGTGGCACATTTTATGTAGCTTTTTATTTGTAATTATTACACATGTTTCATAGTTTGTAATGCTTTCACAAAATTTTTGCTAAGATTTGCTCAAAACATTGAAAAAAGGAGATAAATTCATTAAATGCATCAGAAAGAATATAATTTTGTTATATATAAAAAATGCCAGGGAAATCAGGCACCATGGTACCAGCCAGGTTACAAAAAATAGAAGGAAATTGAAACACTCAACACACAAAATTAAAAATAGAGATTTCAGGATACTGTTGCACACTTACAGCCACAACACCAACATATCATTTTGGAATTGTTGGGAAAGATCCTTCGTATCAGTTATGCACAGAACCATACATATCTCCTGGACTCAAACCAGCCACTCAGTAACTATCACATCCTATAACCCCCACCCTTCCCCATCTGATCCCAGCCATATATTTCTGACATTTTCCATCCTACCCCACCCAATATCCAGCAAACAGTTAAACACTGGTGAAGATGCTCTCCCTCAACCATCACCTATTGTTATAATCTCCCATTGTCTGACTGCTCTGAAGCACGACACCATCTTTTTTCTTCACTGTACTGAAGGTCTGGCAGTCAGAAAATATTTGTTTTTTATTTTGTCTACTAAGTGTTTCATATGTCCTTCTAAATATGTTTGGCCTTTCTAGCTCTCCTTTTTCTTCAGCTGCTATAATCTAACATTACTGTGTTACATGAAATTTTCCTTGTCAAGACAGACTGTTAAGTTGCTCATATGCTAGGTAAGTAATGACACTGAATATTATTGCACAGGGTGGCCACTCTAGGACCATGATAAAATTCAAGTATAATTCCCAGTTTTCAAGGCGAACTGTCCAAAAATCTAAGAGTACAAACAGATGTGTTCTCCATTTCAGCCTTACGTATTACCATCTCTCACTCTCCCCACAAATATATTAACAATGTAAAGGTTCTGTGCAATTCCAGTTTATCCAAAATTTCTAATTCAATTAAATGGAATATTGCCATTTGTGTCGCCAAAGTCGACTGCAGCTTTTTCATGCGATAACCGTTGCATCTGTGTAAGATTAATCTGTGGTCAACTACGTTTTCTTTAAAAGATGTTATATTTCTTTCTTAATAAATACGACATTGTTAATATCACATATGTAAAGGTTTTTTAAACTCGATCGATTCTTACTGAAAAATAATTTAAAAGATTTTGGTATTTTGCTAAATTAAAAGAAAATTGTAAAAAGTTCTGTAACTATGAATGTACTATGTATGAAGAACTATAGGGTTGCCTTGGAAAAATGTAAACAAATTTTCTGTATAAAAAGGCGATAGCTCTGTAAACCTGTGGGACACTCTCCTGGTTGCTGAAAGGCTGGTGATTCAGGGGACAGTTGGGGAAATATCTTGCCATGGTCTTAGGGGTGGGTTTGGGGTACTTGTATTCCAAGGTGGATATTTATAAACCCAACGCTGAAAAGGGGTCATTCTGCATCACCAAAAGACCAGGGTTTTAAACTGCAGTATAACTAATAGGTTTCAGCCTACAAGTTATATCGGGTGAATTGTCTGTTTAAAACAGTTATGTATATTGTCGGAAGCTTGAATAAATCTGTAAGTAAGAGATACCAATACTCTTTTATTCCAAATCAATATAGGTAAAAAACAAAACAAATCCTACACCACAGAGCACGCAGGGGCTTGGTCCTACTAACCCTCTGATGCTCTTGAGAAGTCCAATAAAGGGTTGTATACAAACTAACCTAGAGCCCTAAGGGCAGAAGGTGCGTGTCACATTTCACATACTCAAACTCAAATTACATATAAAAACACAAGTCCCAAATATTACGGAATATACTAATCCACGAAATTTTTTTAATTTTAAAAGAACTTCAAACTCAAATTTACCTAATCAACTTCAGGATATCTTATCTTGCAATAGTCTTCCATCTGTCAGATAGATAGTGCAAAGGACACTAACAAAGTAAACGGATTGAGAGAATTCTGTTTTATTTTCCACGCCACTTAATTTTCTTTTCCTTCCGCGATTAAAATAAAAGCTAAACTGGGAAAAACTTGCCTCAAGACATTAATTAATATATATATAAATTTAATGGGATTTGTATTAATGAAAGTTGCAATTTTTCACGCCTATGGAGAAAAATTCACGTAGAATTCACCCATAATTCCCGGAGCCAATAATTCATGCATAATTCCCGGAATTCCTGGAACTACCAGCCTCCCTGTTGCATGCAAAATAATCTAACACAGTTATTTTTAGTGGTTATTATTTTATTTTATCTGCGACGTTTCGTTCTGGTTTTCCAGAACTTTCTCAAGCTATACTAAGATATACATACAAAAACATAACCTCACTTACGTTAGTTAGTCACTCTACGCTTACACCAGAATGAAACGTTGCAGATAAAATAAAATAATAACCACTAAAAATAACTGTGTCAGATTATTTTTCATCTATAAAAAGTGGTTTAAGAAGAACATAGATATCCCTGTTGCATCATATGCTGTCGGATATGCAAGAGTAGCTGATGGTGTATAATGCAAGTACATTCTTTTTCAAGTAATATATGTAAATATTATTTTGGCATTTGCTTCCTATTTATCTAATACAGTCATTTGTAACAAAAAAACTTTGAAATATTTTTCCTCTCAAGAAGGAGGAAGGCTTAAATTTCTCTCATCCACCTGTCTCAAGAGGAAAGTTTGTCAATATATTTTAGGTATCAAACTATTAAATGTTAAGGGGAAAGAGAAAATGTTCTTCATTTTTATCAAAGTTGTGTTACCTTCACCAAAGTACATCCTAGTATCTCTATCGTTCAACCAGAAATGGTACTTATAATTTCAAAAACAGAGAAGCAGGAAACATAGTGTATTCCTTTCTGCCCTATGCTGGGGAAAGTTATAAAAAAAAAAAACAGCCAACCACAGAAAAATGGCATAGAATAAGGATGATGCAGTTATAACAATACTGAAACAATACTTGACACTCATATGTCAAATTAGGGTTAAAGTCTTGTTTTCTTAGAAAATGGGTGACAATATTGAAACATATTATTAATGAAGCAAAGATGTTGTGAGCCAGTAATAGCACTTTCATTACAAAGGAATGTTAACACATACTTTAATTATTTCCAAAATTGCTGTTTCAGTTGTATACAATGGCAAAGCATCTACTGTATGTGGTGTGTTTATCTACCTCTATTGGCCTAATTTACTGAAAGTAAAGATCAAGTACTTCTATTAAGAT
This sequence comes from Lepisma saccharinum, assembly GCF_977018435.1. Lineage (NCBI taxonomy): Eukaryota > Metazoa > Arthropoda > Insecta > Zygentoma > Lepismatidae > Lepisma > Lepisma saccharinum. The sequence continues at coordinate 114,290,612 of NC_139230.1, forward strand.
ATTCATTATTAGAAATCTGAATATTTACTTTAAATGGGCGAATGAGTGCATTAATGAGTATATATCTTGTAGTTACCTATTCATCTCTTTTGATGTTCAGGCTTAAAAAGCAACACTGTTTTCAACCACTTTCTATGGCTTACAAGGGGTATACTAAAAGTAATGAGCAACATTTTTTTCCAAAATCAGAATCCATCAATACACGCAATTGAAGTAAATTACCACAAAACACAGACTTTACTGAATGCATCAAGGTAGTGTGACACAATTAGCTTTGATCACGTGAGCACAGGCAGTTGTTTCAAAATGCCTGACAGTGATATTTCATTTTGACAATGTGCTGTGATTGAAATACTTGTTAAAGAGGGAATTCCTGTTGCTCAGATTCAGAATAGACTTCAGCGTGCATATGGAGATGTATGCATGGGTGCTAGCAGTGTTAGAAGATGGGTAAAACATTGTAACAGGTCACTGTGGATACAATTGCAGCAATACTTGAGATAGGATGTAGTGCAGTGCAGGAAATGATTGCAAGGTTAGGCTATCAAAAAATTTGTTGCCACTGGGTCCCATGTTTATTGATGGCAGACCACAAAGTGCAGCAAAAAAAAACCACTCAAGAACTTCTTCAGAGATATCGCAATGAAGGTGATGACTTTTTATTGAGTATTGTGACCAGTGATGAAAGCTGATTCCATCACTATGAACTGGAAACAAAGTGGCAGAGCATGGAATGGCACCATTCCACGTTGCAGGCAAGAAAGAAAGAAAGAAGAAGAAGAAAAGCAGCAATCACAGTGCCATCTGCTGGCAAAGTTATGTTCACCATCTTCTGGAATGAAGAGGGATGCATTCTGTTTGAATTTCTTGAACCTAGAGTAACCATAAATGTTTGCCATTATATCCAAACACTTCAAAGCTCCATCGTGCATTACGGGATAAATGTCCTGGAAAGAAAAGCATCCTTCAACATGATAATGCACACCCGCACTCTGCTTAGTTCACCAGGGAGAATTGGGAAAATGAGGTGGGAACTTCTGCCTCACCCTCCCTACAATCCCGACACTGCACCCTTTGACTATCATCTTTCCATTTTGTGAAGTAAAAGTTATGCGGCCAATGCTACCAGATGACATACAGAAAGCAGTGTGTCAGTGTCTGTGAGCAGCTGGAATGGAGTTCTACCATAATATTTTCAAGCTTCCAGAAAGGTGGGAAAAATGCATGCCAAGAAATGGAGAAATTCTTGAAAAGTAAATAAAAGTCTGTTGATTATGATATAGTATGTTTTCTTTAATAAAACCAAAACTTGGTTCCTGAAAAATTGTTGCGCATTACTCAGTATGCCCCTTGTATAATTATTATCACTAATGACAGAAACAATCTATACCAGAAAGGAAAATACACAGGGTATGAGCATTATCAAGAAGCCAAACTATTAAATATTGAACATTCATAAAGCTATTATACCTTATTACACAAGTCACCAAATGGGTGGTTAGAAATACCCAAGTGAGGTAAATAGAGGAGTTAATATAAAATTTTTGTGTATTACTCCATGCAATATTTTTTTGGTACAATTTAACCATAGGAATCTTTCATGATATTCAATCAGAAAGTAAGAGTTTTGAGCAGAGAAGAAGCATGATTGAGTAAACTGAGTATGTTTAAAGTATACACGTATATTAGGGATGTACTGATCTGATATGAAACATTTCATGAAAAACTTGAATGGTTCATTGACATAATAATTTCATGTAGCCAGGTGACTCTAATGATTTTTGTCTTAGAAAAAGAAACAATGTATTTTTATATATATTCCACAAACCAGGGTACATAAATCATAATTTTATGTGTACAAATAACAACAAAATGACAGAGTAGTGCACTCAAAAACATACTATTTATAGAAATAACCATTCAGTAAAATTATCAGTAATTTAACTGGAAAAATGATCCACTGACATGCATACATTGACTGATACTGATAAAATATTGATAATCTTAAGAATTGGTCCCCAGCTGAACCTATTTTTTTCTAAAGCATTAAGTGGACCACACATTTATGGTGAATCAAGCTTGATTCACATGTAGTGCTCAAGCAATGCTCAAGTCATGCTCTGCTCATGGTCAGGGGTATCCACACTAGCACTCAAGTTTTGCTCCAGGCAAGGTATGATCATCGTCAGTCTGGTGTTGGATGCTTGGCAGTGAACACTATTCTTTTCAGTACAAAATGCCTGCCGATTGTGCTAATTACAATGGTTAATAGTTTTTCAATGACAGACTTGGCTGTTATAGCCCTGGTATTAGAAGAAAATGACAAGAAAGAAAATGACAAAAAAGAAGAAAAGAATTACGAAAATTGAAATGGCTTTCAGTTCATCCAATTAGTGTAAACAAAAAAAAAAAAAAACTTCAAGAGATTTATACTTTCTACTCTCGCCTAGTGTACAATGACAGTAAATCTTTCAAGAATTTTTGACTGTCCCTTGCAACTTTTGAAAGCAGACTGAAAAAAGTTGAGGCTTAAAAAAAAACACTAAATTCCATGGGGCCATTTCTCCTAGGGAAAAGCTTGTAGAAAAATTAAATTATCTAATACTGAAACATACACAGTATTATAATGAAAATAACTATACAGGGTGTCACAAAAAACTTCAACAATGCTCGGGTGCTGGTAGATATCATAAAAACAAGTAACTTTTCCTTATAAACTTTACCTCTTAGTTTTGGTGCTATAAGCACTTAAAATCTATCCTGTATGTATACAACCCAACACAGCAAATGACCGCTCTGAATAACTACCAGGGGTGCCACTGGCGCATCATAACTGCAGGGTTGCCACTGGCATCAGTTTGCAGTCTTACCTGAGCAAAATACAAAAGAATAATGATACTTGTGATGTTGTAAGAAGTATTTACAGTACTTACAAACTTACCAAGGCAAAGGATATCCAGTAAGTGAGGACTGAAATTCAAGAATGCTCACTATCAAAAAGTATCCTTGTAGCTTTAATGTTCATACATCTATCGAAGGATGTTAAAATACAATTCTACACTGATGACAATCAAACATATCATTATGTTTCTTCTTATGTTATCTTATATTATGTTTCTCCTTCAAATTTTTGGCAGTACCATCAAGTATGTCCGACATACTTCAAGCCTGCATCCAGCTTGCCCTATCAAGCTTGCTTTGATAAGCTATAAGGAAGCAATCATAAGCTTGTCACAAGCTTGCGTGCTATCTGCAGTGGAAGCACATAGTGGTTTGGATCCCACTTTAAACTGTAGGTCCAGTCCCGATTAGCCTTACTGTACATAAAGTGGACTTAAAACACCAATTCAATCAATCTTTTGTATTTTTCTCAGGTAAGACTGCAAAGTGACGCTAGAGGCAACCCTGCAGCGTGCCCCTGGTAGTTATGTCAGAGCGATCATTTGCTGTGTTGGGTTGCATACATACAGAATAGATTTTAAGTGCTTATAGCACTGAAACTAAGTGCTTTTGAGGTAAAGTTTATAAGGAAAAGTTACTTGTTTTTATGATATCTACCAGCACCCAAGCATTGTTGAAGTTGTTTTGCAACACCCTGTATAGTTTAGAAAGTGTTTGAATTATCAAAATAACTACTTTTGTTTCTAAAATTATCACAAATGCACAGGCAAAGGTATAAAACAATGAATAATATAATATAGAATATTCGTAGTTAGGAATTGTAGCTTTCCTGGTGATGTGATTCGAACAAGTGTTCTCAGGTTACCAGCCAGTTCCCTGATGATGAGAACAATGTATGCACTCGAAACATTGGAAGCTAACACAGATTTAACCTGGCTGGTAACCCGAAGAACACTTGTTCGAATATTCGTAGTTGTATAACTGTGCAAGGTCTGCTCCCATCATGCACTGGGCAAATATTCCTTTCAATTGATCATGATCAGACCATGAGCAGAGCAGACCTTAAACAGATCAGTAGATGTGAATGCTTCTAATTAAGAATCATTCAATAATATTTGACTGGACCATGAGCATAGTGTGACCTAAGCGTTAATTGAGAACTAATGTGAATCAAGCCTAAAGGACCAAGAGTTTTGGCAGGATCAAAAGCAACATATCAAATGGCATTTCATTGTTAAAATGGTGAACATAATTATATATTTGATTTAAAAACTACACTTATTTCATAAAATAAACATTTCCCTTCTAATAGCACATTTTTGTAGTTATTAGAGCATTAAGTTTTATATAATTATTATTAGGGCTGAGCTGATACTGATAGTGATGTATAGGTATTGGCCAATACCAGTGGTATCGGTATGAGTAAGTATCAGTTGAATTTTCTTCAACAATACCATCTGATAACAATGATCTTGAGTGGCTAGAAGAGTGGCCAAGAGAAACCACACATTTGTAAATATTTGTCCTTTTCAAAGGTTCATTTACCCTTCCTTGCGACTTGGGGGGTCCAACTCAGGAAGTTGTAGATTACCGAGAAATGCTGAACCCTTCTGTGAAACAGATGACAAGATCAAAGGCAGAACTAAAGTGCTGCACCCAAACTTGACATTGAAGGCATTTACTGCTTGATGGTCAATGCTATGTGGGAATAAAAGAAACCATTCATTGTCAATTCTTGCTCGCAAACTCATGGATGTTTTGAAAACCACCATGATTATCATGCTGCATTGATTCTGGAGTTCTTGGGAAAGAGATAATGTCACTGTGGAGAGGGAGGGTTGTGGATTCGTACCCTTCTGTGTAAGTTTTTTGTGTGACTCCTGGCCAATACTGACACTGCAGAGATTTGTTTTTATTGCAGATGACAGAGAATAATGGACAGCAGGGCACAAATGGTGCGGGTGAAATGAGCATTCTTATATATCTGTATTTGTATATATTTTTACTTTGTTTTCATCCCTCTCCAGATTGACCCAAATGACAAGAATGTTGTTTACATGAAATTGAAGCAGGGACATTTATAATAATCCACCAAATTTTCGGTGTAACTGCAATACTTTAAAAAGGCTTGAAACATTTCAAAAACTTCTTCTTCTTTTGGCATCCTCTGGGTCTAAAAGGTTCACATAAAATGTTACGAGACTTTTAAAGTGCTGTAATGCTACACGATAATAATTTGGGAATTACTTAATGTCATTATTAGAATGTAATGTGATGAATTGTCATGACTCAGTAACTAGCCTTTGTTACTTTAAACTGGAATTATACAAGTATCGATATCGGCATCGGTATTGGTTGGAATCGGTCAGGGTATTGGTATCTGAATCGGTAAATGCTGGTATTGGTTCAGCCCTAATTATTATATATAAAATTAGTACTATGTAAGTTAGATTAACTAATAATAATCACAAAAATCAACTTTTATTGTAAAGAAAAACTATAATTATTAAATTACACCTTCAACATATTTCAAATTTTAAGCCATACATTTGTTTGCCCATGACAGGTGAGAACTTCAATTTTTCAGAGTTGTTCTTTCTCAAAAGCAGTGTCAGCATAATTTCAATAACACCATTTACATATTCTTCATAATGACAATATAATCATCTGTCTCCCCCCTGCCCCACCCTGCTCTCTCTCTCTCTCTCTCTCTCTCTCTCTCTCTCCCTCCCTCCCTCCCCATGAAGGGCTTCAAATGTAAATTTATAAAGAACTTTACATAAAGTTGAAAATACTCTACACTGTTTTGTAAAAATGATAAAATAATAGCTGTAGGATGGTAAAGGAACATTCCTTGACTCAAAATATTATCATGTAAGTTGTTTTTGCAAATATATTGTTACCAAGGTCCAGGTAATTTATAGAGTAATCTAAGATTGGTTTTGAATATAGTTCCTGTAAGAATGCATCATTTTATCTTTAATGTTGGAAGTGGAGTAGGCAGGGAAATGCAATTTCCCAATTATTCAATGGAGAAGACAAATCTATTATTAATGATGAACACCAGAGGCATATATTCTAGGCTATCTCCGAAGCCCAGGCTTAGAAGAGAAGTAAAGTCTATCGGAAAATGTGTTTGATTGATTGATTGAATTGGTGTTTTAAGTTCACTTTATGCACAGTAAGGAAAATCGGGGCTGGACCTACAGTTTAAAGTGGGATCCGAATCACTATGAGCCTCCACCGGGTATTGAGCCTGGGTCTCCTTGATTACAAGGCAACGACACTAACACTGTGCCATTGGGGAGGCTCCCCCGAAAATGTGTATATAATTGTTCATTTCAATAAGCTGATGATTGCGTTTCAGGAGTTGGCTCTTACAAGTTGGCAATCCTGCCCGCTGGCAGTTATCTAGCATGAATGCCGTCAGTGTTGTGAACCCCTTATTCTTAGCATGGAATCTCCCAGGAGCGAGGAAAGGGGAAGAGGGTTGCTTATGACAGGAAATTTCCCCCTCTGGGCCAAGAACAAAACTTACAGATAATTAGAACAAGCTGGAGAGGCCGGTGACCTCTTCAAACAACCAGAGTACAGACAGGGGTGAAGGGAAGTTGGGGAGTTTGTTGGCTGTCCGATTATGGTTTGTGCTTATGACAGCACCTAAAAATAACCAAACTGAAAAAGGCCAGCACCAGGTACTCTGTTCTGTAGTGTAAATTTGTTGGGTTCATTTCCTTTGTGTGCGGAACTTTGTTTTTCAAGGCAGGTTGCTGTGTAGTGTGGGGAGTGAGTGCGTGAATTATATTTTTGTGAATGATATGTGCTGTGTTGAATAGTGAACTGAATGAATGACACAATTAACAAGCAATTTACTTGGCTTACTTATGAGGATAAGCTTCAAATCATCGTTGAATTTTTGCTCTTAGTCCACTTTGTGCACAGCAAGAGGACTGAACCTACAGTTTAATGTGGGATCTGAACCACTATGTGCCTCCACAGGATATTGATCCCAGGACCCCTTTGTTTCAAGGTGACGATGTAGCCACTACACCAATAAGGAGGCCCCAGGCTTCAAATCGTGGAGATAAGTAGGTCTCAGACACACCAAAATGAGTGTACAATGTAAGAAGTTTATTATATATTTTATTGTCGGGTCTAGACCTAGATAAATAATTCACAATATCACATCACTTCAAAATCCTGAAAAATGAACAAGAACCTCCTCCCTCCCCACAAGCAAATTTTTGTTCATTCGAACATTATCATATAGTGAGATAGCCCAGATTCTGTACCCAGTATATGCCACAGATAAACACTCTCTGCATTCTATATCACGAGCTATTCTTTTTGACAGAATTAATTTTATATTTGAGCAAAAATGCAACTACTTACAGGTAGTTGACAAAACACAGCATATCTTAAATTTTCATGAAATATTTTTTTTTTTTGCAGGATTGTTGCACAAAGGATATTGATTTTTTTGGAGACAATAAATAATAAAATTAAGTTGAATACAGTGTACAGTTCCATGGTTCTATTTGTTTCTTTTCAAATCCTTTTTGTAATTGAAAGGTATTAAAATATCATACTGCTTTCAAATATTTGTGTGTTGTGCAGAAGTGATGGACAGCGTGATTATAGTTAAGAGTTCACACAAAATGAAAAAAGATGTTTCATTGTTAAATTTTAAGGGTATTGAGAGTATTGTGGAACTTAGAGAAATTGTGAACCAATGGAAGAAAATTGTGAAAACTTTCTCTCAGTCAAGGAGTTGTAATTTTAACTAGGAATTTATATATATACAGGGTCATCCGTTTGAGATGTCAGAAAAGTAAACCTTTTCTGACATGAATTTTTCGGTACTTTCAAAGGAGCTGAAAATGAAATGGGGTTTCCATTTAAAAGAAATTAAGTTTGTGTTGAAAAGCGTACTTCCTTATGTAATTGAACGTATTGTGTCCACTAATTTTATGACCCTCTCTCATACCTTTATATCTGCAAAAGCAGTTTTTCAATATTTATTGTTGTTCACGAAATATTTCCGGTGGTAATTTTAGGTGACTCACCCTGTGTATATTTTATATATATATATATATATATATATATATATATATATATACAGGGTGCTCGGAAATTCCCCTTACAAACTCCTAGGGCAAGTAGAGGGGACTGAGTAGACAATATTTGGAATAGGAACCCATGTCCGGAAACGTACCGTTTGCGTGCTACAACCATGACAATGTGTAGGATGTGCCTGTGTTGGTATGCAATCGGGTAGGCAGTACATGACGTCAGAAGATCACCTGATGGCACGTGACGTCTACAAATTGTTGCATTCTACTGTCGACACAGCTGTTGATCAATGAATACAGTAGTACGTTTATTTTTGTTCCCTTGGCATTGTTACCAAATAAATTTGTTTGTATTATGGACTGAGTCACACGTCATTCACTTCTGTACCTTACGTAACACCTCATTTGACACGGTTGTAATAAATGATTACACTTTAGGTCATCAGGTGATCTTCTGACGTCATGTACTGCCTACCCGGTTGCATACCAACACAGGCACATCCTACACATTGTCATGGTTGTAGCACGCAAACGGTATGTTTCCGGACATAGGTTCCTATTCCAAATATTGTCTACTCAGTCCCCTCTACTTGCCCTAGGAGTTTGTAAGGGGAATTTCCGAGCACCCTGTATATATATATATATATATATATATATATATATATATATATATATATATATATATATATATATATATATATATATATATAAACACACACACACACACACACACACACACACACACTCACTCACTCACTCACTCACTCACTCACTCTACTATAAACCACTGTTCATGTCGCTCAGTTAACGAGTCTTTTTTCTACTTCTGATGATGCAGTAGCTACCACGAAAGTTTGAAGTCTTTCTGCATCTGGTGAGTGTTTCCTCTCTCCTCTTTCACTTTTTATATATATACTAGCTGATTACCTGGCGTTGCCCAGGTATTTATTTATCACAATCTTGTATTAGACAGGAAAATAATGAATTCTAACTATAGTGTAAAATGTAACTAATTTTAAATGTGATCATGAATGTCACCAATTAGCTTAGCTTCTCTGAAAACTATGGATTCGACACTAATCTAGGTCATTTGTGGCATTATATTTTTCACCCCTTCTCAGCCCTCATGCTGATAGGTGATGAACATGAATTCGAACCGCATTGGGAGTGTCACGAATACTATGGATTCCATTTGCAACACAGCCTGAATGTTAGACAACCCGAGAAACATTATCGTTGTGCAGGATTGCATAGAGTCATGGACCCCTTTGTTTGTGCAGAATTTAATATAGGTCGATCTCGATTATTTTTACATGTCACCCCTTCCCACCACAGTCCTGAGGGTGCCAGGGGTGTCTTACCCCAAAAATATTATTTCCAGATTGCAAGTGATACGTGTACCAAGTTTGGTTGACATTGCTCCAGGTGTTCGAGACTTATGCCGGAATGAACATATATACAAACCCACACACACACACACACATACATACATCCATTTATATATATATATATTCCCCACACACTTCAGAATAAGTTCCGACGTCCCTGAATGTTCATCTGACAAAATGTACCATGAAAAATATTCAGATTGCATAAAAGTTCTCATTTGGTTCCATGTTCTTTCAGAAATCCAACAAAATGCTGTACTACAATGTCCAACTGCTGTTGGGTGGCTCCCTATGGTTGACTGCTTCTTTCCCTTACTGTTCCCATACAGACAAGAAAAAATATTCAATATAATGCATTTTACATGTGATCTGCTCCTCTTTTTCTCTCTCCTTGCTTCTGGCAACATAGTTGTGTTGAATGCATTAAAGGAGTCTAGAATTTAATGCCGAGAATTCGCAACAATATTTCCCATTTCCATGCAGCATTTCATAATGACCTCTTTAAAAGAAAATGTTTGGCAGTTTCATTGCATCGCATCAATGTTCAACAAAGAAACATTTGTCAATCAAGACAAAATTCCCTGACTTTTTTTTTACCTCTGAAATCCCTTGAATTTTCCCAGTTTTGTCAAATCCCTGGAAACTTATTTGAGAAACTAAAAAACAGAAGAGAAATAAATAACTATGCAACAGGGAAGTACAGCAAAATTGAGCATTTCAAACACTCGCTGGCACTTTTCACATCATCTATTACATTTTCAGTGGCAAGACCATGGAATGAACTTCTGTCCACTCTAAACTGCATATCAGCTCAGATAGGACTGAGGTGATACTGGTTTTGATGTATTAGTATTAGCTGGATTTTATTTACTGATACTGGGCAATACTTTTCCAGTCTGTTGATTGTTTGTGGTATATGCAAAAATGCCATGCAACACTTTTGTGGAATCTAATTATCCTAGAAGTTATGAAAAATTTGATGTTCCATTGATTTGGTACAAATATAAAAAATGTAAACATGTAAAAAAATGTAAATTCCAAGGAGAAGATATTCTTTAAACATCTCTCACACACAAATACACAGAAGAATTTTGAAAAATCATAGGTGTTCCTTGTGAGTGTCCATTTATTAATTTTCTCTCATTCTTATCTTCATGATAAGCCAAGAGTGGAAGAAAAATTATGTAAAATAAGGACAATACAAGTAAAAAATATAAGCAAATACAAATTAAATTGCCAATTATTTTACCAACCCAATATTTCTATAAATAGCATCTAACTTCATGTAATTCTTATTATCTTTACAAGTATGAAGGTAAACTCACATACTCTTGTTTTGTACAGTAAATACCTAAATATGAAGTTTCTTTTTCTAGGTAAAACTCATTGCAGTCACCTGGTGGTGATGAACCATTCTGATTTTTTCATGGGGTATTTTAAACTTTATACTAGATCTGTAGACCATCATATCAGGATCAATAAAATCTAAAAAATCGCCTTGGTGGCCAAGCAGGTCTCATGGTCTTGCCAATGACAAAATACAAGCAATGTACATGGGTAATGTGGAGGTAGGGCAAATGAAATCTTAAAAGGAAAATCCTCACCTTTAATACTCAACCCCAGAAATCAATATCAGGGTATAATACCATGTATAATATGAATATTAGAGACCATTGGTAGAGTTATCAACATAAATGTATGCTCAGAGGAAGCAGGGAATTTCGTAATTGGTCTTTGGTGAATAAAATTATAATACTGAGACAAATAGCAGGAATTTCACATACTCCTACTCAATGAAAGTGCAACTTGCCAGATGGCTAAAAACACATACAGTAGAACCTTGATTTTACACTTTCCAGAGGTAAAAGATGGAATACTTAAAATTAGGAGAAAATGTAAAATCGGGGAGAATTTTGTTATGTTTTGCAATGTGTAGTTATTAAATATTGAATGTATAATAGGGGTAAATGTAAAATGAAGACACACAAAATGAGAGTTATACCGTATTACAATTCTTACATAGTAAGCTTTATAATAAGATGTCGAACCACAGGTTATGAACCACTGCTCTAAAATATTACTTAGAAGTAATTATATCACTTGTCATTCTTTTTTACTATCTGCTGTAATAACGAAGTTGGTCTATAATGACAGACTTTTGAATCACCCTGTATATTTAGAGATTGTTAAAAGACAACTAGTATTATTTCATAGACTCAGTCTGGCACTAATTTTTGTTCCACTGCTGAATTCTGGAACCTCCAAGACACAGGTAATGATTCCAAGCCTGATCATATAGGTGAAACGTTTATTTCTAGATTTCACCTGCCATATTGACCACCATATTTAACGTTATGTAATAAAGTGGGTCTTCTGAATTTATTATTTTCATAATAGAGTTATAAACTGCAACTTTCATGAAAATAAGGTGGCATGAATACTGATAAATAACTGTATTGAAGCAACAGGGTCCAGGAATGGAAATATTCATCATGGGCACCATTTTGATCAAATACCTCCCTTATCATTAATGGTAGAGAAAAGAACCAGGTACTGTTGTATAAGTCCTCAAAACGCTCTACAATTATAATGTCAAAATGTTTCAATAGTACTTTATAATTACTAAGTAATATATGAAAAATCGTTAAAACAGGTAATGAAAAATCTAATTTTCTCCATTTTTGTTAATATACTTCAGACAATGTGTTCAGAACACACAATATACTTTATTTAATAATTTTTCCAATTGATTTTCTTTCATTTGGTGCAACAACAAAGGTCCTGTCACTATCCTGTGATGAGTTATATGCATTTAAAGATTGCACTACAATTCTGATGATGGCCATATTCATGACGTCATATCTCTGAAACCCGCAACGGGATTCTTTGGGACTTTTGTGAGAAATACACCTCAAGCAGTACTACATACTCCAGCAAGTTTCATTTCATTTTTTTGAATGTCCAGGTTTGCCTCCAGAAAGGCCTAATTTGACTGTACTATAATGTTGAGAAGATATGTGCAGCTGTATATTTAACACTGATTTCAAATCAATGTCTTGCATGGTGAGAAATAATTCCACTCATCCCATTAATTAGGGATGGTCACAAAATTATGATAACAGATAGCTGGATTTCAAATTATCCAATATACATTTTGGATGCGATGGATAATCTAGATATCTGAATATCCGGATAATTTGATTGTTTGATTGAGATGGTGCTTTAAGTCCACTTTATGCACAATAAGGTTAATTGGGGCTGGACCTACAGTTTAAAGTGGGATCCAAACACCAATATGTGCCTGCACCAGGTATTGAACCTGGGACCTCTTGATTACAAGGTGACAATGCCATCGGGGAGGCCCTCCAGATAATTTGGATATCCAGATAATCTGTACAATTCAGATATCTGGTTAATCTGGAGAATTCAGATATCTGAATAATCCAGATAGAACATATTTAATGAAGGATTTGTTGGAAATACATACAGTGAAAATCGAAAAGAATTAATAAAAGAATATGTGGATAGCCCATAAAATGGATAAATGATAAAACTGTCTTGATAATGCACACATTTGGATATCCGGACATTTCCGATAATCTGAATATCTGGATAATCAGAATATCCAGATAATTGGGATAATACGGACAATTTGGATATCTGGAGAATTTGGATATCTGAATAATCAAAATATCAGAATATCAAATATTTTAATATCTAGATAGAAAATTATCTGATATCCAGATAAAGTTTTATCTGGATTTGGCCATCCCTAATAGAAATGTGAAATCAACGTGAAAACTGTTGCTGTTGCTCACAGCCATGAAAATTTGAATTTTTCCAGTGCCCGGTGCCTGGCGAGTGTTTCCTTCTCCTTCTTTACTTGTTATTTAGCCCTTGTGGCCCTCCTTCCTTTTAATCACTATATAGTATCTGATTAATAATATTCGGACACTTATGTGTAACTCTTAAACTGATGTCTAGAGGTTGTTATGAACTGACCAACAGATATAAAAGGAGCACGGGGCTATGTGTGTTTAGTGAGAAGAAGTATGACCAGAATAGGTAAATCAAAGGAGCTAAGTGACTCTGAAAATGGTATAGTTTTTGGTTGCCACACGAGCAGGAAATTGATCACAGACATTCTCAATTTTCCCGTCAACAGACAGTGATGTGATTGTGAAATGAAAACATGAAAACACAACAAAACCATGGTCGGGTAAGCCACGTGTAATGACAGAAAGGTACCGCTGGGTGTTGAAGAAATTGGTTTCTGAAAATCGCCACTCATTGTGAGAAGTTCCGCAGTGCTACTGACCGCCCAGCGAGCACTATGACTGCATGTCAAGAATTGAAACAAATGGGGTTCCATGGTCAAGCAGCCATGTGCTTTGGAATGAAGAATCACGCTTTAACATGTGGTAGTGTGATAGGAGGGTTTGTGTGTGGTGAAAGCCTGGAGAGCGATACCTGCCAGAATGTGTAGTGCCAACAGTGAAATTTGGAGGAGGTACTGTTGCAGTGTAGAGGCGGTTTTCATGGAATAGAATGGGTCCTCTCATAAAGCTGAATAGAAATTTAAATGTGGAAGGTAACAAAGACATTTTCACCAGTTTTGTACTGTAGAAGAAGATTTCAGTGGTGATGATTGCCTGCATAAGCATGACAATGTCCCCTGTCATAAAGCAGGGCCTTTGAGGAAATAGTTTGCAGACAATAACGGTACAGAACTGAATTTGGCTGGCCCAGAGCCCTGATGTGAATCCCTTTGAACACCTTTGGGATGAATTAGAATGCCAGCTTCAATCCAGACCCCAGGACCCACATCACAACCTTCTCCAGCTGCCGTTTTTCTGGATATGTTCCAACACCTGATAAGTCTCCCCTGCAGAGTTAGGGCTGCCATTGCAGCAAAGGGTGGACCTATTCTCTATTAATGTCAATTACTGGAACTTGTGGCACAAGTTATGTCTGATGACAGTTTTGAGTAGGTGTCCAGATACTTTTGATCAGATAGTGTGTGTATGTATGTGTGTGTGTGTGTGCCCATGCACGCAGACGCAGACGCACACGCACACACACACACACATATATATATAAAACTAAGTAAACTCTCCAGAAAGTGTTTTGTGCTACCACTTGAAGGCATCTTGAGAACAGTGATACCATTTGAACAAGTAAGTGTTGTGTAAATTTTTATTTTGCATAATTAATTTGCACTAAAGTTCATATTTAGATTCACAATAAATTATATATATCACAACACAAACATATCTCTACTTTAGTTTTCAGTACCACTGACAAAAAAAAATCACCTATTGGCCCTACGCTATCACTGTGGTCAAAATCACCCTTGTCTCATGGTGTGTTCATACCACTTTTACTTCAGTTGGAATAACATTCAACCAACCACTTTTGGTAACTTGGGTCATGCCTTCATATGTATACAAATGATAAATGAAAAGAGAAATGAAATATAAAATAGGTGTTTTGGAGAAATTATTAGAATCTCCACACACTGCTCATTAAGCTGGCCATCAAATTTCCCCAACACGGTGCACCACTGTTTGCTCTGTTTGCATACCTCAATCATGTATGCATTTAAAATTTGAATATAATCTTATCTACTATGCACAGAAAGTTGTATAATGACTAACATTCACGAAGGACACCTCATACTACGTAGCTGATCATGAACAGAACAGAGAAGAATGGAAACAGTGGGTCAAGACATCCCTGATGCTGTAATGGAATAAGGGGTAGAGAAAGAATAATAATAATATGATTTTTTTTTTCTCTTATGCAACTTTTTAAACCTATCTGTATTTGAAATTTGAAAAAAAAATCGAGTCACCATACTGTAATATTTCCATACTTTGAATACAGCACAAAAGGAGTCAAGCTCAGTTTATGGATTAAATTTTTACTCTAAATTTCTTTCTGTTCTTTGAACAATGGTAAGGAGGCATATCATCAGATGCACTTTCTACAGCCATTCAATTTTCAATTGCATATTTCAGTATTATACACTTGCATATATGTTAGGGATGGACTGAAATGAAATTTTGGCCAATATCAATTAAGTACAGATACAGAATTTACCAATACCAATAACAGATATTCTACTGACCCGGTGTAAATTTCCCAAATGGACCCTGAGAAAATTGAATGGTTCATTGACATTCTCAAAAAATGTATGTTACCAGGTGACTGCAATGCAAAAGAAGTGTCAAGGTAGACATTTTCTTTAAAAAAAGCGGTGAATGGAGATAATATGTTTATATCCATAAAAATTATAACAAAAATGGAAGAATATTTCACTAAATTATAAGATATCTATAGATTTATTGGATTGATAATTAGTAATTTTACCGATAAAACGATATTCCTATATCAGCTCTGATACTGATAAAGCACCGATTAATATGACCCATCCCTAATATGTATGTATGTATATGTATGTGTGTGTGTATGTATGTATCGTATCAATACATATACAATAGATATGTCAAAGAGAGGTACACAGGGTGTACAAAAACCACTTCCATAATGATGTATGCAACCCAACACAGCAAATGATCACTCTGACGTAACTTTCAGAGATGTGTGACAGAGTTGCCACCAGAGGCCTGCACAAGACCTGGAGCAGACCCGTTCGCGAGACATTGCTCCTGAAATGTCATGCAACCTGCACAACACCCTCACTTGAGTACCTTCCCTGATCATCTGCCCACATCGTTCTTCGCAGGTATTGAAAACCTGCTCTGTACCCGTAATCGTAAGATACCTAGTAGGTCTCAGTGCGTTCATTCAATCAACTGCACGCCCCTCCCTCTGCATGACATAGTTGCTTCGAGTAGAAATTGCACCGGGTGCACACCTGTCAGCAGTGTTGCCAACTGCAATAGATTTTCACTACTTAAAAAAGGGAACTCAAAGCTCCGTAAGCCACATCGCCAATGAAATGAGATTTACGAATGTTGCTACTCCCCCCCCCCACCACACACACACAAACACACACACACACACACACACACACACACACACACGTTGAAATAGGTTTTCCGTGGCACAGGATCCATAAGTACCAGGTATCCAAAAAAGTTCATGCCGTATTTTGCAGTGAGAAATAAAGACACTGTAATTTCTGGCAAATGTATTTTATTCAGAAAAATAAGCTCCTTCAGCTTCAATTACATTATCCCAACGAGATACAAGCTTATAAATCCCGCATTTGTAAAAGTTCTGGTCCCTAGGAGCAAAACAATTGTCCTATGACCTGCGTGACATCATCTCGGTTTAGGAACTGTTGCTCACGCAAATGGTTATCCATGGCCAAAAACAAGTGAAAGTCTGATGGGGCAATGTCCGGGGAATAAGGAGGAAGAGGTAAAATTTCCCAACCAAGTGTGTTGATTACCTCCTTGGTCACTTTCTGCGTATGAGGTCTAGCGTTGTCTTGAAGAAGGATTACTCCTTTCCTGTTGACTAGTGCTGGCTGCTTCGGACGCAGTGCAGCTGCAACCCTTTGCAACTGGGACGAGTACACCTCGTATGTGATGGTTTTGCCATGCTCTAGCAATTCAAAGTGCACAACACCAGCGCTGGTCCACCAAACACAGAGCAGTACCTTCTGTTCATGAATGTTTTCTTTGGGGGTCAATGCAACACAACCAGGGGACGACCAATGATGTTTTCTTTTGCGGTTACTGTATAACACCCATTTCTCGTCACATGTCAATATCTGGTCCAGGAATGGGGCTTTCTTGTGGCGTGACAGCAATGATGCGCAAATGGTGAGCCTCTGCCGTTTGTTGTCCTCGGACAAACCGTGAGGAACCCACTTACTGAGCTTCCAAGTCTTCCCGAGGTTGTGCAGATGCAATCGAATGGTTTCCTCCGACACTCCAAACCCTCGTGCATGTTCTTTGCACGTTTGCTGTGGATCACGCTCGATGGGCTCCTTCAGCAGGGCTTCGTCGATAGTGGCGGGGCGTCCAGCTCGAGGCTTGTCCTGGAGGCTCTCATCGCCCGATGCAAATCGACTGAACCACTTTCGCGCTGTGCACTCACTCACTGATGCCTCCCCAAACGCGGAGCATATCTTTCGAGCAGCGGCTGCAGCATTGCTGCCAAATTTGAACTCATACAGTAAACACGGCCGTAAAACGTCCTTTGACACTAACATGTTCCCTTCAGGATTGTAGTTTCTACAGACCTGCTGTCTATGCGACCGACACGCCTCCCAACTCTGCACTGACTGACGGTTACCGGGAATGTAAACTTCTGATGTCATCAAGACAGGATTGCCGACACATGCCGTTTGACTTTCACTTTTCGTTCCAGCGGCACGAACTTTTTTGGATACCTGGTATATGTCGTAAACAACCAATATATATATATATATATATATATATATAGGGCAGGACTGAAACATGTCACGTTCGACGCTGAGGTTGTGAGTCGAACAACACACTGTTCTACTGCAAACATCAGGGCCGTAGCCAGCCAGGAACATTGCAGTTACCCTCGTTTGGGGGGGGGGGGGCAAGTACCTGGATAAACGTGCCAACAATAACAATAATAGTAATAAAGTAGCATGAAAGGCATTATTATCCTCATAAATCATGCAAAAAGGGGGTTGAAGTCGGTTCTCATGCATTTGTGTTGAAACAGAGAATTAGAAATATTTTTTCAACACGTCAATTTCACATTAGTTAATAATGGAAAACAAGCACAGAAACTGTTTTTGGAAGACAGAAAGTGGATGATAAATGCATTCCGAATGTACATACATATGGCATGTAAAATTTCCATTTACAATATTTTCTCTTCACATGGAGCGTCGTAAAATAAGAAATACATATGCTAACACTAACTTGTGTACATATTCAAAGTTTCATTAAAGCATATATATTATTTAAATACATTACAAAATCAATTCATCCAACTCATAACAAACCAACATTAATAGCAAATAATATCTCGGGCCGCCATGGCATTCTCTGTTTTTAAACTTTTCTCACTTAGATCGTTCGGTGCTCAGGACCGACTCCGGCTACCCCCTAGCTACGGCATTGAACTTGATGAGACTATATAATATATTATAATATATTTCTACTTTCATAAAATTTGAAATCAAGGGGTTGCAATTACTCCTCCATTCCCCCTCTGCAGGTGACCTTGGCCGTCTGGAAGGAAAATGCAAGAAAAATATGAAAACTAATTCCATCTTGAGAATCCTTTAGCCCTGCTACTCTTAAATTCTGCTAGCCTGTTTTTTCTTGTACTTTAATGTTTGACCCCCACCCTTGCCCCTCTGCTAGACTTAATTTCCGTCCAAAGTTTGTGAGCAATGACTACTGCCTCCATTTGGTTGCGCCACTGCGTACCTGGTTAAGGCACCATGCAATGAAAAACAATTAGTTTTCAGTGAGGAGATTTTTGTTTGCTCGATCATTCATTTAGATAAATGAAGTTGTAATATTGCATGCATTTCCTGGCAATAAGATAAAAACTGCTTACGCTGAACTGAAATCGCTAAGTATATAAATTCTCCTTGGAGCAGAAAGCTCCTCCTAGGACTTCGTAGGATTTAGGAGCTACGTAAGTAGGAAACACTGGCTGCAGCTGTCCACGTGGTGAAGAAACGCCTGGAGCGACACATTGTCGGAGGGCTGTTTCCTTCCAGCAGGTTTTGCAGGTGCCCGGGGTCTTGTTGAATGCCCAGTTACCTTGTAAGCGCAGAGCACCTTGAAGATGAGGAACCCGGGTAAAGATGCAAGTTGACTCGTTGCCGTGGGCCGGAGAGCAGGTATACCTATTCTCACGGCCAAGCGGGCAGTGGGTAGGCAAAAGCCAGACTATGCAGGCCTCTGGTTGCCACTTGTGTTACTTGAATACAAATTGGCAGTCTTACCTGGGCAAAATCGAAAAGAATAATGATAATTGTGAATTTGTACGAAGACAGCATATTTACAAACTGACAATGACAAGTATTTCCAATAAATGTGGACTGAAATTCAAGACTGTTAATTCTAAAATGTCTCCATCGTGTTTTGAGTGTCATGCAATATCAATCATCAAAAGAGACAAAGATATTGATTGATATTCATAAAGAGAGATTCTCATAAATCATAATTTATTGACACGTGGGAATCAGTTTCCTTATTTTGTATTTTTGTTGCTCATTGCTGTCATCGAATGAGAAATGATTGTTAAGCAGGAAACAATTGAATAAATGTCATAAATTATCCATTCTTTTCATTCATTATACCAACTTGATATCAACATTGGACTGCAAGAATGACATTTTCGGAAGGCAGCAAAAAGTCAAACTTTAGTACACCAGGGAGAAACTATATTGTTGCAGAGTGAGCTTCCGACCCATGGATCACTTTTCCAGAATAAATCTTGTTAATTTCTATTGTTCTCATTTTACATCACTGTTTATGTCTATTTTCTCATTTTATGTCACATTTCTGCCATTTCGAGCAGATTACAGCCACGAGGATGAATGATGCAGTCATACCTTTGCCCTGGCTGGAACTCATATCCAGAACCTTCAGTAGCGAGATTGTGTGTCAATCACTAAATGCACTTGGTCCTCGAGGTGGTTGAAGAATATTGCTCTGCAGTGTTTTGTGTTGTCCTGTCTTTTACATTATGCGTTCTGAGAATCATATGTATCTCAGTGTTTTACATAAGTATGGATCATTTGGCTAAACTTCTTAATAAGGAATTGATCATGTATTAATTTTAATGTGTGAATTAATTAGTGCTTAAACGATGTTTTTAATATTATTATAAGAGCCTTTACCATGACTTTCTTCCATTCAGTCTGGCTGTAGCCTTTGTTAGAAGTAGACCGTATGTCTGAGGTCCATCGGAATCATGCTAATTTTGAAAATGGAACATGTTAATATGAAATTTCTCACAAAACTTTGAAAATCTGCCACAGAAACATACAAATTGTTGACAGAAGTTTATGGAAATCAGTGTTTATCTCTCACACAAGTTTTCGAGTTGTTTAAGAAGTTTAAGGAGGGTAGGGAAGATGTCAGGCTGGCCTTGTACTTTGAAAACTCAAGACAATGTCGAGAAAGTTGCTAAAATTGTTCAAGGAGACAGTCGCCTGAGCATTCAAGCAATTTCTGAACTGTTTAACATTAATAAGGAAACTGCTACACAGATTTCACACATCGATCTTGACATAAAAAAAGTGTATGCAAAGTGGTACGAAAAATCTTCACATGTGAGCAAAAGGAACATCGAGAGAATTGTTGTGCTAACACTCTTGAAAACATTCAAAATGATCCTAATTTCCTCTAAAACGTAATTACTTGTAATGAATCTTGGAGTTTTCAATACGACCCTGAGACTAAGCGACATCCATACACTGGAAGAGCAATCCCCAAGGAAAAAGAAAACGTGAATGAGCAAGTCCAAATTCAAAGCAATGATCATCACTTTTTTCGATATCCGAGAGATTATTTATGTTGATTGGGTGCCTGAAGGACAGACTGTCAATCACTTGTATTATAAGGTTATGGAGACCTTCCGTGAATGGGTGAGAAGAAGGAGACTAGACATGCGTAATAATGACTCACGGATTCTTCATCAGGACAACGTGCTAGCACATAATCCACTATCTGTGAAGAAGTTTTTGGCGAAACACAACATTCCAGTGTTGGAACATTGACCGTACTTGCAGGATTTAGCAGTGTACAACATTTTTCTCTTCCCAAAAGTGAAGTCTGCACTAATAGAAACCCGGCTAGAGTCTGGATGCAGTGAAAGCTAGGGCGATGCAACTCCTGGAAAGTGTAGCAGAAGATTACCTGTAACACTGCTTCCAAAAGTGGAATATCTGCATGGAGTGGTGTAGGGATCAGAGAGGTGACTACATTGAAGGGGATAACATTTCAATTGTCTAATTTTTATCAGTAAAGAATTATAGCATCAGTCTGCTTTCTTTATTGACACACCTCATAAATAAATTATTCTAACATTATAGTCTATGCTTTTGAAATGAGTTGGCAGACACATTATGTTTGCAGTTGCTCATTCGTCAATTTTATCAAAATCTGTCACATGTGCCACTTGTGACTGATATTGCATGACATGCAAAACATTTATAGGAAATATTTGTCTTTGTCAGTTTGTAAATATGCTGTCTTCTTACAAAATCGCAAGAATTGTTATCCTTTTGGATTTTGCTCAGGTAAGACTCCCAAATTGTTCTCTCTTATTAAGGGATGCTAGTGGCAACCTTGTAACATATCCCTGGAAGTTACTACAGGGGTTGAATACATACAGGTTAGATTTTCAGCAATTGAAGTGCAGAAAATAAGCGCTTTCAAGGTAATGTTTATAAGCAAAAGTTACTTGTGTTTATGATATCTACCAGCACCCAACTATTGTTGAAGTTGATTTTGGATACACTGTCTGTGAATATGTGTGTGTGTGTGTGTGTGTGTGTGTATTTGTGGTGTATACGTATATATACATACATACACACACACACACATACACACACACAGATATACCGGGTGGTCCAAAAGTCCCAGAACGGTCACATATGAGAAATACACATCGAATTAGAAAACAAAAAAAATATGTGTTTAATAAGTAAAAGAATGCTATTCAATGATATCACACTTGATTTCCCACCACCACCCCCTGTGATTTTTAAATTTAAAAAACACGTGAAAATTTCATAAAACCCCAAAAAATTTCAAAGGGACGCTCTGCCCCTAATTGAGCTAGGAGGATGGTTGATAGCTCGTTGGACTCGGAATGAAGTCCTCTTTGCGATTCTACAATACAAAATAGGGGTTTCCATTTAAAATTTCACAGCTCTAAAACATTCTGGTACACCATACCTCCCAAACCCACAACCAACTCCGCCCACTCACAAATGCAACTGCCCAAGGTGCAAAACCTGCCCCATCCTCCTTACTTCTCTCACCCACCAGATTCACTCTGCCACTGGCAAATTCATCCTCTACCCTAAAGGAACCTGCCACACCTCTAACCTCATTTATATCCTCACCTGCAAATCTGTGGTAGCTTCTACCTGGGGTACACATCTACAGCCCTCAACCTCCGAATCAAACCACTGCTCCTCCACCCAAACCCTGGACTTCACTGTTGCCATGCATACCAACCACCATAATATCCACTTCAATGAATGCTTCCAGGTAGCGATCATCCACCCCTAGCTGCAATCAATCCACCAACACCTCAGTATGTAAAACATGGGAGAGGGCCTATATATCAGCCATGAGTGCAACCACAATCCCTGGTCTGAACAAGGCCACCCAGTAATGTCCCCCATTCTCACCTCTCACCTCCCCCCCCCCCACATTGCACATCTCCACACACCCGCCACAACTCACAGTTTTCAACAAGCCTGGTGAAAGAACCACATTTTTTCGGCACTGTCTAGAACTTCTTTCTGGATCTGGGAACACTGCAGGTCGCACTATCATCTTCATCAAGTCTCTTATTTCACTTGTACACCTGAAGATGCGGCTAGCGAAAATGAAAATTTGAATTGTTTCTGTGTCTGATCTTTCATCTTTACTTGTTAATTAGCCCTTGTTGCCCTCCTTCCTTTTATCCACTTTTTCCCCCGCTACACACACACACACACATACACACACGCACGCACACACACACACACACACTGATGGATGGCTATTAAGACAATAATAAAGTAAGTTGGTTCTGCAATCTACATATCTTCACATGTAACAGGTCAACAATATACACTGCCAAATTGCATGCCAATTTTTCTGCTAATTGCAAAGTAAAAGTATATGTACTGAAAGACAGCCTTCCCAAAACACTTATTGCTACTGATTCAGTGTTCATTTTGCATTTGTTATCTTGAACAGATGTCATTCTGTTTACCGATATTCAAAGCTGTTTCTCAGTTTTGCCTTTGTACTCTTAAAATAATTCAATATTTTGCAAACAACAACCTCCTTTATTCTACTTCACATGATGAAGAAAGGGGATGTGCCAAGTGCTGTTATATAATAGGTGTCTACACCTTGAAAACATTTTACAGTCTCAAATAAAGTAAACGTTAAATGCATGAGAAGGTTAGAAATTCCAGGAAAACAGAACTTCAAATAAGATTTTCGTTTTGTTAAATAAGATATGTTAAGACAAAAAGAAGAAATTAGATTAGGTAAAAGGTCATCTTTAGCAAAATGTTGTTATGTCGATACTAAAAGATACATAATATACCATTAACTATGGTTGAAATTAGAGTAGGACTAAAGATTTCAAATAGCACATGAAAGCAAAGGATAGTAAGCAGAACATTAGT
Organism: Lepisma saccharinum; assembly: GCF_977018435.1. Lineage (NCBI taxonomy): Eukaryota > Metazoa > Arthropoda > Insecta > Zygentoma > Lepismatidae > Lepisma > Lepisma saccharinum. The sequence continues at coordinate 114,314,314 of NC_139230.1, forward strand.
TTTAGCCTGTTGAATCCACCACAGCACACACAAATATGTAGTAAAGCATGTTATCTTATTGAAGGAAAAAAAAACAAGTAAATGAGATTTGTTAGAATATTACAGACAATCATGTCACTTCCTTTTAAAAATGTATATTTAAAAACTCTAGTTTATAATATTTTAATGTTAAAAGAAAGTTCAAATAATTACAATAATGAAACTATTAATTTCAAATAACTTTGTTTTGTTATCCACTTAATGTTGTGTAGAATGTCAAATGCAAACATCTTGTTGTGTTAAATTAAATTATGTCAGCAAAATACTTTTGCCCAAATGTCATCAAACATCTAATTTTTGTGTAAAATCTTCTTTCTGATATAGTATAAAAATGGATGTATGTGTGTATATGTGTGTGTGTTTGTTTGTTCCAGCATAACTCTTGGACGCCTGGAACGAATTCAACCAAACTTGGTACACATATCACTTGCAATCTTGAAAGAAATACTGTGGGGGTATGACACCCCTGGCAACCCTAGGGGTGGGGGTGGGGGTAACATGTAAAAATAATAAAAAAACAATCAATATTAGTGTGGAATCCATAGTTTTCGGGGTCGCTAAGATGAATAGTGACACTCCCAATGCCATTCTACTTCAAGACAACCCTGGCATCCCTAGAGCATTGGGGTGGGAAGGGGGTGACATGTAAAAATAATCAAAAACGACTGATATTAGTGTGGAATCCATAGTTTTCGGGGTTGCTAAGATGAATACTGACACTCCCAATGCCATTCAACTTTAAGACACCCTTGGCACCCCCTAGAGGGTTGGGGTGGTAAGGGGGTGACACGTAAAAATAATCGAAAATGATCGATATTAGTGTGGAATCCATAGTTTTCGGGGTCTCTAAGATGAATAATGACACTCCCAATGCCATTCAACTCCAAGACAACCCTGGCACCCCTAGGGGTGGGGGTGGGAAGGGGGTGACATGTAAAAATAATCGAAAACGACTGATATTAGAGTAGAATCCATAGTTTTTGGGGTCGCTAAGATGAATAGTGACACTCCCAATACTGTTCAACTCCAAGACACCTCTGGCACCCCTAGGGGTGGGGGTGGAAAGCGACCGATATTAGTGTGGAATACATAGTTTACGGGGTCGCTAAGATGAATAGTAACACTCCAAATGCCGTTCAACTCCAAGACACCCCTGGCACCCCTAGGGGTGGAGTGGGAAGGTGTAACATGTTAAAATAATCGAAAACGACCGATATTAGTGTGGAATCCATAGTTTTCGGGTACGCTAAGATGAATAGTGACACTACCAATTCCGTTCAACTCCAAGTTCATTTTACACTATAGTTAGAATTAATTATTTTCCTGTCTAATAGAAGATTGGGATAAATAAATGCCCGGGCAACACTGGGCAATCAGCTAGTATATAATAAAGAAGCAGTTGTTAAATATGAGATATAAGAATTGTATGTATTGTTTTCTACCACTGTACAGGGGTGTCCACAGGGGGGATTATGGGGTTGCGCCATCGAGATTTTTGAGGGGAGATTTTTCCCTTTAAACTATATAAAATTCAACATTTATATATTTTTCCAAATTATATGTAAAGATTTTACACCTTAAATGCACCATATTTAATCCATTAGATGAAGAAAAGAAAGTGTTTAAGGGTATTATCAAAGTTGGTGGTGCGGGAGAGATATCCAACTTTTACATATTAGGCCTTAATTGACATGTGGGTTCTGAATTAAATTCTTTTGGGGGGGACAGTATCCACCTCTAGGTCTTAGATTATGGTGGTTACTTTAGTTAGAGGGGGATTGAGCATTAAATTGAGGGGATATCCAATTCTTGTGATTGCTATTGTCTTAGACTGTTGCGGAAATTCTGGTGTGGAGACTGAGAATTAATTTTTTGGAGGAGGCAAATCCACTCTTCAATATCAATAGTAAATCTAAAATTGATTGAGTATTAAATTTAAAGGGGGAGATAGAAATCTCTTGATAAAGTGTTAAATATTAGATAGTCAAGGGATTTCTGTAGTGGAGAGAGAGTTCGAACATTAAATTTTGGAGACTGTATTTAGCTATATAGTACCCACACGTTTTTGACCCCAAACATGGCAAAGGAGAAACTGGAAAAGACTAAGAAAGTATTGACATCCTATTAAATTAATATTATTTAAAGCCTGCAAGAAATGGATGTAAAAATTTTCTTACTTGCTTCGATCGCAATGATGTGTTGCAAGGATGCATGTTTGGTGCTTTAATGAGGTGAATGTGAAGTTTTTATACTATAGCTGTATTACAAGACAAGCAATATTCTCGATTATGACGAACGGTTTTTGGGGGTGGTCTTGAGTGATGGGCCCACTGTTTAGGGAGGAGGGGCAGATCAAGTATAGTGTTCAGTAAAGCTAAGAAAAAAGTTACTTTCAGTAGACATGCTGTTGTAATTAAATACTTTGTGTGGATTACGATATGGTTTGAGGGCACGAATGATATGATTTGGGGGGAGGGGGTGCATGACATGATTTTGATGGGGATGTGCCATTGGCTTTGGGGGGATGGGCACCCCTCCCATTTTAGTTAGATTGTGACAATAGGGATTATTGATGAATTAATGAAATGGATGAAAGAATTATTGCAACATACATGTATGAATTAAGGGTACCATAGTGCATTGTGCTAATCACTACAGCATGGAGATACATAAGATTTTTAAAATGTGCCTGTGTATGTGTAACAAAAAGATGAGATCTGGAGTAATGCTTTTCTCTTTCTTACATTAAGGAGGGAAGTTCAAGTCTATGTTATGCTGAAGTACCATTACTTTCCTGAACAAGTTTCTACATAGCATTTCATTAATATATTATCCTTGAATATAGGTGACTCTTTCAATATATTTACCAATAGTTGAGTGTTATGAAAAACTGAATATTTTCATATGTACATAACCAATTTTCATTCATGGAAGTGTAGAAGTGTAGCATGAAATGAAATATTATCAGAAAGGGAGTTCCCTAATTTTGCTAGTGAATAATTAAATAATCACTATCATATTCACTTTAATGTTTTGAAATTGATGTTATGCATGGGCATATTTGTTGTTTCGATTTAGCAAAATTAGAAAAAAATGTAGTTTTGATATCAGTTAAGAACACATAACATTTCATAAGTTATCCACAAGATTAAAAAGGAATTTATGTTAAGCTTGCATGAGATAATCAGGTTCATGAAGTGTGCAAACAGAATATTTTAATATGATATTATAAACTTTTCTTAACATTTTGCTCCAAACTAATGACACTAAAGAATAATCTTGCAACTGGTTTGAAATACAAATTTAAGAAAGATAATTTTAAAGATTAATGTATAAGAAACCCTTACATTAAATACACTTGAACCCTCTAATATTTATGTACTTGTTACTCCAGTAAAAGTAAATACAAATAACCTTGATTATTGAAAACATATCTTCAAAAATGTAATGTCCAAAATGAAATGAAACTTTTTGTGATGAAAAAAATATCAAGTATAAAATTTGAATTTTAAAGTTTATACATATTTTATGTCTATCTGCATTTTATATGAACACATGTGATTGCTCAATTTATAGTTTAACATATTTCAAATATTAACTCTGTGTTCAAATGTTAAACACTAGATATAAACTGAAAAAAAGAGGTCATGAATTGGCCATAAGAAGTTTGAAAACTGCATGCTCTAAAATATTACTAAATTATACATGATGCAATATATATAAATATAAAACAGCAGATATACATGCACATGCACTCACATGCACATGTAAAGAAACAGGGTATAATAAAAATCATAACATTACACTAAACAACTATGAAAGTTATCTGCCATCATATGAACAGCAGTTATTATGTTATGTCAATTCATAATCTCATCTGATAATGAAGGACAATTCTGTTGGCCATTGCTTACAAAAATTCTTCAGTGGTATTGAAAATAACATGACATGCCTAATAATATTAAGCAAGAAAAGGTACTGTGTATCAGGGTAAGGGGAACTAAATTCATAATTACAAAATCATTGCAAGCAGAAATTAAATTTCTACATTTCCTTGTTATCACCAAAGCCTATTCTTACACAATTCTTTCAAAATTCCACTCTTAGTGAAACCTAAATATGATGGAAAATAACCATAAGTAATTAATTTAAAAACAGCATTTAACTTTGAACACAAATGCTCATATTTTAAGTATATTTTAAAAATTTACATTAACTTTTTTTTAAATGCATAATTCTCTTATAGAGTACCTCATTGATTGTGCTTGATATTGATGAAATGACAACTTCATAGTGTTTTGTTAGAACACAGTATTCATGAATTTATTCCTAATATGCTATGGGAGGATAGGTTTCCAGTTAAGAAAGAAAAATTGTAAATCTTTACTTTGTCTAAAAAAAACTCATCAGTTGATGGACAGTTTAGTAGGTCTCAGAACAATTTCTCACGCACAAAATCATTATTATTATTATTAAGTGCTCTCAATAAAAATTAAAATAGCTTAAATTAGAGATAGGAGCAATTTGACTGTACTATATCGGTTTTGGCTAATAAAGTCATTTTGGGGCATCAGTTTGGCAGAAAATTTGCTCATATTTTACTGATCTGATACTCATATGCATAACCTGTAACTTACTTCCATAATTCTACAGTTTCAATATCGTCATGCTTAGATTTATTTTAAATATATTTCCATAGTAAAAACTATGATAGGAATTTGATTACATAGATATAGAATATTAATAATGTGAATGTAACATTCAGGTTTTTTTTATATCAGACCAGTACAACATTGGTTATTGGTGCCAGTAAATTTTATACAAGTACAAAAGGTGAATCATTTATTACAATGAAATGCATATTTGTGTACATATACATTCATTTTTCATTCTGTAAAGAACAAATATATATGTGGAGTGTATATGGAAATGATAATAGCTGTTTTCATTCAATGGTAGCACATTTAACAGTGGTTCGAATCCCACATCAAACTGTAGGTTCAGCCCTGATTAGTCTACTGCCCATAAAGTGAAGTGGACTTAAACACAAACTTGTCTTTCAACTATCTCCTTTTCTTGTAGGAGTGAGGTTTTTTGGAATATTTTACACAAAGCATTTCAAATAATCATATCCACAAGAAAAGAAGTAACTCTCCATACACACATTCTGAAACTTGACTTAAATGAAGATGGTGTCATTAATATGCTACTTTGCAACTTGGATTTCACTTAGGCAATTACCTGCAACATGATTGAGTCAGTGTGAGAACTGATTGCATAAAATATCTGCAACATCAACAAGCATTCAATATGTTGATGATAGATTTGGCATCTCTTGAGAAACTGAGTAGAAAGAGATGGCAGATGAAAGGACTCACACACATATATACATAACAAGCAATGCAATTATACTAATCCTGTCTATAATAATGTCATTCTAGTGGATGGTGTGGTGTGCTGCAAACCATAAATACTGGATTTGAAACATAGGTAACATGTATTTGAATTCATCTGGATTAATTGGAATGATCCATTTAGTTATAAATAGAAATGTTTAGCATTATATTTTCTTCTTTCTTGTGCAATATTGATATTTCCATCAATTAAATACTGAACAGAATGTAATGATATTTCCACCAGAATAAACAACCTGTGGCAATAAATATGATGTTCAAAAAAAGTATTTAACTAGATGCATTCAAAGAAATAATATGCAAATATATATATACACGAGGAATATTTTTAAAATAAGTTCCGTTTTGCAATTAGGCCGCTGTAGTGCTGCACTCGCCATTTCGCACATGCACACTGAGGACCTGCATCTATGGGCTTGCCACAGATGGCAGTATGCAACCGTTTGCCCGAGTAGACAGTTGTTCAGGTGTGGTTACAATGCCTCGGACGATTGAAAATCCCGCTGAGTGTGAACTACATGCTGTCATTCATTTTCTAAGTGCAAGAGACGTGAAATCCATTGGCAGATTGCAGAAGTGTATGGAGACAAAGCTATGAGCGATAGCATGGTAAGAAGATGGGTGAGGGCATTTAAAGATGGCCGTACAAATGTGCACGATGAGGGACGAAGTGGGCAACCGTCCGTCATTAACGATGACCTGGTGCAGCAAGTTGATGAAAAATGCATGAAAACAGACACTTTACGATTTCACCTTTATCTATGGAGTTTTCGGAAGTATCACACAGTGTTCTGTATGAAATTGTGACAGTACGCTTAAATTACCGGAAGTTGTGCTCATGGTGGGTACCAAAAATGCTGTCTGAGTTACACAAAACCAAACGGTTAGCCAGTGCTTTGACTTTCCTTGAGAGGTACAGTGCCAAAGGTGATCAGTTTTTCAGCCAAATTGTCACTGGGGACGAGACATGGGTGTCTCACATTACACCAGAATCAAAACAACAATCCATGGAATGGAAGCATTCAACATCACCCAAGAAAGTGAAGTTCAAGCAAACAATTTCAGCCCAAAAAATCATGTGCACAGTGTTTTGGAATAGGTGGGGGGTGTTGCTTGTGGATTTTTTGCCTCGGGGTGACACAGTAAATGCTGCGACATATTGTGAGACCTTGAACAAACTGCATCATGCAATCCAAAATAAAAGGCTCAGTAAAGGGATCGTATTGCTTCACGACAATGCTTGTCCACACGCAGCGCATCGAAAAAAATTGATCATCCTCCCTATAGCCCTGACCTAGTGCCAAGTGACTATCACTTGTTCCTGCACTTATAGAAGCACCTTGCCAGTCAGTGCTTTAACGCAGATTACAACGTGAAAACGGCAGTGGTTATCACATCAGGTGGCCGATTTCTATGAAGATGGCATTCAGAAGCTGGTTGTATGATACGATAAGTGCCTTAATGTAGGTGGCAATTATGTTGAAAAGTAGATGTAGGCCCAGGCTTTCATGTAAAAATAAAATTATTACAATATGTGTCCTTGTGTATATGTAATATCAAAATGGAACTTACTTTTAAAATATGCCTTGTATATATACACACACATATAAAATATATATTTCATTTTCAGTGGAATCATATCCCTCTTTTTAATCTTAAAACTTAGCTATTAACTTAAATGAGTCAAAGTTCATATCGCAGATCTTTATGCTTTTGATTACACTCTAAAAATAAAACTATATATAAATAAATAAATACATGGATTCCATTACTGGACAGATATCGATTTTTTGCTGATGCTGATAAAGTATGAATATACAATTTACCACAGCTAACAACCAATATTTAACTGCTCTGATAAATTGAAAATGGATGTAATCAAATGACTACAGTGGGTTTTGCCTCAAGAAAAGAAACTGCTTATAGACAATTTATAGAAAATATTGGATCAGTAATTTTAGCAACGATCAAACACATTGATGTATCTACATCAGCCAATACTGGTAAGGTACTGACTAATCTGCTCCATCCCTACTACCTACTGTTTGTCCCACTTAATGCACACATAGGCTAATCAGGACTGGACCTACAGTTTAAAGTGTGATGTGAATCACTATGTGCCTCAACTGCGAATTGAACCTTGGACCTCTTGATGCAAGTTGACAGCACTACCACTATGCTACCACTATACTACATACTAGAGTCACAATACATTATGCCAACCTCCATGGTTAGCATCATGTACTATGATGTCAAGAGATCCTGGTTTCAAATCCCGGCTTAGGCATGTGTGTTCTATGTCAGTGTTCCTTCATTAATTTCATCACATGGTCATTCATCCTCAACTTCACGATTAGCCTTAAGTGACAGAAAAGTTAAGCAAAATAAGCCAAATCAGTCAGTCAGTCAATATGGTTACATTATATTTCTTCAATACTGTATTATATCATATTATACATGAAATATTTTTGACTAGGGATAGATAAGGCATCTACCATGAAAATACAACAATTCCATAGCTTATTTCCTCCCCAGTGGTTGCATAGTTTTTTAGGTAATTAGTTATTTTTGTTATTTAATGTTGCTTTTCTGCCACTTTTGGCTAATCACCAAGTTATATAGGTTGTGACCTTATAATTGTGGAAATGAATAATTTTGAAAACATTGACCATTGATTATTATCTGGTTCAGACTGATTGATACATAATTCATGAAGAACAGTTTTACTTCTTGGTATGACTAAATCACTTAATTTGGGTATGGACCTGAATATGCTCCTAACAATTTTAAGTAGGCTGAGGGAGGAAAAAATATATTTCTTCATTTGGTTTTCTATATTTTTATGACTCTTATGCCAATTAGTTTAGCTAGTTTCTTTTATCCCCCATCAGCAATATTACTAATATCAATTTATTCATTTACATTAGAAACAATGAATAAAATATTTTCATATTTGTGAAGAATACATGTTTATGTTCTTTTGTAATTATTCCAAGAGCCAATTTATCAATTGTATATACACGTCATGAGCCACTTCGTGGAGATTATTTATTTCAATAATAATTCAAAACATAATTAGGTAATTTAAATTAAATTTGTAATCAGTTACTTCCCGTACAAAAATTTCCATCAGTTTAGTGGTAAATAATAAGTTTAAATCTTTCCACACAATGCCTACCATTTTATATTGAGTTGGTACACTCCGGGTCATAAGTTGCACATTAGTACCCTTTTTGTACATCCCTATTGATCGGTAACCAGAAACTTCATATAGTGTATGAAAGTGTTTGGAAAAGAAACAAGAAAATAATAAGTAGTTAATATTGCAAATATTGAGGACTACATGAAGCTACATTACCTTCCTCCAAGTATTGTAAGACTAATGGAAGGGAAAGGAAACAAATATCTTTCTGGTGAGACTATTAGTTTTAGTCCTGTTCAGATAAAGTAGAACACTCTTTACTCCAATTAAGCATGTCACTTTATTGAACAGAAGTGTGCATGGATGCATTTTATCTTCTAACAAGCATGATGAAAATTGTGCCAATATTTACATTCTGTGGAAACTTTGCAAAATCCACAGAAGCAATGACCTCTACATTGGATAAAAATTTGCTGCTGCTGCAACTATTGCTAAAGATATAGAAATGTACAATATTGTGATATTGTATGTAAGAAGAACATTTTACACAACAAATATTCATATCATTATAAAAAAGCCCGCAAATTGATAATTTTCATAATTGATACCTGCAAACTGTTATAAAATAGACAGGATAAAAGCTAGATCTGATAGTGAATGTGTAAAGTTACATGACCACAAATCTTCTGCATATATTTTTGTGGATATTTTTTTGATTTGCTAGAGTCAGAAAATTGAAAGAAAAGCAGATAAAGGTAGGAAATTCCTCATGTGGTTCAAATATTTAAACAAAAGTAAAGCCTTATTAATAAACTCTTCAAAATAGCACTCTAAACATTTTGATTTTTCCAATGAAACCCACAAAATTTTAAATTTCACAGGTTTTTATTTATAGTAATATAATTTCCACCAGACTAGATTGGCCAAAAATAAAGAGACTATATTAAATCCACTTTATGCTCACATAGGCTAATCAGGCTGGCCCTACAATTTAAAGTAGGATCCAAACCATCAATCCACTAGAGATTGAGCCTGGAACCCCCTTATAACAAGGCAAGAGTGATACGACTATGCCATTGGTGAGGTCTAAGAGTAGAGTGAGAGAGATATCAGCATAAATATGAATGGTATGCAAAATGTTAAATACTGAAATACTCACAATGACTACATTGCTTATTTTAGTTTTACATTAGCCCTTAATCAATGGGTATATAAGGGCAACCTTGCATGGTGCTGATCACAGCAACTCAACTATGGCCAAGATAGAGTATGTGTGTGAACCTGCCTCTACACCCCCTCCCCCTTTATGCAATGCAAAAAGAAGTCAAAATTTGTTTTCAGTCCACCATATGCATAGACTGGTTAATTGGGACTGTACCTACAGTTTAAAGTGGGATCTGAAACACTATTTGCCTTCACTGGGTATTCAACCTAGGACCCCTTCATTACAAGGCAATGATGTTACTTCTGTGACATTAGGGAGGTCCACCATACACAAGGGAGAGATTTAACTTTTTATTTATATTTAGAAATCATCTTATATCCATAATCTGAAATAGAATGTAATGTTCACAGCAAGTTTTAAATACAATAAGCAGAAAGTGGTCAAGACAATATCTTGCAAATGTTGAAGATAATTCAGCACCAGTATGCATTTCAGAGGACAATTACTTCTTTTAATGCAACTTTCATTTGAAAGGAAACCAATCTTAATCTTGAAAATTTAACAAACAAATGTTAGGAAAATAAACTGCTCAAATTTTATAGCAGACCAATATAATGCAAAACCAAAATTGTAAATATTATAATAATAATATTAATAATAATAATTTTGTAAGTCAGTCTCAAATATGTCTAATTAAAAATGGGGAAAATCACTTTGAAAACAGCTTCAAAGTTAATATTCAGTCTGAAAAACTTATATTTTCTTTATATTTTCTGCTAGATACACTCACTCATGTCCATAAATTAGGGATAATGGCACATCAGACACATACAATTATCTAATGTGCACCATTATCTTACATGTGTGAGATACAACTGGAAATAATAAGAAAACACAAGAAATCAACCATCGTGATGAAAAGTAATTGTAAAAATGGAAAGAAGAAAATGTACAGTCACCCGGTGACACTTGTTCACAAAAGCAAATTTGAATGCTCTACAGAAATGTACAAATTTGAATGCTCCACAGAAATGTAAATATTGAATATGATGTCCCCTGACAGCAAAGCATGTCACATAATGATGTGGCATACTGTGGGTAAGAGTATTGAGCTATTCTTGAGGAATAGAGTCCCACTCCTGCAATAATGCTGTATGCAGCTCCTGAGGGGGGGGGGGGGGCAAGAAGGGGGATTCCATCCTGCATTGCATCACGTGAACTCATCTCATGAATGTTCTATTTGGGTTCAGATCAGGGAACTTGCTGGCCAGTCTAAGCATCAGATATCTTCTGATTCCAAGAACTCATTGACAAGGTCTGCTCTATGGGTATGTGCATTATTGTCCATAAACAACAACACAAGTCCCATTGCATCCCTGAATAGACAGACATATTGTTGGATAATCACATCCTGGTATATATGGCCAGTGATGAACCCCTAGCAAAGATGTGGAGAGGTGTATGAGAGCCCATTGTAATGCTAGACCACACAAGGATCCTAGTGCCTCCGAAATGATCACATTCCATGATGTGCTCTTGGTTATATGAACTTCCATGTGTCCACCATATGTACACATGTCTCATAGTGTAACATAACTGTTTTATTACCTAAATTTGATGCATATGTTTGGAAAATCACCCACGTAATACAGGGTCTTTGAAACATGTAGCAGAACAATATTTGCTTTTGGAAACATAAATGCATTATGTGAAACTGAATAAATATTTTCTTTGGAATATGTATTTAAAGTGGTACAGTCCATCAGAAAAGACAATGAAGGTGAAGTTCCCCTTTGTGTGTAGTACCATAAAATAAGGATATTCAAGGACTGTTACATTCTTAAATCTTGACATGAAGGATTAACATCATCTACTAGCAGTGTTTACCAACTTCCAGATATTTATTTCATATGAGGCTGAACTGCTTTGAAAAATACATAATTAAAAAAAAGGTACTTTCTGTGAATAATCTATAGGTGACTGCATAGAAGTCAAATGCCAATTGATATAAGTAATAATTTGTATACTAATTGTAGATAATTGTAGTAATTGTAGAAAATTCAATATATTAAAGACAGTAGATGTATAATGTTGAAGTATATCTCAATATACATTATATAATCAAATTTGTAAAATATTATTGCTTGAGCTAAAAATAAAATGTTTATATGTTGAGGACCTGAAGATGAGTTGCATTAATGTACATGTATATTAACATGCAGTGCTGTAAAATACCAAGTGCACATATTTCTGTTTACGTTCTCTACATAGCATGCAGGATGAAAATTCACAATAAGTATGGGCATGTGTGTGCACTATTTCTCTATGTGAGTGTTTCCCAAACATTGTGCTGCAACACTGCAAGGTAGCTATAGTTCCATTATGAAAGAAAAATGAAGGAAAAATATTCCTAATGTTGCAGTCTAGTAGTCAATGTATATGTATGAGGCTTATGTCATGTATTTTTGTTGGCTACACAATTTTATAACTTTTAGACTTCTAAAACTATGACTAGTGCATACTACAAGTAATTAAAAACGTGTGTTGAGAAGAAATGTTTCTCTCTCTTTCCATAATTGGTTCCCAACATCTAATTTTAAAAGTTTTTGTTTCAAACTTTAATCAAACACCATCACTAAGTATGTCATGGTTGAATGGTTGTCTTGAAAACAAAGGCATGTACTCTTACTTACATGCATGGGCTTTAGTTTGTAACAACATATCTTGTAGAAATAGTGAAAAGTTTTGTTTGGAGATAGAACCCCCACACACCCTATACGCCTTCATGGCGTGGTGCTAAGCACAGGGGAGCACTTTACCTTTTTTTTTGATAGAACATTAAATATTGCATATTTTATAGGTTTAAATATTTAGTCACCACAACTGATTTATAAATTTTAAGTAAAAACTGAATTCACTGAACTTACATTGCTATGCAATTTATTTATTTTCTATTATTTTTCTACCTGGCTAAGTTATTTCTGAAGAATAAATAACTTGACATATTAACCAAACTGCAATCCAATATGCTTCCAAATTTTGGATCAGTAATGAATTATTTTGCAAGTACAGAAAGATTGGGAAACACTGCCTTGTACTATTCATAGTTTAGTACAACAACAGAAATGTCCACCACCAAATAACATGCAATCTGACAGTCATTGTGCAATTCATTCAAGTCATCAAATGCACTCATACTAGTGCATAAAGTTCTTTCAAAAAAGTTCTATATCATGTGGTATGAATGAATATTAAGCATGATGAAATGCAACAAACTGTCAGAGATATCAAAAGACAATTTTCTGACAAAATGCTTATTAAATTTCCCACCTACATGCTTATGCAGATGACAATCGCAAAAGCCACATATGGAAAATTGTATCTAATTAAGAAGTTGCCCATTGAATGTCTATAAAATGACACATTCCAACGAATATTTTTTAAACTATGATGTGTTATTTAGCTTTCATAAGTCATGCATTAGTTGTAGCACACTTCAATTTCCATCATAAGAAGGCTAGCCGATATACAATTTACTTTTCTAAGCTTAGCGAAATTCTAAGTATATGTGTACTCTTGCACTATTTGTTTTAGATTTTAATGCATATTAACATTTGCCAGGAACTTTTAAACCTGACATTTAGAATGCCTACGAATGGATTTATGTCACACAAAAATGGGAGAAAAGAAAAGAAAAAGCATATATAATTTCTACAGATCTAATCAGCAAAAAAATGCTGCTGTAATAATGTACAAGTCTTAGTAAGTAATTGTTCACATTCACTCAAGACATTCCTCAAGTGATCATCAAGGTGAAGGCTGCTCATGTCTAAGCATGTTATTAAAGTACTAAATGATAGATTAAGAGTTAATTACTTTCTTGTCACTGTTCCTCCACTGATTACCTGCTGCTGGCCAGGTAGCGATTCCGGAGATCAGGGTCCTCATCAAGAATGCTGTTAATAGCAGTCTCTCGTAAAGCACCACCTGCAGCTGCATAAGATGAGGTGAGGTAAGACTGAGAAGGATCCCATTCTGCTCGTCGCAGAGTATCATCTATGGACTCATATTCATACGATTTATATGGTGGCTTAAGAGATGGATGTAGAAAACCCATATAACTCTGCAGAAAAAAGAAAAAATTAGAAACATTCTATCACCTATTAACAAATAACATATCAAGATAGTTATCTCCCTCTGTGCACAATTATCACTCACAAAAAATACATATGATAACAAATCATGTAATTTATAGTTTACACTGTCGTAAATATTACACTATTAGGATGTAGTACATTAGTTATGTAACAATCAATTTCTTCTATTGTAATTTTGATATTATAGGGTGAGTCAGAAATATGACTACACACATTTTAAGTAAATGTAGTGTGTTACTGTGCAATGTAGAGGGTATATTAAACTTGAAGCTTCATTTTCTCATTTCAAATAAGAATCACATGACTGAGCTTACAGTATTAGCCAAGATGGTGCTGAACATGCAGCAGCAGCAAGTTCCAGTTCCAGTGGGGCAATTGCATACCAGAATGATCATGACAACTGTGAGTACAGCAATGAACTTAAACTAAACAACAATTTGATGAAAGCAGTCATTTTCTCCACTTTCCAACAGCCGACGGCAACAATGTTATGTTAAAATCACGCCTCATGGCCTCACAGCATTTTTCTATAGCATGTCTTAATATACTTCTTGATACAAAATGAAAAATGAAAAATACAGGTTTCGTTCAACACAAAATTCTTCATAGACAATTTCAGTGTGTGTTTTTGCAGAAAAGTCACATCTACAATTTCGTTTCCCAGATCCAATATCTTAAACAAAGAATGAGAAATTTGCTAGACAGGAGTCATCAATAGAATGCAGTCTTAAAAAGAGGAGAATTCAAAAGACTCCAAAATACACCACCAATTAACACACTAATACTCCCTCTGTCCCATAATTATTGTCTGGTACACCTTTGTTTGTTGTCCCATAATAATTGTCCGATATTCAAACTGTGACATTGATGTATACAGAAGAAGAAAATGAAAGACGGGAATGAGTCATACAACTTTATTACTGAAGGATCAGTACAAATTGGCCGATCAAGTATCCAAAAGAACATAAATATAAAGTAATCAATCCAGGATCAATACAAAGTGACCAAGAAGTTCGACAAAATAAAACATGAAGACGAAAGAGATTGTTGGTCCAGGAAGGTTGTCATCCCATCAACGAGCTAGATCTAGTGCTGCAGTGCTGCTGTAGCCTCGTCGTAAATGTTCCAAGGACACTCCAAGTGAGATGGCAGGATGTTGCGGTGGTTCAAGTGTGCATTTTGCATATGGGGAATCCTGTAGTTGTTCCACCTTGGACGTGCATAATTTCAATGAGACAGGACTGCAAAGTGAGAAAGACGTTGTTGAGATTGTCACATGTCAGATCAGAGAAAGATGTTTCAACGGCGGCGATCAACTCATCAATAGTTTGTGGAGCTGCCTGATTCTGGAGAGACTGAATTGCCCCGAAGTACTCCAGATCTAAAACATTCATGTCCGGACTGTTTGGCGGTTGGCATACGAGATCCAAGGTGATTCCACTGGCCGCTGCAGCATCCATCCAGGCGCGGTCATTGGGAACGATATGCAGATGCGCATTGTCCTGCTGAATGGACACCTGGATTCTCCCTGCGTGTAGTCCATGAGGCCATTGTGCATCTATTGCTGGGATTAACTTGTTGATGAGCATGTCCCGGTAAACATCTTTGGTAATAGTTAATGGTTTGGTGACCATTGTACCAGCAGGATGATTCCTGCTGTTCCTCTTGGCAGGTTCCTTGCTGACGAACGGGCAAATGCCTAACTTACCATTAAAGCAATGCTTGCGACCAGGATCCCAACGAGGCCAGGTGACGGCAGCCAGAAACATGATCTTGAGAATAAACGATTTGCTTTTACATGTTCGCTGCGGGTTTGGTTCATTGGGCAGTAAGTACAATTTCTAACCGTCCTTCATCAGGTAGAACCATTTTTCATCCACATGAACTGTCTCCATCATCATGTTGAACTTCGGATTTTCGCTTTCAGGACAAGCGACTGTGGTAGGATCCAGTATTGACAAGGCAAATTTTAGACGTTCCGTCTTGTTGCTATCAGTCAATAATGGCTTCAGCGCATTCGTATGCACTTTGATCTCTAATGCCTTCCTGTGTAGGGTACTCTTAGCAACGTTTAGCACCACTGCCATTGAACGAATATTCTGCCGCTTTCTCAGCGGTAGGTGCTGTAGTCATTGTAGGGCGAGATCCTTCTTCTTTGGTCTGACTTTGCCTTTCATCTGAGATGCAACCGCAGTACAAATGGCCCCATTTTTCAACGATTGCCGCCCCTGTTGCCAAATATGACGTGCTGTTCTCGTACTTACATGAAATTTCTCGGCCGCACTAGTCATGGCACCTTTCTTCACTAAGCCAGCCATACTGTTTTCCAACAGAAACTCGAACACTGCCTGTCATTCACTGTCCGTGAGGTTCTTGCTACCCCTGTCATTTCCTATCATGGGTTGAGTGTTCATGGCTGTTCTTCTCACACGTACTCACTGAAGGAGTGCTCTACTAATGATTTGCAGTGTGCCTTGCTAGACCGGTTTGCATACAGTGCCACACCGGTGTCTTGCAACCCAATGCCCCCTTTTGGTAATCGTCTGGGTGGTATTTGTTGATCATTGCGATAAGGTCACATTGTTCCTCTTCACAATCTTGAAGACTGATCTACTGTGCCTCTCCTCATGCATGTTCTTTACATCTGCCTCTTCGTTTGTAATTCCTGTATTACCATTTTGGCATACAGGACTATAATTTTGGGACAGAGGGAGTAATACTTTAGAACCTGAGATTAGGAAGGAGATCCATAGAACTTAGCATGAAAAATGTTTATCACACTAACATGAATCCCCATTACACTTTAATTAGCAGTATAACTGCAAATAAAAATTGAATTGGAATTATTTGTGCATCATATGATAATAACATTTTGTCATGTGAGAACCAAAGGAATGTAACTGCAAACATGTAGTGTTCAGTTTTTTTAACACATCTTCTCGTTTTGAAGAGCTCTATTTGGAGTCAGATCTGTTTAGTGTTAAAGTGGAGTCATACGTATATATCCAATTTTGTGATTTTCCTTTTATTATTATTATTATTATTTATTTTTTGAGATATGTTGATCTAACTTCAAATAGTGCTTTTCAAAGTGAGTAGATACGTTAAGAAATTGAAATTGGTTCTTACATGACAAATTTAAAAATATCAATTTCAATTCAATTCAATTGGCATTATTGCTGGGCGAGGTTCAGCAAATGCTGACCTACTACATTACACTAAAAAGGAAAGAACAGAACAATCAATGAGTGCACAGATAAAAAGATATGAAATACTGCTGTTGCCTTGCACAAGGGATCCTGGGTTGAATCCCGGGGAGGAGCACTGCACAGTAGTTCAGTTCCCACTTATACTGTACTGACCATAAGGTAAATCTACCCTCTGTGCATTGCACTTTGCCAGGAAGGCACATAGAGAGTGTGAGGGTAGGAACCCACACATTCCTCATTACAGTCATACTGGAGGTGATGCAATTAGCACCATGTTCCCACTGCCTTTACTGCTCATGGTTTTCTCTGGCTGGGTGAGATCCAGAGCAGGGATATGAAAGGATATTGTCTGAAAAATTCCCATCTGAGATCACCAACCATGGGAATCATGCTCGATCTCCTGCTTGGCAGTCAGACATCCTATCCTACCCTAGTCTATGCAGCTCTTATGTGAGCACAAAAAGAACTTATAATGAACTTATAGATAGATAAAGTATGAACAGCGTATGTAAATAAAAAATTACAGGCTATAAAAGTAAATTATTAGTCATTAAAGTTCAAGTGCTGTTGCAAGTAAAACAATTTCTTTTTAAATCATGTGAATTTTTGTTTTCATTGCACCACAAAAAGTGGCACACTCGTTTGAGTTGAAGTCCAGCTTTGTGGCCAGAAGTACAGCCGAAGTAAGTGTTCGGAAAGCAGCAGTGTTGCTTACTATCAATTAATTTAACCATATTCAGGGAATTTTGTGTATCTGAGACTCAAAGAAAAGGGCTAACGGAAAGATTGCTACGTAAATATTAACTAACTGGAATTTCCACGTCATCGCGAGTAGCCAAAAATGGAAGAAAAGCAACACTAAATAACGGTGTGTTTTATCACACAACAATTTTCAATTTTAGCACTTGTAAATATCGAGGCTTAGCAGCAACTAAAAATCTCAATTTCAAGTAGTCTCGAGTAACAGTCATGTTCTCTGAATGAGTAATAATTTCAATACATATTTTCTTATTGGCACGCAAACGATAACAAAGTTTCAGGCAGCAATTTGTGTGACGAGAATAAAATACATTATGTAGCAACCATTTGGTAAGAAAAAATATTTCGGAGACACGGGGATTCGAACCTAGAATTTCAGCTTACAAAGCTGGCCTTTAACCAACATGGCCACAAGCCACAGTGAAGAAACCAAGCTATTCGAGTAATTTATCCATAAGATTGCATCTTTTCCTGTCCAGTTCGAAACTTTTGATGTCACTTCTCGCTAATTAACTTACATTAATTTGAAAGCAATACGCTTCATCAGATATGGTTCATATGCTGTACACATTGGTGACAAAATACAAATGAAGCTTGTGCATGAAAATTAATGAAAACGTTGGGAAGTTGTGCTTTTGTGGAAGGTTAGTGTTTCCACCCATAAATGATTACCATTCTCTAGTTCCCGTCAATATAGTGGATTCTGCTATGTGACGACAAATCTCATTAACCAACGGCACATAAATTATATTATTTTAAACTATTTATTTCAAAATGAAGAGTCATTATTCTGGAATCTACGGAGGTATTCATTCATTCGGTAAGAATTTTACGAGAGTCACAATTCTATTTTTGTGCTCCATTATGAAACCAACGTGTACGTGTAAAAAAAGTAAAGCCTGACAATTTTTATTTTACAAAAATTTCATTTACTGTTCAAGTTAAATCAGAGGACAACCACTGACTTATTTTTAATAGCTCGGATGACTGATGTGGGGGGGGGGTGTTTACCTCCTCTCATGTGCCCCCCTGGCTGTGACATAAACTCCTCTTCCTTTAGGATTTCTATTATCTTTCCCATTGCATATTCAATGCCAACTTTGCGATTCTGTTTGCCAAAGTGTATGGGGAAGGAGTTTATTTATTCCTCAAGCCTTCTCCTGGACTAGGATAACACTATTTCCGAAATATTATTTTTTTGCATCATTTTCAGGAATTGCAACAGAACTATTTCTGCCTCGCTTATTCTTATTGCATTTTTCCCTTTTCATTATTTAGTGTTGCTTTTCTTCTATTTTCAGCTACTTGTGACGATGAAGAGAGACTGAAAAAGAACACCCATGCTCAGGCCAAATTCGAACCCGGGGCCCTCGCATTTTAAGGAATTGTGATAACTACTTCATCACGAACGTCAAAAACGCGTTTCTTTTTAAAATAAATTTCAGGAATATTTCACATTTACATTACTTTGATTGTAGACGTGGAAATTCCAGTTAATTAATATTTATGCTGCAATCTTTCCGATAGCCCTTTTCCTTGAGTCTGAGAGACACAAAATTCCCTGCATATGGTTGAATTGATTGATAGTAAGCAACACTGCTGCTTTCTGAACACTTACTTCGGCTGTACTTCCAGCCACGAAGCTGGACTTCAACTCAAACGAGTGTGCCACTTTTTGTGAACAGAAGTGTACATGGAATTACATTGTCTCAGATCATCAATTAGTGAATCGTATTGTATGTTGCAAAAGTATTTGTATTTCTGTAACTTTGCTTTTTTTGGAAGTACATTCCAGGTTTTTAGATGCAGTATAACTACATGAAGATAAGCACAGGTTGTTCCATAAAGCATATTAAGCATGAGTACATTTTAAATTATAACATGGGATAATCTGAGTTTTGTGTATTTATTACATTATTAAATAGTACAAGGCATTTGCAGTATCCTCTTTCTTGTCATCTTGAGAATTTTGTGTTGATTAAGCACTGGGAGGATACTGATCATAATAGCTAAAGCTATGTGTATACCTTATAAATTAATTTTGTCCTTCCTGTATTACTGTGATGTTATTTACATTAAACAAATGCAGGTGATTCATGTAGAACATTGTAACATTAATATACCTAATCAAGAGGTCCCGGGTTCAATACCTGGTGGATGCACATAGTGGTTTGGATCCCACTTTAAATTGTAGGCCCAGTCCCGATTAGCCTATCTGTGCATAAAGTGGACTTAAAACACCAACTCAAACAAAAAAAAATTATATACCTGATTAGTCATATACTGTTAATACATTCTGGACATGCAATAGGCATAGCCTGCCTTTCGTTATGCACTTGAATTGTGTTTGAATGGCAGACTATAATCACACCACACCATGTCTCTTGTGCATGTGTGTTGAATCATATTTCTGAAATTCCAACCGCTAGAAAGCCCATTTTCTTCATTGTTGAATTGTACTTGTACTCATGTCATATTATGTTGAATTGTACTTGTACTCATGTCAAATTATGTTGCATTTTTGCTTATACTCTTGAGAATAGCATTTGACATGTTATGTGCACATTGTGGAAATTCTTTACAAGATCCACAAGATGGATTTCACAGCTAGTGATGATTTTGAATCCGAAGAGGAAGTTTTAAGTTATTTTTTTATTATTTCTACATTATGTATTTAAAATTGCTTTCACTAACTTTTATTACAATGTTACAGAAACATATTCATAAGTGTGAGAAAATGTATATAAAATGTAACATATTACAGAGTATATATCTGTGGAAAGAAGACATCTTATAGATTTCAGATAAATTTGGTAAATAATAACAAACAGCAAAATATATATTCTGTGATTTTCTGGAACACAGAAAAAAAACAGTCTCTGTGGAAAAACGTGGTATTTTCAGGCTAGTCTGCAAAGTGTTATTTCTGGTGTGAACCAAAAGGTGACTAAACAGTGAAGCCATTATTTCCAAGGTGGATATTGACAGTGACCACCAAAATTAATGGAATATAACTCATCAAGCTTCCTCATAACATGTACCTGTTTCAGGAAATTCAACCCAATTTATGAAATCTTAACAATTTATTGATGAATTTAATAGTTGGTACATTTGTGTTATGGTCTATTCTTGAATTACAAAAATACAGAGTGAGTAAAAAGTCACTGTGTACATACACTATGCACAGATAAACTGACCTTTCTTTCCTTTCTTGCTGTTTATATTACTAACCATGGACTAGCCACTCTAGACACATCAACAGCAGTCATTCATTCCCTCTCCTCCTTTCCCATCCCTTACCCTACAACTCACAATGCTACTCATTGTCAGCTAATCACAAGTGCACATTGGAAATGGTTTTGTTATTTGAGGCTCATGTGTTTTTAGTGGAATAAGTTTTTGTAGTGGAGAGGACTACAAAAGAAGTGCAAATGAAGGTTTTCTCATACAGATCCACCACAACATAATGCAGTGTAGAATTTTAGAATTTGATCGATACATTTCACAAAACTGAATCAATGATGGATACACCCCAGTCAGGCAGGCAGGTAGAGGGAAAATAACAATATATTTCTCTTTGCACAGAGCAAAGTCTAAGGAAGTCATTTCTTAAATTGGCACAGCAAGTGAGGAAGTTGTACGGCACTGAGAGAAAGAAGGAAAGAAAGATATAAAGAAATAAAAAAAGTATTGATAAAGCACTTGCATTTATGCTTGTACAAAATAACAACAGTCCAACAACATCTACAGAAAGAGGCAGCACAACAAATGTGTTACATATTGTGAATGACTTTGAAGACTTTATTGCTGTCAATGGAGAGCACATTCTTTACAGGACCTTCTTTCTGATGGGGATTGGTTTTGTTTATCTGATTACGTTAACAGTCATAAGTTATACTTATGCAATGAAATTAATGAGAAGGGTGACTGGTCCAAAGACTTCAGGAAGACTGTTGCAGTTACTCTACAGAAGAAAAGTAATGCCAGGAAATATACTGAATACAGAAAATTAGCCTGATATTGTACTCAGTGAAAAATCGCCTGCAAGTACTAAATAGTAGATGCTCATTTGCTAAGATTGAAGGAGAGTTAGAGTGTTAAAGTGAGAGTAGGACAAATGACAGAGGGCAGTGAAATTTGGAGAGGAGTACATTATTCAACAACTACTTAGAATTAGTCAATAACTGTTTTCAGAATGAGGGAGGGGTAATAATATGAGGAGGTAAAGGTAAAAAAGGTAAAGTGCTCCCCTGTGCTTAGCACCATGCCATGAAGGAGTATAGGGGGTGTGGGGGTAACGCCCCACACTATATTGATCTGGTCGTGAGTGGGGGTGATGTGAACAGCATCATGCCCCTGACTGCCTTTACCCCCCAGGGTTTCCACCAGGTACCCATGTCATTCGACGCTGGGTGGGTGCCGGGGCCGCTTCCAACGTTAGAAAAGTTCCCGGATTTGAACCAATAATAGGAGGAGGAAGAATAAAATATCTATGATTTGTGGACAACAAGGCCATGTTAGCAGAAAAAAAAAGAACAGTGAACAGTATGTTAGAAGATATAAATGCCCATAGTGGGATGAAAATAAATTTGAATAAGACAAAGGCAATGGTTATTGGGAAGAAACCAAGGAAAATTAATGTAAAATTTTAAATTGACAGATTGGCAGGTTCAGGTAACTGGGATGTATCATAAGCAGTGACATGAGCTGCAGTCGGGATGTAAAAGTAAGAAGAGCAATGTAAAAAGAAGCCTTTAACATGATTGCTGCTGATGTAGCCGATCAGTGTAATCATGTTGTCTCACGATATGTGGGTGATGCATTTCGGTGCTTTGTTTGCATTTGTGCAGAGTTTGTTTTCATGGAAAACCAAAGCACCAATTTTGCCACTGCTTTTGTGAGACAGGGAATAGCAGCAGAGGTTGCTTTGTTTCTCTTAATTATTTTATCTGTTTGTAAGTGTTGTGGCTTCGGTCTTCAATATGAGTGATAAAACTTACATTACAACTGTGTGAGCAGACCACATATACCTGGACCAGTTGCGTCGATTGGGTTTCAAAACTTAGATTCATTGATTGATTGATTTGTTGTTTTGAGTCCACTTTGTGCAGAGAGAGGCTAATTGGGACTGGACCTACAGATTAAAGTGGGATCCAAACCACTATGTGCCCCCACCGGGTATTGAACCCGGGACCCCTTGATTACAAGCAATGACATTACCATCCCACCATCTGGTAGGCCCTCCAAAACTTTAGAGGGGGTAAGGTGATAAAACTGGTGGGGGCAGGGCCATTTTACTTTCCCTTGGTAGATAAGGTTTAGGATAGTGAAGGGCAAAAGTGGCAAAAAGGAGGGGCATAAAAATTATGAAAATAGCACTTAAAAAGGCATCAAAACAGGCATTGAATAAGATTTTCTTGTTAGTTTTCTTAGACAGTTGCACACTTATTGAATTCGAAATGGCAAATATCCACCCTCTAATCACAACAATCCATGGTAGAAGTAGTGCATATGCATGATTTTGCATTTTTATATTTGTCTGCACACATATTAATTAAATAATTTATGTTTGTTCTAATAAAATCATACCAAAAGATAACAATATCACAGTATACATACATGCTAATATGCACAATAGGCAATAAGGTATGGCATAGAGATGATTACAAGATATAATATTTGGATATCAGGTCAATCAGTGTCCAAATATGGGCTACTGATGGAAGCAGAACTTATTTATTGACAAAGGCGAGGCAGGCGTCCGGTCATCGGGAGATGCAACGATGACAAAGCAAAATAATAAAAAAATGTGTTTTTTAAATATTTTAGAGAAAAAGTAAAAAAAATAGGTCAGAATACTTGCATATTTGAGCAAAATTAGTCACGCGATGCCATGAAACAGCTAGAAATACACAAGAGATCACTAAGTTTAGCACATCAAAAGGGGAGCCCAGTTCTACCGCACATGCCCAACCGTCCCACTATGTATTCTGTTGAGTGCAATGGTGTCAGGCGAGCCAAGTCATCACAGCAGGTCTGCAAATCCAAGGTCCTTCGACCGCTTTACCCCCACTCTTGAAGCTCTGGTCATAAGAGACCTTTTCTTTAGACCCCTCTTTTACAAACACGGTAGGGTTTCCGTGGCATCATCAAGATGGAACTTCTTAGAATGTCCAACAATGTAGGCCTAAAGCATGCAACGCTCTTGTTTTTAAGCGAAAAACACATTGAAGAGCATCGAAACACAACTTACACAGAATACATGAAGGAAATGATACATAGAAAAAATATATAAGTAAGCAAAAGCATAAATTTCCCGAAGGTTAGTGCTAGAAAGAACTGGGGGGAAAAAGGAGTTCTGGATCCATTGTATTTCCTTCACAGTATTTCTCCATTTCAATTTTATTTTTGATCCTGCAGTTCAAATATCGATTTCGGAAAATAATGTTCTTGGTTTACAAAACACGAAGTACTTCATGTTGTTTTGCATTTACTATACGATCATATACACCGTAGAAAATAATGAATTTGGACATCTCTACTTCACATATCTGTATGAACACTGTTTTCGTCATTATCAATGTAGGAATCCCCCCCCTCCATGGTTGAAAGCCTGACCCTGACGTTTGGCAAGTTTTGCAATGACGACATAAAAATGTCACGCTTCGCCACTGTTTATTGATATTAACATTGAAAGAGAAAATTTGTTATTGCATAAAGCCTGATAAATACACAATGATCATTAATTTTGATAATTAATAATAATATATTATCACTATCCAACTGCACCATCTCCTCACTCATACCTGACAACCTCTGCAACCCCACTTTCTTTCTACCTCTTCCCAAAAATTCACAAACCAAACAATCCTGGGAGACTCTGTGTGTCCAGCTACAATTCACCCACTGAACGCATATCAGGCTTTTTAGTCCCTCACCTCCAACCCCTCGTCCAAGCCCTGCCCTCCTACCTCCATGACACCAACCACTTCCTTGACATCATCCACAACTTACCACTTCTATCACCAAACATCATCCTCACTACAGTTGATGTCACCTCCCTCTACACCAATATTCCCCATGCCCATGGCCTCCATGCCACAGAATCCTTCCTCAACAGCTGACCCAAACCCCACAATCCCAGCACCCACTTCCTAATTCAACTAGCCAACCTTGTACTTACCTGCGACAACTTCTGCTTTGGTGACCAACATTACCTGCAGATACATGGCACAGTTATGGGTACCTGCATGGCCACCTCTTATGCCAACCTGTTCATGGCAGGCTGGAACAGGAATTCCTTGACTCCCAACAACTGAAACCACTCCTGTGGCTAAAATTCATAGATGACATTTTGCTCCTCTGGACACATGGCGAACCCTCCCTCACTACATTCCTAAACCAACTGAACAATTTCACTACCCTCAAATTCAACTGGTTCCACTCCAAAGACCAAGTGACCTTCCTAGATGTGGACATCCACATTGCGGAAGACCACTTGGAAACTTCCATACACATCCAACCAACAAACCACCTCCACTACTCCAGCTCACACCCCTACCACACCAAAAAAGGCATCCCATTTTCCCTTGCTCTCAGAGGCCAGCGCCTCAACTCATCCCCCTCATCAAACCAAAACTACAACCTACGCCTGCACCAATCCCTAACCAACCGTGGCTACCCCTCCACCGTCATCAACAAACAAATCACAAGAGCCACCTCCCACAACTACACCAAACAACCCAAAACCAATCCTCCAGCTCAAATCACCCAATACCACCCCAGCATCACGAAAATCAGACATACCCTCCACTCCCTCCTCCCCATCCTGCACAGTGATCCTGACACCAGGGACATCTTTCGGGATAAACCTAGGGTCGTCTTCCATCGCCCCCCCCCAACCTCAAGAACATCTTGGTCCAAAACACTCCCACCCCTTCCACACCACTCTCCCCAGCTCACAGGTGCAACAAACCCAGGTGCAAGACCTGCCCCATACTCATCACCTCCCCCACCCTCCTGATCCCCACAGCCACAGGTGAGTTCACCCTTCACCCCAAGGGCATCTGCCACTCACTCAACCTGATTTACACCCTCATCTGCCAAATCTGAGGCAACTTCTACCTGGGTGAAACCTCCACCCCCTTGAACCTAAGGATCAATAATCACCATTCCTCCACCCAAAACTCTGATTTCACAGTTGCCATCCACACCAACAGCCATAATACCACCTTCAACAACTGTTTTCGTGTTGCCATTAACCATCTTTTACCCCTACACAGACACCTCTTTTCGCAGGCGATGGGAAAGGGCTAATATAACAGGCATGCATGCCACCATACCTCCCGGACTCAACCTAGCCAACCAATAACCCTTTCCCCTCTTCCCGAAACCACCCACCCACCATGCAGTAAACACTGGTGAAAGTAACTTTGTTTTCTATCTACTGTTTCTGGCAACACTGACAGTAATGACGCTGCCGTCAATATTCTGTGCCTCTACTCTTCGTAACCACAATCTCTTTCTTCTCCGAAGAAAATGCAACATGGGTAGCGAAATATCAAACTTTTTCCTTTCGTGTGGTAAGTGTTTACTGTCTGCTTCTTTATTTGTGTTTATCTGCCCTTCTGGCACCTTTTCTCATCCTCTTCCTGTGTTATATATATATATAGTGTGTATATGTGTGTATATATATGTGACTGTCTGCCCCTTCCCCTTCACCAATCTGCAGAGATTTCACACCCTGCAGCCAAGTCTCCCGATCTGACACCTTTAGACTTCTCTTGTGGGATAGGTTAAAGGAGGAAGTCTAACATGATGCACTTACAACCTCAGATGACATGAAACATCGCATTGAAGCAGCCTGCAACAGGATTACACTGAATAGTATGGTACGGCATGGTATCTAGTCATTACAGCATCAATTAGAAAAGTGTGTGGGGCAAATACTGGAGAAAACTTTAAACATTTAATAACCCATAGCGCTAAAGCCCGTGAGAGCCTTGGCTTACCTACCGACTGCTGGTCTCCCTCCCACACTGTTCCTCCGTCACCTGTTAGAGCGTGGAGATCTTAGACCAGTATTGGGGTGACGGGTGGTCAGCCCGACGAACCCCCAGCCGTTGTAGGTCTTCTTGACCGGGTTACCGCTCACTCATTCGGAGCTCCCCAATTTCCTCACGATGGTGGGTTGCCACCGGCCCTATACGTAGGCCGAATAAATTCCGCCAGAGCCGGATTCGAACCTACGCCGTCCCGCAGCGAACGATCTCAAGACGAGTGAATGCCTTAACCCGCTCGGCTACGGAGGAGGACCTTTAAACATTTATTGTCCTGAAATTCTTACGTTTTCTGTAATTTGTAATTGAATGTGTACAATGCTCTGACAAAGAGAATTCATACTGTAGAAAAACAATACTAATAAAGTTTGTGTGTACATTTAATGGGATTTAAATTCCTTCCTGAACTGATCATAGTTCTACATAACAAAGTTGCATTCCATCACTCTTCCTCTTTCATTTTTAATGTTGTCCTCCGATAGACACATGAATGAACTGCTGATGTCCATCTCGGTCATTGTATCTCAACTTCACATTCACGAGTCACAGTCAAAAGGGGAAACATGTTTGTTACGACACATGCATGACATAAAAAGGGGAAACATGTTAGTTACGATGCATGAATGATGTGAAAAGGGGAAACTTGTTTGTTACAACACACGAATGAACAGTCAATAGGGGAAACATGTGTGTTACGATACATGAATGACTTCAAAGGGGGAAACATCTTTGTTAGGATACATGAATGACTTCAAAGGGGGAAAACTTGTTTGTTACGACACTGAACTTCTGAGAGATTTGTTTGAAGTGTTAACTTCATATTACAATTACTTGGGAAATAATTGATGTATTACAATGTAACAAGCGCCATTCTTAATGGTATTTTTTCCTACTTTCAATTGCACTAAAAATAATATGGGGTTTCCATTTAAAAAATCTTAAGTTTGAGTTGAAAATCATATTTCCTTATGTGGTTGAATGAATTGTATCCACTAATTTCATGAGCACCTCTCCTAACTTTATGTTTGTGCAAGTAGTTTTTCAATATTCATTACTATTTATAAAATATTTGTGGTGGTAATGTTAGATGACACCTTGCATATATATATATATATATAATTTTAATTTTAATTTAACTGATTGAAGCTCTGACAGATAACAGAAATTTCCATGTGTATAAACTCAAGAACAAATGAAAAATCTTCTTCACATAAAGTTTCAGCAGTAATAGAAAAATCCGTTAATACATGTATGTATTTCTGCACTTGAATTGTTAAGTTCTTGTGCTCAAAGTAGAAATACCTGGGTTCAGGATGATTGTTCGAGTCTTGGGAATAGACCAAAAAGGGGTGCTGTACGTAATTTATCCTAGCTGAGGGAATGGTATCCCCACCTCGTATACTATATTCAATACTTGTACCTACAACTGACATTCCATCTCAATGCAGGTGCAATTAAAAAGAGAAAAGGGGTAATTTAATCAAGAAATTCCTTTTTGGGAAGCCCCTGAGGGGCCCCCCCCCACATTAATCCAAAGTGAATAGAAAAAAATCCAAAATGTAGCACTATTACGTACCTACAATCATGCTAAGTATAGCAGAAAACTGTCCCACAGTTTATCATAGACAATTTTTAAAATATATTGCATGAAAGCAAAATTAATAGTGTTGCCACCTATTCATAATGAGGCTATTTCGTCAAGTAATGGCTATGTAACCTAGTTAGTTGTGCTTACTTACCACAAAAGACTACTCTTTCAGCAACTATTACTTTTCGTAAAAATATCTGCACAAAATATTTTAAATAACCTAAAATTACCAGGAATAATGTATTTCTAAAAATATTTTGTCCAGCCCTATTTGTACCCTACTTAGTGCATATCAAGAAAAAATGGTTTGCAGCATTAGAACATATATATCTATACACAGTACCTATAACAAAGCAATGTTTACCTCTGACTGGGGTACTTATCAACACTTATAATGTTTTCAGGGCCTCCCCGATGGCGCAGTGGTAACGTCGTCACCTTGTAATCAAGGGGTCCCGAGTTTGATACCCAGTGGAGGCACATAGTGGTTCGGATCCCACTTTAAACTGTAGGCCCAGTCCCAATTAGCCTTACTGTGCACAAAGTGGACTTAAAACATCAAATCAACAACTTATCATGTTTTTATTTATTATTTAATTGTATTGCATAATACTATTTTTTCTTGGT
Organism: Lepisma saccharinum; assembly: GCF_977018435.1. Taxonomy (NCBI): domain Eukaryota; kingdom Metazoa; phylum Arthropoda; class Insecta; order Zygentoma; family Lepismatidae; genus Lepisma; species Lepisma saccharinum. The sequence continues at coordinate 114,343,473 of NC_139230.1, forward strand.
TGAAATATTGAACTAATATCAACACAACTTCACATGTGTGTAGGATCCTAACTGACCCCAACAGTTTATGGTAAATAAATTCCATTTTACAAAAATTTTTGTACAGCAGTGCACCTTCGAAAAGCACATGTTTGGAAACTTCCTTACACAATCAGCTTTAGAGATGGAACTAAACAACTAAAGTTAAGGGTTAGGTTATCTGGTATCAAGAGAAATACTGGATTTCTGTGCTGGATTGGTTTAGTGAGTGAGGCTGGTGCATCATAATAAGGAATGGATGTCTGTGGCAGTTATCCCTATAACTTCAAGTAACAAATTATTACCACAAGGGCTTAAATGTGGCACTTCCTTAAGTTTTAAGGTCTATATTCTCCTTTTCATGCATAAAAATGTTCTGCTTTACAATAACCAACACAGAGATGAATAGAACCCTTATGAACTCTTCCTGGGAATGACTCTTTCCTATTCCAGGAGCAGAAGCAAAAAATGTTATCACATATGGATAGTAATTCATAACTACAATCCACATACCTTTATTAGGGAAATATGTTTAGTACAGAGAGATACAGGAATCCATTTTGATAGTTTTCATAATCACTTTCTTAGGATATGTTGAATCGCATTGAAACAAAAATTGTTCCCTGCTGCCCGGGAGTTGGAATGAGTCTTCCCATGGGTAATTATAATGGGGAATATGTACACCTTTCTGTAGGTTGGGATAAGTTCAGTAAAGTATGGGATATGGTCCCCTTACCTTCCCTAGGTAATATTTTATACACATTCCAGAAGTAGGAGGAAAATATGTTGCTTATGCTTGTGTTCACAATACTTCATTATATGCATAATCAAAGCATTTTGTTTTTACAATCACTTGAAATTGTTAGTTAATTTAAATTGTTAGTTGTAACAGTGCAATGCTGCCACAAGAAAACTGTTATCAGGAAGGGTATATAATGGGTCTCTTCTATGCATGACACAGCTATGACACAATTGTGGAACAATGTAAGAGCAATGCAATATTGGCTGGAAAGACATGCTGGCATGAAAATGTTACACACAAGACAGGCCACCAAGGTAACATTAATCCACAAAACATACTTGGCAGAGGACCCTGTAGAAAATGACAATTCCTGTCCTCCACGATATATGTTGATGTCCCAAAAAAAAAAAAAAACACCAGCACAATGAGAAATTACCAAGAGACAAAAATTGGCCCAAACAAATGTCAATGATATCATTAATCAATGTTTGCAGTTGAAAACCATTCACAAAGCCCATGTATTCATCCATCAACCATGGCACATTAAATAATAGAAAACAAACTGCTGTAAACTCTATGAGTGCCACCTGGAAAGGAACAAATGGTAGTTTCTGATGATGTTGGTTGAGAAATATATGAAGGGGAGAGGGGCATGTAATAAAGTAGTTTGTATGTACACCATAACTATTATGGACAGTATTATCATATTCTTTGCACTTCTTAATAAATGGAATTTCACTTTGAAGTATGTCATTAAACTACCACTTCCTGTTTGGTGACGTAATGAACTAAGCTACTATGCCACATTAATGAAACTTTGTTTGAATACATCTTACAGTAAGCAGCTTATGGTATGGAAGAGAATCTTAACTGAAATTCAGCACTGCTAACAGAAGGAAATAAAAGTAGCATTATTACTAATTGTTGTCAGCAACTGCATTAAGCAGCACCAATGTAAAGTTAAAGATCTCCAGAGCACATTCTTGTAACTCAATAACTCTTGTATTATTGAGAGAGAGAGAGATATTCAGTTAGATTGTTTTGTAAAACGATCATTTTAAAATTATGTTCATGCATTTAAATAATGTTCATGAAAGTATAGTTTTAATCATGTCTGCTTCCTCACATGATTTTGGGACATTAGTGCACCCAGAAGAAACTTTTTGGGACACCAGGACAAATAATACCATTCCAGGACATATAGCAACTCTACAAACAGGACGTTTTCATTTGGATAATTAGGTATGTATGAAAATGGTTAGAAAAGAAATACAACAAATGTAATAATTGGAATTACCATGAATTTGATTGATTTTTTATACAGTCTGTTAGTAGGATTCAGTTAACAAACCTCACATAAATTATGGCAACTTGTACGTGTGTGTTCCAGAAAGTACATCCAGGGCATGCAACAAGCACTGGACAATTAAAACATCTGCCCTCTTTCAAATAAATTTGGATGGAATTATGTTGATGAAACAAAATGTGTGTCATTTGGCCAACAAAAAATTAACAATAGAGAATAATATATAACGCAAATAGGATCAGTAAAAATTATCACGTTTTTCATTTTTCATAATATATTCAGAAAAATATGCGATTGTACAGCAGGTTACTAAATTTGTAGCAGGAAAAACTTCTTTTAAAAAATACTTATGAAATGTGTACGATTACGTATTTTTTTTGTAAAAATAATTTTTATGTGTCATTCTTTTAATGCATTTAATTCTTTTAATTTTAAATGTGAAAGGGATTGCATATTACAACCCTATAGACAGTAGCATACTCAGTATTAAAATGGATGAGGCATGAACACAAGATGTAAAGCCTGACATTCTTTTAGATGAATGTGTGCATTTCCCCAACTTTTTGCACACGAAACATTATTTTTTGGTATTAAGGTAAATAGAACCTCCATGAATATGGCACTAGGAATATTTTTCCCACTCATAGTGTTTTAGTATTACTGTATTTTGTGGTCACAGGACCATGGAACTTTGAACTTTAAGTAGTGAAAGTCCTGAATCTTGCATAGGGTCAAATAAATTGGTATGTATGAATTTGAAATGCCAATGAGGATAATTTGGTGGTGACCCAGGTGCCACTATGTTCAAGAATGTGAGAGTAAACACCTGAGGGTTGACTGCAAATTAATCTATAATATTTCTCCTCTACTTTCCCCTTTATCAATTTCTTTGACTTTCAATAAGATAAAGGACTTCCATGAACTGGATTTCAAGGCTTCAGGGGTCCATGTACCAAACATAACCAATAAATCTATCTGTAAAGTAATACTACATTCATGTAGATGGAAACGGAATAAGTATCCTAAACATTGGACCAAAATACAACTGTTGTATTTTTTATACCCACCCTCTTTATCCATGCTGCTTCTTTTTCGTCATTACATAGTCTTTCAGCTCGGATGAAAGGCAGCCAAGAAAGTGAAGAAAATAATAAGGAGGGAATGCCCTTATAGTGTTAAAAGAAAAAGAGGGAGATGAAACTGGGGTAGGTAAGTGCAGAAATGAAACCTATTTTGTCAGAATCCCCTATTGTAAAGGTGTCTCCGAAAGAATTGAAAAAAACAAAACAGTGTGAGGGTATGGTGTAAAATGTGGGTTGAAAGCCCCTCGGAGCATTGAAAAGCATTTCACAGGATATAAAAAGGGTGGGGGGAGGGATCGGCAAGATAACCCGGAAGGGCAAAAGGGAGTTTATAGGATTGGATGTGAATGTGGGAAGGAATACGTGGGACAGACGGGAAGGAGCATGCGCATCAGGTGGGGTGAACACGACAAGGATATAAAGGAGGGGATACCCCAAACTGGACTTTCAGAACACATATTAGTTAGCGGGCATAAGATCGCAACAAGGGAAGTTATCAGAAAAGTGAACAACAAATTGGATAGGAATGTTTATGAAACAGCCTATATATGCACGGATAATTGGAATAAACTTAATAGAGACGACGGGAAATGGAAGATGGATGGATTGCATTTTTCAAAAAATGGGATAAAGCTGTGAATAATGATGCCAAGTTGGGTTTCCATGTTACGTCTGAGGTCAGGAAGGCCACTGAGGTGGAAATCGAGTTCACCTTGGACTGGTGATGCACAGGTTTCATGAGGGGAAAACCAAGGAGGGGAAGTTTGCTTCCTTCTCCGTGTTGAGCATACGCTGCACATTCGCTTCTCCCAAGCACTGGCCAGGTGGCTTCTAACAGCTGCTTCGGACTTTTCTTTTATGAGGTTTTAGATTGTAATATGCGCGGTTTTAGATTTGTGTGTGGACAGAATGACGGTTTTTATAACTACAATGCGGGTTATTCAGTAAGTGTTTTTTACCATAACCTTTAACCTGTATCTTCAACTAACACTTTCTTAACGTGACACCATGTTTGGTGCCTAAGAATACGCATTAACCTGAAGAAGGAGGCAGTCTTGACCTCTGAAACGTTGTTTTGGTCAACAAATCATACTCACACACGTAAGTAATTGATCTGAGATCTTTTTTAAAGTTCTTCATTATTTAGCTGTGAGTAATACGCACACCACAATATGTTATTTATACTCAAACCCTACAGATTGTATTCATAGTATATTTTCTGGCATAATATCCTGCAAGCATTTGCCAATGTTAATTTACTTTCTCTGCACTTTCCGTTTAGCGATTACATGGCCTTCGTCAAGGATATGTTAGGAGAGCCCCGCCCCATCTTGGGATCCCCCTCCCTTATATCGCTGTCGTGCTCCCCCCACCGAACATTCATACTTCTTCCTGTTCGGCCCACATATTCCTTGCCGCATTGGCAAACTATTCCGTACACACCCTTCATCCCTCCCTCGTTTATTTCTTCCTCTTTTCTATCTTTGTTATACCCCGTGAAATGCTTATCTAAAGTTTTTGGAACTCGCATCCCACACCTTACGCCATATCCTCTTACAAGTCTTTCGATTTTCTACGATATTCCGGGAAAGTATGGAATGCCTATATATTTAAATTTCCCCTCTTCATCTCTAACTTCTTCTTCTCTTTCCTTTCAGTCTTTCTTCAGTTTATTCCTTTCTGTCTTTCTTTGGTTTATTCCTTTCCAATTCTTTCCCATATGTGACCTTCGCTTTACTTAAATTCCTCCTTAACTCCTCTTCTCTGTATCCATTCCTCTTTCCGATTCTCATTATCCATTCGATTTCTTTACGCAAATCAGCTTGGTTATTACATAATCTGTGAGCCCGCAGGAAGAAGTTTTGGAATACGTTTTTCTTTGTCCTGTTAGCGTGGGCCGATTCTTTGTTAATATATAGATCTCCTGATAATGCCTTATGATGAACTCCTGTGTAAATTTTCTTTCCCTCTAGTTGAATTGTAAGGTCTAAGAAACTAATCTTATGGTCATCCATCTCTTCTTTAGTAAATTTTATCCTTTCCTCTTATTCCCCTAGGGTTTCAAATAGTTTCTATACCTCCTCCTCCTCCCCAATAACAAGGATATCGCCTATGTATCTGCCGTAGAACTTAATTCCCCTGTTTATGAGGCTAAGTGCTGCCTTCTTAATAAAGTGCATAAATATACTCGAGATAATTCCTGAGACTGGGTTCCCCATTGCTAGCCCTTCTTTTTGAATGTATATCCTCCCATTTCCCCAAAAATAGTTAAACCCTGTACACAGATTAAACCATCTAATATACTCCCATGCCTTGACGACATCTATTCCTTTACTCATTAACCATCTTTGTAATGTGTCAGCTGCTTTTTCTCTAGGTAAGCTGGGGTATCAATTTACGACATCAAAGTTCATAATGCGATCGCAGTTATTAACTTCAAGTTTTTCGATCTCTTCTTTGGCGTGCATGGAGTTCTTAATACTAAATTCTGTTTTTCCCCCACTCTTTTAATTCTTTTAACTAGGATTTTGGCAAGCCCATAACCTGGGTGGCTATACTACAGCGCCTTGAATAACGTAGTGTGGAAAACGACCCAAGAAACTGGTTCCCCAGATGGATGAGAAACACAGATGGCAGTGCGATCAATGTTGGTGCTAATTTTCTTATGAAAGTAATGCAGCTTTGTTACTTTTTGGAATATATTATGTAGATTTGTTTGTCTTGAAAGGCGGTACGTGAATTGTTGGAAACAGTTATATTTGTGGAGTGATTTGCAGTCACGAAATGACATTAATTTGGAAAGAAAAGTAAAATAAAATTAATAAATAAATAGCATGCGTAACACAAGAAGAAACATTGCAAAGTGATTCCGGACGTCAGGTGTTGGATTGTGATTGTTTTATTTTTCTATGTTATTAGAATATAAATAGTATCCTGAGAGATATTTCATACCGAGGCGACAAACCACAAGTGTCGCTTGGAAGCGAGCAGTCCGTAATCAATGCAGCCTTTCAAACCGTAGGGACACAAGCTCTGACTGCACCGTTTCCTCAAGGAGATTTTACACCAAAGCGACACGCGACAAACGATACGAGGATTTCACACCAAAGCGACAAGGGTCCTTCGGTCCAAGGCAACTTTCACACCGAAGCGACACATGTTGCTTGGAAACGAGCCAATCAAGAGCAACATTTCACATCGTAGCATCATGATGGGAAGCACAGGCCAGTGTTCGGTTGGTGAAATCCTCAAGCGATAAGTGTCGCGTGACCCTTGTCGCTTTGGTGCGCAATCTCCCTAAAGCAAGACACGCATTGCATCGCACATGCGCGAACAACAAACCACGGCAACATGTTGCAAGCTATTGAGGAAATGGCCCAGTTTGAGCGACGCACAAGCGACAAAGCGACACGTGTGACTTATCGTGTCGCCTAGATCTGTTGTTGTAATGTGCGGTTTTTCGTGTCGCCTATCTGTTGTTCGCACAGTTAGCAGCGAACACTTGCCAATAGACCGAAGGCACCATGTCTCTTGTCACTTAGTTGGGAACTCCCCCTGTAGCGCGTCGCTTCGGTCTCAGCACCCTTCCTTTAAGGAGCTTTCCGACCGAAGTAAGAAGTAGCACGCGAATACGCCATATGAACGTGTCGTTTGCTGTTTGGACCCTCATGTGCAATGAATGCTATTTTACAGTCTGGAAGTGTGTGTCACTAGTGTGACAGTGTGAACATCCCGTGTCGCTTGTCCCATTGGTTTGAAAGTTTCCTTACACTCATGTCGATGGCACTAAGAACGTTTTGTGGGGTTCCCTTTGTCGTTTCATGGAATCATCATTATCATCATCGCCGCGATTAGTTTAAAGCGGAAGAAAAGAGACAGTAAATATCCAAAATACAAATGCTTCAGTGTGTATATCTTTAAAACAAATGATGATGGTGATAATAATAATGAACCTAATTCATAGACAAAAATTTAGTTGCCAAGAGCATTCCACGCGTAATTTTTCTCCCATATTATTAACGAAAGTATGACAATAACAGGAAGTGGTCGACTGTCTAGAATGTTCGTTAATATCTTCGCGACCACTGTACCAAATATCATAGCAATTATCACATTCATAAAAATGCTTTATGTAAAAGAATCAGACATTGCAGCAAAAACTCCATTTACTTCCATTATAAGCAGACGAATACCAAGCACCGGGTTCAACACCAGCACCTCTAGCAGATCATTTTTGAGTGGAACCAACCAGAGTGCGCAGAACTGTGCCATTTTCCACACTACGTTATTCAAGGCGCTGTAGCTATACATAGGAATGATAGGTTGAAGGGGAATCCTTTCTTAATGAGTTTTTGAAATTCCGAAAGCGGTTGGGATTTCCCCCTTTTTACACCCCTCATTTAACTTTTTCTTTTCCGCTCTTGCTATTGTTATACTGGTTTCTATGCCTTTCTTAATTTCTCGTTTTACTCTTTTTATTGGATTCGAATCTACAATCTTGAAATCATTTGTTGTCAACGTTGTTGTTGACGAAGGCCATGTAATCGCCAAACGGAAAGTGCTTAGAGAAGAGGTAAAACCTATAAGAAGGAATGTATATGAAGGGTCGTACATATGTAAGGGAAGAGAGAATAAATTAAACAGGGATGACGGGAATATCGATGAGATGTGGGGGAAGATGTTCAAGAAATGGCATGGGAAGGAATACTTAAAAATAGGATTTAACGTAACCCCGGAAGAAACACGCAAAGCTCAAATGGAAGAGGAATTCACACTGGACTTGACATGAATGGGAATGGAGGAGGAGGGAAAAAAATGGAGGGGAAATAGAGGGGAAAGGGAGGGGAAACACCCAATCTCGCGCTCTACGAGGAAACATTAGAGTATTGCAGCACACGCGGACCGTGGCTATTCATAGTATTAAAGTTTTAACATTCCAAGGATCAGTTTCGAATTGGGATACGGCATAGTAGTTTGACGTCCACCTGTCATGAGTTTTAGATTTTTATTTTTTTTAACCACACACCTTTTACCAATCCTATATCCTGAACCTGTGGAGAGTTTGACGTGGTTATGATTTATGCATAACCTAAATGTGAGCAGCCTGAGGAAGGGAGCAGTTGCATCCCGAAACGTCGCAGGAGTTACCTCGATACTCGCAAAACGTAACTTAATATTATATATATATATATATATATATATATATATATATATATATATATATATATATATATATATATATTAAAATAAAATACTTAATTGTTTTTAAAGTTAGGACTAAATGAGATAAGAGTGAAGAGTGAATGATTAAGAAATACATTTTGTAATTTATCAGTCTCCTTATATATTCTCGGTGTTGATATTTCCACTGAGGTTTGGAACCATCTGCTTGCAAGAACCATGAGTGTGGACTCATTTTTCGATGCATAAAGCTACTTGTCTCTTTTCTGTAAAGCAAAAAACTTAACTCTTGCATATAAGTGAAACAATTGAATTGTACAAAAGAAAGTGTTGTATTTCCTTGCATTATCAATGGGATTTCTGCTTCAGTACAGTATATATAAGTGAAGTACTGTGAAAATGAGGACATGTAGTTATACCATTATTGCTGATGAAAAGATTATGTAGGTATTTTGAATTGAATTGAATTGAATGTGCACAAGCTCATACAGCTGAGTACACGTGGGCCCTTTGCATCACTTCAGGTGAGAGATCTTGGACCACTCCCTGTACAGCCCTGGCCTGGCATGTACAGATTTTCATCTCTTTGTTTAACTGAAGAGGTTTCTGGCAGGGCAAGGATTTGACAGCTACACTGCGGTAGAGATAGTTCCAGTATTTGAGGTCAGACACATATGCCATGGGCATAAAAAATTTAGGGCCATGCTATGACAAATGCCAGAACAACGGTGGTGATTATGCTGAAAATTAGGTTACGACTCACTGTTACAAATGCAATAAATTAGAAAAACTAAATATGCTGACCAAGGTAGTAATTTATTTTATTAAAAACATAAACTAAACGTAACGTTTCAACCTTCTAGCAAGGTCTTCATCAGACTCTGTATCAAGTACAAAAGTTTTGTTGAAACGTTACGTTTAGTTTATGTTTTTAATAAAATAAATTACTGACTTGGTCAGCATATTTAGTTTTTCATAATCATGGAAACAAGGCTTAATGGTGTTACAATAAATTAGAACTGTTTTTTGTTTCTTGTTTTATTTATGACTAATCGGTAGGTACCTTGATTTTTTTTTTCAAATTGGTGTATTTTTTTATTTTTTTACTATTCGGTGTTATTTTTCCCAAAATTCACATTTTCATTTTAGCGCATTTTCTGGCAAATATCTGAAAATATACCTTCATGGTGTTTTTGAACTACTGTTTCAAATTGTAAGTCACATGGCCTACGCCTCTTTGTGAAAGTTTGATATCTTGAAAGTTATTTTGGGAAAGTTATTTTCCATACCCCCTTTTTAATTTTAAGGTATGGGTTTTTAGATAATGGAATTTTCCCCTTATATACTGAAGGGTGCATAATGACCATAAGTGGCGACGAACCCCAAACAATTAAATCAATCCATCTCACGTGACAGATACCGATATATTATGGCACAAAAATTGGCATTATCTTTTTTTTACTTGTTAGTGTTATGTTTCCCAAAACTAGCGTTTTTGTTTTAGAATATTTTTCTACCAAATATACCGAAACTTAATACTCCATTGTGCTTTTAAACTAAAATTTTAAATTGTAGGTCACATGGTCTATGTATTTTAGTGACAGTTTGATGTTAGAACAGATTTTTGAGGAAATAAAAGTAAAAGCTCCCCTGCACTTTGCCATGAAGGTATATAGGGGTGTGGAGTTAGGGCCCCACAATTTCTTGATCACAGCTGAAGGTGGGGTGATGTGATCAGCACCATGCTCCTGGCTACCTTTATGCCCCAAAGTTTCTTCCAGGTACCCTCTTGATATGATGCAGGGTGGGCACCGGAGCAATTTTAAAATATCCCGGTTCTCCCCCACAGGGGATCGACCCCGGGTCTCTCGCATGGTAGTCAGACATCCTAATGACTGACCTCCATTATTTCTCGCTCGACAAATGCCAATGTTGCACACTTACTTTGGTAATTCAATTATAGTTTACTCTTGAATAAAATGTTGGAAAACGTGCATGTTCTATAACCAAACATGGCCTAGAAAAGACAAGAATATTGGATTTTATGGAATTTTTCGTTGTTTTAGGACATTTTTTTAAAAATCGCTAAAAACATCAACAATTCGCATTTTATGCCAAATTCGCATTATTTCGATATTTCGAATTGGCGAAAAATATGTCGAGACATCACTGTACATTCATAAACACGACTTCGCAGCAATTACCATTTTTCACGGTTTTTGCGTTTGCAATAAATCAAGTTCCCTACTAATTGGAAATTACTTTCTGGCCACCTCTCGTATAAATCAGTAGATGGAAAATGAAAATTTAGCAAAGCTGGCAGAGAAAAGTCAATTCTTCAAGGAAGTGATTTGCTTTTATGATTGAATGGTTCGAGTAAATATGATATTAAAATATTTAAGTACTTATTATTAGTATTTTATTTCATAATATTGGACATTAACTTCACTCAGTGAGAGATTAATGACCACCTCTCACGAGTTTTAACAGACAGGACAGAGAGTGGCATTAATTTCATTGCAATACTAGTGTTGCAGTAAATTTGAGGTTGGGAACACGCACTTGCCAATTTTTATAACGTTCACAATTGCAGATTTATGTTTCACTTTTTGGCGATAGTGTTCAATATATATCCCGTTTTGTTGGATTCTTCTGGATATCTAAGAATAGTGGAATTTCATTGTAAACGTATGTTAACTTGTGCGAAACCAGTAATACGTCAGGATGATGAAAGAAAACCTTTGTAAGCACTGCTACATTAAATAAGGTGAATTGAGTCAGAAGAGTAATAAAATTCCAGCAGCATATTTGCAGTCTGAAGCTCTTCTTCTTGATGCATGCAATTTTTGTTGGATGTTGCAGTCCGAAGACATCCAAAAAAATCAATTTCATATGAGTGCCATGCATGCAATTTCTGTCGCATGTTGTAGTGAGATACTTTATCAGGTGGCGATATTCGGCAAAAATCGTATGTATCAATGGAACCTATTTGTTTCCATGTTCCTTCATTTTGTCCAACATAATGACTTACTACGACATCAGACAACTATTGAACGACACCACCCGCTCCCATCCCCTCTATCTGTTGACAGTTCTGTCCCCTTACTACTCCCAAAATGATAATTCAATGCATTTTCCACATAATATTTAGAGGCTTAACACATTTTTCTGCCCCTTCGGAAATTTCTCTCTCTCTCTCTCTCTCTCTCTCTCTCTCTCTCTCTCTTCCTGCCATCACTGGTTTCTGGCACTGTGGTTGTGTTGTGCATAAAAGGGGCCTAAAAGTTGAGGCCAAAACTTAGCAACAACATTTCCTATTCCCGTGCAGATTTCCATAACAACATTTTTATTTATATTTATTTATATATAAATATATATATAAACTCAAGACAAAATTCCTTGACTTTTCCCGGATTTCCAGGTCTGTCGCCACCCTGCTTCTATACCTTTGTGTCAAAAGAGAAACATTTCAAAATTCTTCATGTGCTTTTCATCTACAAATTGATTACTGTGAAACAATAACAATACTCACATCACAAGGATGTGATTGATGATATTTTAAGTACCAATTCAATTGTTTACTTCTATAGGAACATTCATTTAAAAAATACCTGGATCTTTCAGACTCCTCTATAACGCAACAATTAGTCTACTATCAAGGGTAACCTACTGCAGATAGGATTTATATGTATTGTACATGGGTTATACAATAAGTAAAAAGATATGCTTTGGAGCATCCTATGCTAAAAAGCACACCAATAAAATGTTTTAGAAAATAATACTTGTTTGGCCTTCACATACTATTTTGTTTAATTTATTGTTGATTTTTTTTTTATATTTGTACATATGGTATAAAACATTTCACTTCAGATTAACCCCTTCCCTACAGCTACTATGAAGACGTCGTGAGTGATAGTATGGTCAGACGATGGTGCAGACAATTCACGGAAGGCCAATCGAATGCATCACTTCACGTGAGAGATCTTGGACCACTCCCTGTACAGCCCTGGGCTTGAATGTAGAGACTTTCATCATTTTGTTTAACTGAAGAGGTTTTTGGCAGGACCAGGATTTGACAGCTACACTGCGGTAGAGATAGTTCCAGCCTTTGTTGTCACACATATATACCATAGGCATACAAAATTTAGTGCCATGCTACGACAAATGCCAGAACAACGGTGGTGATTATGCCGAAAATTAGGTTAGGACTCACTGTTACTACTGCAATAATTTAGAACTGATATTCTTGTTTTATTTATGCCTAATCGGTAGGGACCTTGATATTTTGTTATTTTTTTTTTAAAATTGGTGTATTTTCTTATTTTTTATTTTTCACTATATGGTGTTACTTTTACTTCACTGAGTGAGAAATTAATGACCATCTCTCATGAGTTTAAACAGACAGGACAGAGAGTGGCGTTAATTTCATTGCAATACTAGTGTTGCAGTAAATTTGAGGTTGGGAGCATGCACTTGACAATGTTTATAACATTCACCAATGCAGATTTGTTTCACTTTTTCGTGATAGTATTCAATATATATCCCATTTGGTTGGATTCTTCTTGATATCTAATAAAAGTGGAATGTTATTGTAAACGTATGTTAACTTGTGCGAAACCAGTAATACATCAGGATGATGAAAGAAAACCTTCGTAAGCACTGCTACATTAAATAAGGTGATGTGAGCCAGAAGAGTAATAAAATTCCAGCAGCATATTTGCAGTCTAAAGCTCTTCTTGTTTATGCTTTCGATTTTTGTTGGTTGTTGCAGTCCATGCAATTTCTGTCGCATGTTGTAGTGAGATACTTTGTTGGGTGGCGATATTCGACAAAAATCGTATGTATCAATGGAATCTATTTGTTTCCATGTTCCTTCAGTTGGCCCAACAAAATGCCTTACTACGACGTCCGACAACTATCGGACGGTGCCACCTGCTGTTATCCCCTCCATCTGTTGACAAGTCCACTTACTACTCCCATACAGACAAGAAAAAATGATAATTCAATGCATTTTACACGTAATATTTAGAGGCTTAACCTTTACTCACCCGACGGTACCATATGGTATCATCAGAGTAAGGTCATACTTGCCCGAAGATACCATATGGTATCATGGTGCTGATTACAAAATGAATGTGCTTTTTGGACCTTCATACTCTTATGTTTGGGTGGAAACTCTGGCACAGGTCTGGAGCAAACCTGTGAAATCCATATCGATGACCAACCTCCCCCCTCTCTGCAACATATACATGCCAGATTTCCGAACAAGGTTTTCATATTTTGGCTCATTATTCAACTTGTATTGCACCCAGGAACATGAAACATGTTTCAATCTCTTTGGAAACGTCCATTCTTTGAAGAGAATACTAAGATTTGTGGGAGAAGAGGGGGCAAACTCCAGATTTTATGGTTTTTTCCATTGAAATTCGGGGGTCGTGCCCCCAAGCTCCTTCCTAGGTCCGGCATTCTGAATTGTACACGGTTGCATGCTCTGATGTTTTACCTGCAAAACAAAACTTATCTGAAGTAGATTGCTCCCATAGTGCCCGAGTTATAACAATTTTCCTCCAAAAATGCAAATTACCTATTTTTCGTAAAAAGAAAAAGAGAAAAAATCACATTTTGGCTTATTATTCAACTTGTATGGCACCCAAGAACATGAAACATGTTTAATTCTCTTGAGAAATATCCATTCTTTGAAAAGAATACTAAAGTTCGCGGCTTCTCCCCAAAATAGTGGGAGAAGAGGGGGCAAACTCCAGATTTTTATGCTTTTTCCACACCAATGTGGTTCCCCCTAAGCTTAACCTGTTTCTATCATGACCAATTTTACCCAGGCTAACTCCTTTACTTTTTATAGGGGGTGTTAATGGACTTTTGAATCACCTTGTAGGCCCTTGTATGTGACTTTGTCAATATGAGTTCAAGAATTACATACACACATATACATTATAATATACAGTAAAACCTCATTAATCCAGACCATGATAAGCCGGACTTCGCTTAATCTGGGACAGGCAAAAGGCAAAAAAGACAAAAAAAAACAAAAAAACAGAATGCAAGAATTTAAATGTGGCTAGAAGTAAACAATAAAACTTCCCAAAGAAAAGGCAGTCAACCACTGATGAAATTCTGTTTCCCATAGATACTGTACTGTATAGTGTATTTAGGCCTATACCCTTTAAATACACCATAATAAACGTGTTTGTTGCTATAAACGGAGCTTTCATGCACTTTCTACTGTTCTTTTGGGTTATTTCAGTTAATTTGGACTTTCGTTAACCCAGTCAACTTTTCCCCCCATTGGTCCGAATTAACAAGGTTTTACTGTGTGTGTGTGTGTGTGCGTGCGAAGGTAGGTAGGTTTGTGGGGGGGGGGTCTTTGGTAATATTTTGTGGGAGGGGGTGGCAAGATTTGTAGATCCGGCACTGCTTTCACCTCAGGACTTTGGCCCACGTGTGGTGTTTTGCAAATGTTTTTTGCATAAGATGGAAACTATCCCAAATTTAGCGAACAGGGTGTTGTGGACCGATGAAGCTATGTTCACCAAAACGGGCATGTTCAATAGTAAAAACAGTCACGTCACGTTTGGGATTTTGCAAATCCACATGCAAATCTCGTGGCACACCATCAGCACAGGTTTGCAGTTAATGTGTGGTGTGGGATAGTGCATGACCATTTGATTGGGCCATACATTTTCCCTGTTCGCCTGTGTGGTGGCATATATCATGCATTTCTTTGTGATGTTTTGCCTGAACTGTTGGAGGACATGCCCTTGGCACTGAGGCAAGGACTATGGTTCCAACATGATGGTGCACCACCGCATTTCAACCAAAATGTGTGTCACTTTTTCAATGGCTTGTTCCACAATTGGTGTATTGGTAGGGGTGGGCCTGTGCCGTGGCCAGCAAGATCGCCGGACATCACTCCCCTGGACTTCTTTCTATGGGGAGAGATGAAATGCCTCGTATCCTACAAGTTATGCAACCAGGTTATTCCGTTCGTACGACAGCACAAGGATCTTGGTGTCATTTTTGATAGCAAACTGACTTTCAACCATCACATAGACTACATAACTTCGAAAGCGATGAAAACACTTGGACTAATTTACAGATTTACAGACATAACTCACGTTTCTGCCCTCAAAACCTACTTTACAATGTGTGTTGTTCCTATTCTTGAATATGGCTCCTGTATTTGGTCAATGGCATGTGAAAGCAATTTAAAGAAAACAAACAAAGTAGTAAGTTTCTTCGTCAGAATAGTCAAACACAGATGCCCAGCCCTTGCAAACTTCTCCAAACAAGAAATTCTATCCACTCTACAAATTCATGACCTTCCTCTTCGCCGTCAACTCTCAGATTTAACACTACTCTTCAGAATCATTAATGGACAACTTTTCACCAGCGAACTCTTGCCACTTCTTAATATCAGAATCCCACGTCCCAACAGTAAATGCAACAACTTCTTTTACATTAAATCTTCAAGGCTATCCTTAGAACAAAGATCACTTCTCTACAGGCTACAAACCATTTACAACTCATTAAAAGACGCTCCGGGCTTCCATTTATCAAAGCAGACTTACAGAACGGCGTGCATAAAGCAGCTGAAGTATAAATAATATTATTCTTGATCTAGTTGTTATTATTCTTGTTATATATGTATATGTGTGTGTATGTGTCCATCTTATTATTTTGTTTATTTCTTTTCCGGTTGATATCCTGATGTAAAATGGATTTTTCTGTATTGAGGACTTTTCAAATAAATAAATAAATAAATAAATAAATAAATAAACCTGTCTTGTCAGCCGAGGATCTCGTTGCACGCATTAATGTCGCCGCAGTGATGATAGCAGACACCGCGGGGTTGTTTGCTCGCACTAGACAGACGTTGATTCGGCATTGTCATCTCTGTGTGGAAGTTAATGGCAGACAGTTTGAAAATCGTCTGTGATGTTGTTCTTTCGGCACCTCCACTCTGCACACAGTGAACATGTCGACGCATATGGACCACCATCTTTGTTTTTCTAGATAATGGTGATGTCCACTATAGATATTCGCTTTCTTCTTGGTTGTCAGTCTCCACATATCACTTTCTGTGGATAACACATCTTGCTAAACCCTTCCCTACCCGCATGACTTCAACAGACCCATTCGCTTCCTTTGGGGAATCCCTTGCACATCAACTTCACACATCTGCCATGTACTTTTTTGAATAGAACATGCCACATTTCTTTGTGGAACGCCCTTTGCTGTGGTCATATGGTTGGCCGTTGTGCCACTATTTCCTCGTAAACATAATTTTTGCACTTTTTCCCACTTGAATAAATCCGAATGGGTGCCGTTTTCTGCATTTCGTCACATGAACTTCTGTGTTCATTTTCACTTGTAAAATAATTTCCTACACATTGGAAACGAACTTTAGAAAGACCCTGTACACGTGCAATTGCAAATTTGCTTCATCATAAATAATGTAAAAAAATAACTATAAAAAGACTTTCCGCAAAATGAATCTAAGGAAAACAATCAATATATAGAGTCTGCCACAAATAAACATTCCATATTAGGTAAGGTTAAACGTAAAGTACCGTATGCATAGAGTACCATACCATAAATGCACATTTGGGAGATTTGGGGGTAGGGCCCCACAACATATTCTTGATCTCGGGCAATTTGAAGGTGGTGTGATCAGCAACATGATCCAGCCTCCAGGGTTGCCACCAGGTACCCATTTATTTGAGGCTGGTTGAGCCCCAGAGCTGATTTATGCAGGGACAAGGCTGGTAAAATTCCAACCTTTGAACACCCACTCCAGTAAACAAACCTGGGTCTCCCATGTGGCAGTCAGACACCCTACTTACTAAACCACTGCAGCTTTAATTACATGTTGCAAAAAAATATTTTTCAGGAACTGACAAGGCATCAACAATGGATAAAGCACAAGAAAGTGGTGTCTATAAAAATGACTTGCCAGAATACAAGAACCATTAATTTTGAATATATATAGACACTCCGGAGAATCTATACATAACTCCTCCACAGTTAATGGGTTAATCAGTTATTTTTTTCCTATCCCACAGCTAAAGATTACGTTAATTGCATTGGAATAGTTTAATCCATTAAGTATTTTGTGATCTTGGGAATTATAATCTTTCTTGGAAGCAAAGTATTCACGAAAGAAGTATTTTCAACAGGTATTTTAAAAGAGATGTATAATTTTTCTACATTACCCTTTCATATTCATTCTCCAAATCACCATCCTCTTTTATGGGAGAAAATGGAGGGTGAATTTTTGGATCAGAAAGTTGTCGTCGATGTCCTCGAATCTTCCTACTTCGTCCTACATGACTACCCAGAACTGGAGATGTTAACTTTCTTTGGAGATCCAATCTACAAAGAAAGAAATAGGCAAACTAGTTAATATAAGAAAGTTTCACACAAAATCTGTCCAATTGCTAATTGTGTGTAACAACATAATATATATATTGGCGAACTCTACATCAGGATAATCATAGTTCAAAGTTTAATGTTAATAGTTATTTATATTATTTTATGTAATTAGGCTCATATGGGAAGTGAAATTTTAAAATCTCATTTCAATCAAGTGAGAAGAAGAAGGATGTAAATTTTCCTATCACAAATTTACCTGTGACTCCTCACAATAATCAAAAGTGAATAAAAAATTATATAATGCAACGTTATGAGCCTAGAATAATGGAAAATTATTTTGAAAAGCCTGTGATATGTATTTTGATTGCCACCAGCAGTAGGGTTCCTCTGCAACTAGGAAAACATTTTGCTAGAGTTTTGCTAGCATCATTAGAAGATGGACATCAGTAAAGAGCATCCCTGTGAAAACACTGCAACTCTCCATGGTAGAAGTGTACAGAGTGTCATGCAGTGCTACAAAAGGCAGTTTGGTGTTTGTGTTCTGCAAGGTGGAAAGGTGAGTAGATACATTCATAAATGGAAGAGTATCAACTGACAATTTGTTATTGTAGTGAACATGTTAGTCGGTGGCTGTAATTGAACAGTGCTCACATGAAGATAGGCACTGGAAGGTATCAACCGAGCACACAGGTACTTCTGTGGTAACAGTATTTTAAATATTACATCAGAATTTACAAACATCCAAGTGGGTAAACTTTGTACATTGTATGTAACAATTACTCTGATTTTAATGTGGTATATGTATCACATGCTTTCAAAAATATTCACTAGATTTCCAGTGTTGCTGCTTTTCAAGAGAAGGAAAATAGTTGCCAAAACTTATGAAATAATCCTTTTGATATTTAAAACAAAGTGGAGAATTTATAAAATAAGCAGGATATTAAAACATTCACCAAATACAGCAAAAAATACACCAAAATGAATTCTGAACGAAAGAATTTCAAACCTAAACTGAATGCATGTAAAGATAAAGATGGATCATTAATAAATGAACAGCCAAGAATTCTGAATAGGTGGGTGGGCTATTTTTTGAATTACTAGAAGAACAAAAATATACTGGGGAAGCAGTTGATGGTTTGCTGTTGGAAGAGATATCACAATACCCCCTATAGACACTAACCTGGAAGATGTGGAATCACCAACCATAAATGAGGTTAAAAAAGCTGTAAAGAAACTTAGGAATCAAAAAGCACCTGGGCTAGATAAGGTACTAGCAGACATGTGGAAAAATGCTTGAGATGACATGATAAGAAAGGTACATGAGCTGTTAGTCATGGTATGGAATGAAGAAAAAGTGAGATTTGCTTGAGTGCAAAACTTACAGGGGTGTTAATTTGTTAAGTAGTGAATAGAAGTTTCTCTAATATTTTATATGAAAGACTATTGCCTGATACAAATGCTGGAATTCAATGTTCCCACATATCATTTGCTCATTGACTTTAGAGCAGCATATGATAGCATTAACAGAGAGGAACTCTTTGAAGCTATGGTTGAATTCAATATCCCCAGAGAGTTAATAAGGCTCGCCCAAGTGTCTTTAGCTAAGGTTTTGTGCTGAGTTAGAGAACAATCAGATATTTTGGACATTCTCTATACTAGTCATGGTGTAAGGTAAGGTGATGCATTAGCTTGTCCTTTGTTTAATGTAGAACTGGAGAAGTCATTACAAAATCAGAAATACAGACAACAAGTACGGCTTTTACAAAATCTGTGCAATTTTTGGGACATGCAGATTTCCTAGATATTATAAGTAGAAGTAAAATATCTTTAATGGAAGCCTTTATAAACTTGGAGACAGGCAGCACAAAGTATGGATTTAAGAATAAATGAATCCAAAACTAAATATATTTGTTAACTGAAATCCCATACAGAATGGAATTATTGGAGGTAGGAAATTATAAGTTTGAAATAGTGAACAGCTTCATCTATTTGGGATCTTTGGTAACAAATATGAATGACACCACCTCTGAAATCAGAAAATGCAAACTAGCAGCAAATAAATCCTATTTTGGACTAAAGGAGCATTTCAGATCTCATCATCTTACTCGTAGTATGAAAATAACATTAATAAGTTGCTGCACAGACATGGACTATGTAAAAAGAGGATGAAAACATGCTGAATATCTTTGAGAGGAAAGTCTTGCATAGGATATTTGGCCCTATACAGGATGAGTGGTGGAGAGCAGGGCATAATGTAGAATTGTATAGCCTTTATAAAGACATAGATATTGTAAAATATATAAAAATATTAAGGCTAAAATGGGAAGGGCATGTTAGGAGGATGGCAGAAGATGAGATTCCAAGGAAAGTACTTGATGGTAACCCAGGAGGAAAGAGAGGAATAGAAAGACCGAAGACTAGATGGGAGGACAATGTAGGAAGGAATGCCCATACAGCTGGAGTAAGAAATTGGAGAGGAGCATCTATGGATTGGTACCATTGGCGAAGATTTCTTGTGGAGGTCAAGGCCCACCCTGGGCTGTAGGACTGATGAGTAATATTCGAGACAACATGGATATAATCGACACATCCAACATCTTTAAGAGTTAAAGAGATTTTGTTAAGTGGAACAAAATCTATGGACATGTTTCTATTCCACTAATGCAGCTTTGAGAATTATTGATGGTGGCATGAATTATTGTTTCTTGTTTAACAATGTATCCTGAGGCATATGTACTTTAAAAATAATTTAATACAGAGAAGTAATGTCATCAAAGGAAGCAAAGTCCTAATTAAATATCCTCACACTTCAATAAAATTTTAATGTTGCCATTTTCTTGGATTACTACTGCTACAGTGCTAAAATGGGGGGTTAAAGGGAAATGCCACCCATAGCTAGGAAAACTTATACAAAAATTCCCTTACCTGTTTCATTATCACCATGTTTAATCATACAAACACTGTTGCACATATCCCCATTGCTCAAGCAAACATGCCCAAATTCCCACCTCAAATGCTAACTACTAGTACTATTAATAATAAAACTACTACTAGTAGTAATATTGATCCCGGTATTATGACTATGACTACTACTGTTTCTACTGCTACTACCACTAATAACAATATTGTCAGAAACCGTGACATTTAAGGAAATACTAAAAAGTGTACAAACTTTCATCTCCGAAACAGGTGTTATTGGTTGCCTTGTTAAAATCCATACTTTGCCACTGATAAACACAATACTACAATTACATACCCAAATTTTATGAATTTTAAGAAGGAAAGTTTGGTCAACATATTCTTTTTCTCGTAAATAATGTACACAACATTTATACCCACTTGTTCCAACTTGTTCATGGAAATAGGTTTTCTTCTTTCTTGATATATTGCATACAGTGTGTAAGCAGTATGCACATCTCTAAACCCAAAACAAGCAACAAAGTACACATACACTGATTAGGGTGGAAAATGCACTGAGTAGGTCAATGAATTTGACTTCGTAATTTGATAATAGGCATCTAGGGATGTGTGAAAATCAAAATCGGTAGTGGTAGAAAACTTACCAGGGAGGGAGAAAAATCCCCTGCTTAACAGATATAACTTAGTAACTTTTCGACATGTGGGTGTATTTAGTATATTATTCCTTTTAAGAAGATGTAACAATATTAATCTCATGCGAATTTTGCTTTTCAATCTATTTTAATTTCTAAGTTAGAAGCAATTAAACATATGGCAACGATTATCATATCTTTATGAAACTAGAAACTGAGAGAAATGAATTGCCCATAATGAATGCATCACAAATACATGAACTGGATTCTTGCAACTTGCAGTTACACACTCACACATATTCTATTAGAATTATATCTTTTGTTGACTTCATGGAAAGTTATTCTTTCTCATATTTATCTATTGTTGCTCAAGTTACACTTTCCTTTATGTTTTCATTATTATTGGAGATACTTTTCAAATATATGCTCTTTTTCTACATGTGGTTGTCATGTAAAATAATTTACTTCTTATGACTTAGAAATTAAGCTAAGCCAAGCGTCAAGCTAAGTTTGCAGCAGGTTTTATGTATCAATCTGCGCGAGAACTGAGCTCAGAATCTCAGTTTTGCCTCAACCGCCAAGCTGCTTACATCGTAGACACTGAGAAAATCCACAGTATTGCCAACCGCACAACACATCAAAACCCGCATGCATATCAAGCAGAATGTATTTTTGCTTCTTTTTGTCTCCTGAAACATAAAATTTTAGATGTGCTTTCTGCACATAGATTATTTAATAAATGTGTCATTACTTAATATAAATGCAAAATAACTTCTAAACATGAGAGCATGTGTGTGTATATTTCGAGCACGCAAAAAGAAAAATAAACAAAGATAAAAGTAAACAACGATAGGCCCCTCTTGAATTTAATGACAAATTATTGTTTTTGGTTTAGAAAGAAATACATTTATGAAAAACTTGGTTGCTTCATTCGCAATACATCCGTTACTGTAAAATACACGCACTTCAAGTTATACCAGCAAAAAAAGCATGATTTGTTATTGGTGACAATCAGGTGCATTGTCTGCTGCTATTACTCTGGTTTCAATTTATGAATCACTTCACTAAACCAGGATTCAAATCTTGGTCTGTCCATTTCTTGCTGATAATCACCCTTTCTTTGCACGGAACAGTAAATATGTGCCTTCAACAAAGACTTCATTGCCGCCAGTGGGTGAACAATAAGCCACCCCCTTCCCCTCTTCTTTTCTCATTGGTTTCTTCAGCCCTGGTGGTGGTTTTGTATGGTGGTGTCCTTCAATGTTTGATTCAATGTACGCCCCCCACCCCCTACGAGTTAAAGCACGTCATGTCCAAATAATAAACATGTTTCTTATCATGGCGATATCTTTTAATACCGCAGAGATTCTTTTGTTGTCAAACAACAAATAATCGTCCTCTTCCTAAACTTAAACCGCAAATCATTCAGCACCTGTGATACAGTTCGTGCACACATTGCTGGCAAATCACCTCACTCCCTGTTTTACTTTGATCATGTTGTCGTAAGGGGGATTATGCATTTGAAACAACTTGCTTGATTTGAAGAGCTATTCCCTTCAGATGAAGCAAAAAATAACACTCGGGTAAAAATGCACGCTGAACACGAGACCTCGATTCAGCCATTCTCACCGCTGTATAGCACCACTATTAATCAATCACATCACAATAACCATAGGGTTAAAATAGTGGGATGTGCAACATTGGTATCACGGATTCCACGAGCTCTGCAACGTATTCAGTCTTGCTCGACTCGCTCTTGATCTTCAGCGATTCTTCAGTGTAATACAAACTCCAGTTGGCGAATCTGCAGATCCTAGTTCATCTGCACAGTGATTGCAACCGATCAAGTACACATACATGCTAATGGATGTACTATTTTGTCTGTATTTTACAAATTAAATAACTGTTTTCTTGCAAGCATGCAGTTGTGTCAGAATAGAACCCGTCTCAGTGGAACTATATTCTGCACGCATGTTTGGATCTACATATGCGAAAACCTGCTGCACAGTTGACTTGACCCTTGGCTTAGATAGCAATATTTTGTGAGAATAATATAGTTGAATCTTCTTAACATGCAGATGCTTTCCAATATTCTTGGAGTGAAAAGCATTGCATGTGCAGTCTTCCTGGCAAATTTGAAGCTAATTTGCTTCACAGAAGGCAAAGGCATACAGACTGAACTAGAATAAAGAGACAATTTTCTCAAGTTGTCAACCATCACCTTCTTTGACATCGTGGGTTTTCACATATGCCTAGATGCCTAATAAATTCTGAAGTCAAGTTCATAAACTTCTAAGACTAAACACTAGACATCATAATATGCATCAACATGAGCTTACAAGATCCAATGAACCAAATTATATTTTGCAAGCTATCATGAACTAACTCTCTAGATTAACTGACATTAGCCAGAAGAAAAAAAAAATACATACCAATTTTTTTCTCAAGCACATGCAATTCCAAACACAATGGGTCATATTTGCAACATCATAGATGGGGGTCTCCCCAAGGTGGTAATGCCACCTCCTGGTAATCAAGGGGTTCTGGGTTTTGATACCCAGTGGAGGCACATATCCCACTTTAAACTCTAGGTCCAGTCCTGATTAGCCTATATGTGCACAAAGAGGGCTTACAACAAAATTTCAAAAACTTAAACATCACAGCTGGGTCTGAGTCCACACATTTGCATGTATTTTCATCGTATGATTAGCATGGGAGTTGTGTATAGCAGCCAGAAACAATTTGGTTATATGTAACAAATGGCACTGTAAAGATTAGATTCTGCAGAATATGTTGATGCACTACCCATTCTTCACAAAGGATGAGAAAAAGAATTACTGGAGTTAGGTAACTATATATTTTAAAGAAAAATTCAATGCAAAGTACAGTGTGAACCCTCCCTATGAGTATGTTCTGTACATTTTGATGAAATATGTATCCTACTTTGTTAATTTTGTAAATATTATGTAAATTCTGCAGAGTGATGTACCCAAAAAGTGAGCAATAACCATCATTTCTTCTAGAAAAATAAAACAAATTTGAATATTTGAAAAAAAAAAGCTCTAATATTCCAAAAATAGAACCTTGTCTCTCTTGTATGTGTAAAATAATTTTTGTTTAAAAATTCACATGAATGTCTGAATGTTAGAAAAAATTTAATGCTGAAATGTGGTCTTTTTGTGTTTTTGTTATTTATTTTTGCTTTTCTTTTACTTTTGGGTAATTGTGCCAAGGAGGCTGAAAGATGATTGATTATATGACACTGATGAAAGGACACTAACAAAGAGACATACATTTCCATACCAGGACTTGAACTGGGACCATCGGTGCCAAGATCATGAGTCTAGAACAAGTTTCATACATCAGTCTTGAGGTGCAGAATAAGAATATACAACCTATCAACAGATTACAGTGGTGGATCGAGAAATAACGCTTGGAAGAGGTGAATTTTAGCCTGGCACTTAAATAAGCTATATAGTACTATAAGCATAAACTGAGTTGTTCTCCACAGGATAGGATATTGCACAAGGAATACACCAGCTTCAGATAGGAGTGCATGTGAGTTGTTCAATTTCACAATTTACTCAATTTACCCTATTGTCACAATAAACCTAACATTATAATATTACATGTGCACTTTAAAATGAAAAATAAAGGAACAATAATTTTGTGTTGGTAAAGTTCCCTTTTTCCAGGGAAAAACCCACAGAATATATGAATTTGTACATTTATCATTTTTATGTCACTTTTCTGTTTCTCTTGGCTAATCATATCAATGAGAATGCTTAAGTGAAACTGATAAAGGGGCTTGGACCCTACAGTGAATAGAATGTGAATTGATTACTCACTGTGCTCAACCACCAATCTGCACAGAACCTGTTAGCCATAATTAGCATAGTATATGTCACAAAAGTCTGGTCTAGGTGGTTAGTGCATTCCCCCTAGATCCACATATAACAGATAGCCAATGTTGAAGTTGAGCATTTTACTTACGTGTAGATCTTCATTTGGTTTCACATTCACCAACAGAACAAGGGTTCTCCTACATTTGGCTACATGCCTGTAGTATGGGCAACAAAAATGCGCCAGTAATTCTTAGGAATTATCTGCCCCATGTAGCAATGATAAAATAAATTGTGATAGGAAAATTAATAAAAATGTAAATTTGAGAAAATAATGTTTTGTTCCAAATTAACCACCACTTCATACAATGTAATCTTAATATATAAAAAAGTGTGTCCTCACTGACACCCCTGAACCTAGAAACCTCAAATTTTAGGTGTGTCTCCTTCGTATGATGTAAACACTCACTAAGAAGGAATTATCCAAAATATAACCCCTAAGGTGGTTAGGTTAGGTTAGCACAATAGGTAACGTACGTTCATTTCTTCAGAGAAATTTTAATTGGAACATTAATTAAAATATTTTTTTGGTTAAAAAAGTGCACATTGATTTTTCATTACTTGTGAACAATTGTGCATGCAATTGGGGCATTTGTTCAAATTTGCACAATTGTTACCACACATTATTTTTGTCAGAATTACTTTCACTGACGTTTCCAACAAAGCAAAGGTGAATTTCGTTAAAAATAGTATTAAAATTAATAGTTAGTGCACTGTACGTATAAACTGTAATGCTAATACAGTATCAGTGGTCAGAAGTAGCGAGCTACTTGTAGCGTCACTACTGTAGCTAGCTACAAAATTTGTAGCTGTAGCTGTAGCGACGCTACATTTTGAAAATTGTAGTTGTAGCGGTAGCGAAGCTACAAAATTCCTGTAGTTGTAGCGAAATTTTCGCTACAGCTACATTTTTTCTCAGTATTTTGAGGTGAATTTTGAATGTGGCAACAGCGTCAGAAAAAATCGACAATAACCCTTAATTTTACAGGAGGTTCATAAAGACAGTCTATTACATGGAGATACAGATTATCTAGATTGTAGATTATAGATATCTGCGCAATTTATTTAATTAGTATCTGAATAATTCAGATATCCAGATAACTAACAGCTACGTTTTTTTAGCTGCATCGCTATTTTGGGGAGAAACATGCCTCGTTTGCTGCACCACTGGAAAAAAGTGTCTCGTTTGCGTCACCCTCGGAACAAATCCTGTGGATATATTCATGGTGTAAGACACACCAAAATGTCATTAATTGCTGTGTAAGACACAACTTGCAGTGCAAAAATGAGCGATGGATTTTCCACTGCACTGACAAGGGAATAGTGCCAGCAGTGAATGGCTCAGTACGTTAACAGCATTGATCATTGTCAGTATATAGGATCTCACCAGCAAGAAATTATTGTTACAAGAATGAAAGAGTTTCTGGAATTACAATTATTTTTGCGATAGTATTTGTTCACAAATTTTAAAATTACAATATGTTTAGAACACTCAGGTTTACACGACAGTTTCCTCAATAATTTTATCATATTTCAAAAAAGTATGTACGAGTTATTGACTTTTCTGCAGAAATGACAATTTTCTTTAGTTAATATACATACATAGTTTTCAAATTTATGTATTTCTCCTACTTTTGCGTCACTTTTCTGTAACTTTTGCTAATCCTGACATCATCATCATCCTTCGCCATTTCCTGCCTCTGGCTGGGTCGGCATAGAAGTCAAGCTTCTCCATTATTTCCTGGTCTATCACCACTCCTCTCTTTCCGCGGTGTTCCAATCTTGTCCTCTTCTCCTAACACTCTCCACTATCTGCTCTTTCCATTGACATCTTGGTCTCCACTTTGGCCTTATTCCCACTCCTTGTGCATTGTAAGCTCTTACTGGCAGTCTTTCTTCACCCATCCTCTTCATGTGTCCGAACCATCTCATCTGTGCCTGATCTATTCTGTCCTGAAGCTTCACTACACCCACTGTCTGTCGGATCTCCTCATTCCTTATTCTATCCGTTCTAGTCTTCCTCAAAAGACTTAAAAATTTAATCTCCATTGCCTCAATCTTTTTATTGTCTCTCTATGTTATTGTCCAAGTCTCTGCTCCATACGTAATTATTGACACATAGTATGTGTTATATATTACCTTCTTGCATTTCATAGGTACATCCCTGTTCCATATTAATCTTCGAACGCTTTGAAATAGTCCACCACCCATTTGTCATCGTCTGTTTACCTCCTCATCTATTCTTCCACTTCTCTCAATCATGACAATGAGGATGAATGGTTTATTTATTTATTCTCTTATCTTTAGTCGTTTTCTGCCATTTTCGGCTAATTGTGAGACGAGGAAAAACTATGAATGATGAGCAGTGTGGGGAATGGAGGAGCAGGAGGATCCCATCCTCCCAACTTGGCGTCTTTCTTAGTTTTTGTTATGAGTCCATTTTATGCATAGATAAGCTGATCGAGACTGGATCTGAACCACTATGTGCCTCCGCTGGGTATCGAACCTGGGGCCCTTTTGTCAAAGGGCTCCAGGTACTTTTCATACAAAATGCTGTCTTCATATCAGTCTATAAAAAATTAAATATTTGTTCTCAAGAAAAATATATTGATGTGAACATAAATACGTAATCCTTCAAAATTTTATTTGTGTATAGTTGTAATCATTAATTTGGGTAACACCCTAATTGCAATATTCATATATCAAATTTGAATTGATAAGCCACTTGCATAGGTATGGTATTCTCAAAAACTATAGTAAAAATATATAACTGAAGTAACACAGCTATCAAAATTATCGAATGACTGGAATCATGATAATAAATAACATAATCTATTTACCAGTAGTAGGGGATCTTTAATACTCATATGGTTGTTTTATTTCTTTATGCAGAAGTAGCGCAAAAAGTAGCAAAGTAGCGAGTAGGAGTAGCGTAGCGAGCTGCGTTTTGGTAAATGTAGTTGTAGCTGTAGCGAAGCTACTTTTAAAATGTAGCATTCTGATCACTGTACAGTATTAACTGTACACTGGAAGAACAACATTGAAATAAGTTCATGTTCATGCCTATTTTTGTGCCTTTCTCATTTTATAGTGCCTTTTTAAGTGCCTACTCTCATTTTTGTTGCCTTATTTGCCTGCCTATTTGAGAGGTATTTAGTGCCTATTAATCCACACCCTAGTGATTACATATGGGTTATTATTTACATTGATTCACAGGTGCATTTTTGCAACCAAGCAATTCTCGAAATCAACAAATGCACACCTATGACTTACACCATTGGTACGTCCATTTATGCTAACGCAGAGTAAGCATAAGTATCTCCATGAGCCTACCTTCAACTTAATCATAATCCAAATATCAGCTGCAGCTGCTGCTAAGGTAGCAAAGTTGCGCAACCACCACATATTTTTGGACTTACACAGATAATTATTAATCTTACTTTGCAGAGAGTAATAGTTAGATAATGTAATCATAAGTGAAATTTGTCTCCGAGCATATTTTGTTGTTGTGTGCCTAGGCATGAGATGAAAACCCCTGTCTTTCCGCGCGGTGGTATACTCGGCTTGTGTCACTTCAAGAGGGCATTAGAGGCCTCTGTATCTTTTTTACATGGATTTCTGAGTGCTATACCTGCCTTTTCCTTATTCCAGTGTATGGGCGCCAAGTGGTTGCAAGTCGATGGCAACTTTCCAGAGTTGCCAACCTCAGAACGTCAAAACCATCCACACATGTGAAAGTAACCACATTCTTGCCTTTTGAACTGTACGCTCACACAGAAAAACATATTCCTTATCAGTAGTAGGATTGCACTTTACACTTTATGTAACATAAGATAGCTAATTAACAGCAGACTCCATGCTGGAGTTGGCACCGTTAAAGCTCGGCTGGACCTTTGGCATTTAAATGGGCAAATTTGTTCAAAATTTCCTCTCCATTTGAGAAACCTCTTGCATATTTCAAAATATAAAAAGTTACACACGCTTAGAATTCCTTCTAGAGCATTGACGTGAATTTTTGTGTAGTTTTCTTTCACTGTTGTATAGATATTATCAATAGTTTAATAGACTTATGTAATCACGAAACTATTGATAATATCTAGACAATAGTGAAAGAAAACTACACGAAAATTCACGTCAATGCTCTAGAAGGAATTCTAAGCATATGTAATTTTTCACATTTTGAAATATCCAAGAGGTTTTTGAAATGGAGATGAAAATTTGAAAAAAATTCGCCCATTCGCATGCCAAAGGTCCAGCTGAGTCTTAAGTGCTGTGAAGCCAGAGGTCCCAACTTCGAACCCTGGTTAAGGCATGGATGTACCATTGTGTTTGTGTGTTTCATTCTTTCATCGTCATCATCGTGATTGGACCATGAGGTAGAAAAGGCACCGGCGGCTCCAAGGGGAGGTACGGTGGTATGGCCCCTACCCCCTGTTGTTTCACCGGGACGACATGAAGGCAGAACGTAGTTGGATACGTACATTCGATCCTGTGTTGGGGCGGCATAGGGAAGAAGGAGCTGATAACGGAAAGTACACC
>NC_139230.1:115009423-115038229 GCF_977018435.1 Lepisma saccharinum
GGGAAAACTGACTACAGTCTCACAGACTTGATGTAAAATAACAGCAAAACTTAGAAGCATGCACAGTCAATAGTGCTCAATTTGCATACAGTTCACATGCAAACTCTCATGAAAAGGTTCAAAACAGTCTCCCAGCTCAGTTCTCATCTATACTTGGACAACAAAATCCTGCAACAAATTCTCAGAAATCCTACCTTTCCTACCCTTGCTTAAATAGCTAAAGTGCAATCTTCATACTAAAATATTGAAAAATGGCATTCTATTTACATAAAAGTGTGAACACACGTGTTTGTCTGCGTGTACTCTTAGATAAATTGATAAAAAAAGCAATATAGTTATAAATCAAAGACTATACCTAATAATATTAATTTCAAAATAAGCTGATAGAAAAAGATATAATAACTACAGTATAAGCTTTTAATTTTTGTTAATTACAAAAAATAAAAGTTAAATACAGTAAATAAACTTGGTCCCTTACATTGAAAAAGGAACATAAATTGAGAGTATTTGAAAATAAAATCCTTAGGAAAATATTTGGACCTAAAACAGATGAGGAGACAGATGAGTGGAGAAGGTTACATAATTTGGAAGTACATAATTTGTATTCATGTCCAGATATTATTAGAATGATTAAATCAAAAAGACTTAGGTGTGTAGATCCTGTGGTACAAATGGGAGAGGAAAGAAGAGTATACAGGATTCTTGTTGGGAAACCTGATGGTAAAAGACCAATAGAAAGACCAAAACAAAGATGGAGGGATAATGTAGAGATGGACCAAAAGGAAATTGGTAGGGAAGGAAAGGAGTATATAGATCTTGCTCAGGACTGGGACAGATGAAAGGCATGTGTTGCTGCAGCCATGAACCTTCGGGTTTAAGAAGGCTAGAGAGTTAGTTAGTTATACATTAAATAAGCATAATATTTGAATTGTAAGTAGAGAATATAACAAATGTACAATGCATTGTGCGAAAACTATGTCAACTTTGCATTATAAGCAGAAAATTAAACCAGTTTGCCTTAGAAATACATTTTAAAAATAGCCCAAAATAGCATGCATAATAGAAAATTAAGAAAACTTTCTGATGCATAAAAGTACTGACTAGTGCTGAATGAATCAATTACTGTAAAATATTATTCTCTGATTCAAGTAATTTAACTGTAAACATCATCTTTTGTGTGTAAAATATAATTGTTAGTTGAACTGATAAGTACAAATATTAACTTTATACGCCTTGATACACTCTAAATAACATAACTTTGATATATAAATTAGTAACAATTTGTTAAAATTAAGTTAAACTGTAGAATTGTTTTCTTAAATAAATATAAATATAAAGTAAAAATAATAAACAAATAATTCCTTCTTTTCCTATTTAAAGAATGCCAAACAGTGTAAATCAGTTGTTAGTGGCTAAATAACATAAAATTTGAAGGCAGTAACAATATTTTTAAAAAATACTGCTTTTTACCTAACTTTGTAAATTAAATACTAGTACATTTTGTCAAATTATAAATAAAATATACATATTTCTTTGGTATTTGTACTAAAGTGAAGAAAATATTACTAAAACTTGGCTAGTACAGTAAATCTAAGAGTTTTAGCTTTATTTGTCCGTAACTGGATATAATTGTAACTTGTTAATCTCGCCAAACACAATCTTTACCTCAATTTTGGAAGCTAGCTGAACTTTAGCGTTTCGAATTACATATAGTGAAGGCCTCTATAGTGGAAAAATACACCCAGTCTGTAAAAATTTAGAAATGTTGTCTCCTTGTCTGTCGAACCAGACCAAAAGTGTTCTCAAGTGTTTCAATATATTTCTTAAAATAACTAACTTTTCAAAAAAAGAATACCTTGTGCCCAGATAGCTTAGTTGGTATAGCGTTAGGCTTTTAACCTATCTGTCCAGGGTTCGAGTCCCTGTCTGGACGATAACAATTTTTAAATTTTGTCATCGGATCTTTTGCAACAGTAAGTCGTGAGTAAGCTTTTAAGTTTCTCAAATATCAGCATCTTTAGCTAACAGTACAGCATAACCAGTATTATTATGATAGAAATGTTCTGGTGGAAGAACCTACACCTACTGTAATATCTCTGTGGTATTAACTTACATGCAGCCCATAACTTTTGGGATTGTTTCTCCTCCGTTACATTTCCTGGCCATTTACCTTTAGCGTCGCGATTAGCCTCAGAAGCAAAAAAAAAAAGCGAAATCTTATATTTGTTCTTTTTATATCTCTGAAACCACCTATACTATAGAACTACATTTAATGAATTTTTCAGTCTTCCTGTTTGATCTGTTAAATAATCCAGTCAATAAAAATATACTTGCATAGAAAAATATGTTTTTCAGATACTTTAATCGGGTAATCTGCTTTTGCGTACTTCCTCCGAAATATACACAATCATAGTTCTTTATAAATTTAGCACCTGATATAGAATAAGTCGAAGTCTAGTTAGTGTTGGCCTGTAAGTGCTTCTGGAACATGTAGTTACTTGAAAAGCAAATATTGGGTGTATAAAAGGTAGCATTCTTGTGAAACAATGAAAAATCAACCTCATTTCCTCGTAACATTAGCTGTAAATGGTTCTTGCAGGTTAACAAAGCTCTGGCGTGTGGGCCTACGTCACCTACAATCCTTTGTAAGGTTCATGTTGTCCTATAAATTGTCGCTATACATACTAAGTCCCTAGTTACACCCTAAGCTTTTAGTTTCAATCAGAGGATTTCAGTGTTCAGATAGTGATTGTAGCCTCGTATAATAAACCAAATGGAAATAACCCAAGTGTTGATGCACCCAAAAAATCATTTAATACTTCTAAAATACCTTGAAAAAGGTTATAAAGCTAAATTATTCTTCTAGCATAGAAACAACATTTAGCAAGTGGACCTATGGTCCATATAGTCAATCGTCTGTGAACTTCGTCTTGTCCTGTGAATTGAGAATATATTGATAAATGGTTATATATATATATTTTAAAAAAAAAAAGAAACAATGTTGGTAAGCGTCCAGTTATGGACCCATCGGTAAAGGGATTTCAGTCTTTATAGACACACAATAATTTTCGTTACACTAAAAATTTGGCCTCGTATAAAAGTAAATAGTCGAAATGATAAACATTTCGTGTACTTTATCCAGTAAGCCTTAGCTAGAAATACAATAACAGCGTTACAGACATAAAAATTAAGCAAGCTTTGATATTCTAGTAGCACATAATAAATATAAAATATCCTTTAAAATACTCTGACAAATAGTTGTGGGTTATCTGAGATCAAAATTTTCAAGCCCTCTCTGCTGCATAAATAGGCTCTAGAATTCACTAAGCCTCAAAATAATATTGGGTACATAAAATAAAAAGCAGATGGAGAGTGATGCTGATCGCATCATCTCCAAACAGCAAAAACAAAAGTATATAGAGCCCTTCCTGATATATTTAGAAAACTTTTACCTAGTATAGCAGTAACAAAATACTCAGCAAACTCTAAAATAAACAAACTTTCCTACATAGCAGGCGTAACCTGACCTAAATAAATACATATAGAAATACAGAACCAAAAATAGCATAGTGGAAATCAGTAAACCCTAATAATAATAATAATAATAATATATTCTGTGGCTTACATTTTAGCTAAAAGTACTTTTTCTTTAGTGTTTTTTGAAAAGATTTAAATAAATACTAAACTCTAAGTTAAAAATTTGTAAATGTATATATGATACGAAACAAAATAAATACAAATTAATACATACCCTGCAAAAAATCAGTAAAAAAGTTGAAAACATCTCTTTGTGCATCCAAAATATAATAACAAATCCTTCCTGACTGGATTAAATTGTGTTATTTGAGTAATATTAAGCCTAAACTTGTAAAATAAAAGGGTAAAACTTGTCAAAACATACTTTTGCATCCAAAATTTAATTCAAAACACATCTAAATTGTGTTATTTGAGTAAACTAGAGAATAATACTGTAAACTTGGAAAATATATCTGTCTGTGTGTGTGTGGGTGTGTGTGTGATGGTGTGTCTGTGTGTGTGTCTGTGAATGTTTGTGTGTGTGTGTCCAAAATGTAATAAAAAACACGTTCAA
Organism: Lepisma saccharinum; assembly: GCF_977018435.1. Classification (NCBI taxonomy): domain Eukaryota; kingdom Metazoa; phylum Arthropoda; class Insecta; order Zygentoma; family Lepismatidae; genus Lepisma; species Lepisma saccharinum. The sequence goes on from NC_139230.1 coordinate 115,013,514, forward strand.
ATCGTGTTATTTGAGTACATATTAGGCTAAACTTGTAAAATAAACAAATAAAAGTTGAGAACACACACTTTGTGTGTCGAAAATGTAACTAAAAATCTTTCCTGAACAGATAGAATTGTGTTATTTGAGTAATAATAAGCCTAAACTTGTGAAATAAACAGATAGAAGTTGAGAACACACACTTTGTGTGTCGAAAATGCGACTAAAAGTCTTTCCTGAACAGATTGAATTGTATTATTTTGGTAATAATAAGCCTAAACTTGTGAAATAAACAGATAGAAGTTGAGATCACACACTCTGTGTGTCGAAAATGCGACTAAAAGTCTTTCCTGAACAGATTGAATTGTATTATTTTGGTAATAATAAGCCTAAACTTGTGAAATAAACAGATAGAAGTTGAGAACACACACTTTGTGTGTCGAAAATGTAACTTAAAAGTCTTTCCTGAACAGATAGAATTGTGTTATTTTGATAAAAATAAGCCTAAACTTGTAAATAATAAATTAAAAGTTGAAAAAATCTCTTTGTAAATACAAAATTTAATAAAAAATGTTGCCTGATTAGTACAAATAGTGTTATTTTGGTAAAAAATTAATATAAAGTTGTAAAATAATAAGTTAAACGTAGAAAAAATGTCTTTGTGAGTCCAAAATTTAATAAAAAATGTTGCCTGATTAGTACAAATAGTGTTATTTTGGTAAAAAATTAATATAAAGTTGTAAAATAATAAGTTAAACGTAGAAAAAAATGTCTTTGTGAGTCCAAAATTTAATAAAAAATGTTGCTTGAATAGTACAAATAGTGTTATTTTGGTAAAAAATTAACTTAAAGTTGTAAAATAATAAGTTAAATGTTGAAAAAATGTCTTTGAGTCCAAAATTTAATAAAAGTGTTGCCTGAATAGTACAAATAGTTTTATTTTTGTAAAAAATTAACATAAAATTGTAAAATAATAAGTTAAAAAGTTGTAAAAATATCTTTGCGAGTCCAAAATTTAATAAAAAATGTTGCCTGAATAGTACAAATAGTGTTATTTTTGTAAAAAATTAACATAAAATTGTAAAATAATAAGTTAAAAAGTTGTGAAAATATCTTTGCGAGTCCAAAATTTAATAAAAAATGTTGCCTGAATAGTACAAATAGTGTTATTTTTGTAAAAATAAGGATAAGCTGTGAAAATGTTTGACATAAAGTCAAAGTTTGGTAAAAAATAAACTCAAAATTAAGTTAAATAGCACACAGTAACATACATTTACTACCTAAATCAATAATCAAAGGGTCCTAGGTTCGTTACCCCGTGATAAAAGCAAATGGTGAAAACTGTAGGCCCCGTCCCTAATAGCTCTCCCTTCTTCATAGTACAGATAAAAAAAACCTGCGCTAAAGCGTCCTGTGCCTTGAAGGCAAACCTGAGCGGAATATTAATTGGCGGCGGAAACCGGTTCTACAAGCGACGCATAGCGACCCTTGCTGCTTATTTCCAGACATCCTTTGTTGTCTGGTTGAATCCCTCCCCTGCCCTACGGCATTGCATAGCTTTCCCCTGTTCTTGCGTACTGGTTAACCTTGAAAAAACCGGTTCTGAAAATCTACCGACGCGTTCTCTGATTGGTCAATCAGGATCTTCCTTTGTTCTGACGTTGTGACGTCATTTGACCTTGAACGCACTTCCCCCAAATTCCTTTCTCCTCTACCTGCGCGGAGTTCAGATTCTGAGACAGTATTCTGTCTAGCGTCTGAGATCATCGTCTTTAATACAATAATACCATACATTATTACATAGTACTAATTAATAATATTACATATCGCGGGTTCGAGTACCGGGACCGTCTTCTTTCGTACCATTACCACCGTTCATAGCGGTTCATAAACCATAGAAAACTTATTTTCAATATTATAAACATTAATTATTATAGTTTCATACATTACATACTTTGTAGTAATGAATATGAAAACATATGCATAGCGTTTAGTACCTCTAATTACCTTTTATATACATATTTTTCATAAAATAAATAAATATATATTCATAAAAGTTATAAACATGCAAATACATAAATGTAAAGTATTCTAAGTACTTGCAAATAAATTAAAACCCGTGCAAATTAGTTCTAAGTACGTGCAAATTAGTTATAAGTACGTGCAAATGAATTGCGAATATTAAATAGCGAGCGAGCTTAAGTCGGTCAACCTCTACTACACACGTAGTACACCGTGGACTACATTGTTGCAGATTAATGGGGCTCCGGTAAGTGGATCCACAGCCACTGTAATCCTATGACGGGTTCTGTTTTGTCTTGTCCATGTTCCTTCGTGATTGTTCTTTCATCTTATCACCATTCGTCCTCAACTCCGCGATTAAAGCCAGAGATTTTGAGAACTAGATATTATCGTAGGAATAAAAGGGGAGGATAACAATGAAGAAAAGCAGTAAATGTAATCACAATTTACAAGTTCTTCCCTGCAATATACATAAATTCACATTTCTTCTTCTTCTTCGTATTGTTGTTATTATTATTATTTCTTTTAATAAAACATTTTCCCTATAATCAATTTAATCTAGCTACTATTCATCATATTCGTTGCTATTAACCGAATGTAAATAAAGTGACGCAAAAATTAAAAGTAAGAAATATTCAATAGAATACCAAAACAATCAAGTCAATACCTGTGCCATCAAGTGTTGACGTGATTTTCGTCATTTTGGGTGCCTATTTGCCTGCCGTTTTAAAACCTTTTAGCGTCTATAAATCTGCACCCCTGCTCATTATTCTAAGAAACAACAGCAGTACTGAAGCATGAGATACTCGTTTCATCATGACGTCAGAGAAACCCTTCCGCGGTTGTAAACACAAGAGGGTGGAGAAGAGCCCAGTGGATCTTCCTGATGCCGATGGTCTGTCCGTTTCATTTCATCTTTCCTCACTTCGGCTACATCCTAAATGCAAGTGTGCGGGGCGGTAAACCCTCATATTTGTCTCTGTCGGCTTCAAAACAAAAGACTCATGAATGTACTCGCTCCAGAAATAGTTTATGACGGGAAATCGGCAGAAACTTTGTTTCACAAATAAAATAAATATGCCGCATTTCTTTGTCAGACTCGGCGAAGCACAAGGGTCCTTGCTCATCGACACGGAGACAGGTCGGGCCATAAAAAAGTTTGGGATACAATGAACAGATGGTCACACTTTGGGGCACCTCCCTCCCCCAGCACAAACCGCTCCGTCCACTAATTATTTCAGTTCAACGGCAATAGTGGCCGTGTTACGCAATTTACTCTTAGATAAAATGTCCAGTGATATTGGTTTGTCATTAGTTTTGAATATTTGTGTAATTTCGTATGAATAAACTTTAAAGAAAAAATTAAAATATGCAGAATGAAATACTCCTCTGCATTTGAATTAATTCGACACTGCTCCCCAAGATGCCTAAAACTGAAAGTAAATTATCAATTAGCATGAGGGTAAAATGTGATCGCCCGACTCCCCTCACCCGCTTAATATAAGCAGCCTCCTATTTGAGAGTCCTGTTATGATATTAACCCACCTATCGCATTGTAGAAAGTAAAATTGTTCATGTAAAAATACGTAGCACAATATATTACATGTGGTTCAAGCGAATCGAATCATAATAGTGGTTGAATTGGTTTATTTTACTTCGCTTCTCTGCCACCTTCGGCTAATCGCGAAGGTAAGGACAATTGATGATACGAAAATGATGAAGAGGCACTCACAAAGAACATTCATGCCCTTGATGGGACTCCAACCCGGGATCCCTGGCGTTGTGGTGAGCTGTGCTAACCACTCCGCCACGGAGGTTGAAACAAGACATAAAAATGTAACAAATAAAATAATTACTGTAAAAAATTATATTTGAATGGAATTAACAATGGGTCTGCAAATCCACCTGAAAATACTACAAGTTGATTTAAAGGCATTAGTTGCACATTCTTCTGTGGCACATATGGGTCTTGTACTGATGGTGTCATTATGGTGGTGATTACGAGAGTAATGTAGACATCCGTGGCGGAGTGGTTAGCACGCGCTACGATGCCAGGGGTCTAGGGTTCGAATCCCGATCTGGACATGGATATTCTTTGTGAGTGTCTCTTCATCAATTGCATCTAATCATCACTCAATCTCTTCGCCGCCATTAGCCAAAGTGGCGCTAACAATAAAGTACAATGTTAACCCCCTAGAGTGCAGCTAATTATAGAGTTTTACAATTCTCCCCCCCCCCCCAGAAAAAACACCCTGCGTATGCTGGTGAGTGGTGCGCGTGTGTATATGAGAGTTGTTTTTAATTTAACAACATCTGTCTGTCTCTCATTCTCTCTCTCTCATATATATATATATACAGGGTGAACATAAAGTCCCAGCCCATTTTGCAGAAATAATTAATGCATGGTTTTTATATTTCAGGTGAATGATACTCCGAGGAGATGCTAACCACAGAAGAACGAATTGTGATTGTAACGGCATGCGTGGTCAGACATTCGATTCGAGGAGGTCAGGGAGAAGTTTCGTAGAAAATGTGGACGAGAGGCTCCAACACGAGGTAATATCAGAAAACTGGTGAACAAATTTATGCGCACCGGATCTGTACTCGATGATCAACGTACAGGTTGACCATCGATGTCGGGTGATACAGTAGCACGTATCCGTGAAGCCATTCAGCGTAGTCCCACTGCATCAACTCGTCGCCTCAGTCGAGAACTGGTGATACCTCAATCATCGGTGTGGAAAGTGTTGCACTACACCTTAAAAAAGAAAGCGTACCACGTCCAGGTTGTCCACAAACTGGAACCGGAGGATTACGCTGTACGGAAAGACGTGTGCTACGAACTCTGCGCGGCTGCAGCACAGGATGGATTAATGGAGAACATCGTTTTCAGTGATGAGGCGACATTCCACACCTGTGGAACTGTGAACCGTCATAACTGTCGTATCTGGGCTTCTGAACACCCGAATGCTACTATCGAATGGGAACGGAATACACCCAAGGTGAACATATGGCTTGGTTTCACGAAACAAAAACTCTATGGGCCATTCATGTTTGCAGAAAACACCATCACAGCAGACACCTATCTCGAAATGTTGCAACTGTTCCTCCAGCCACAGCTACAGGATGATGGGATTCTTGATTCCGTGATCTTCCAACAAGACGGCGCACCACCGCACTTCGCCTTGACTATGCGGGAATACCTCAACAACATGTTTCCAGACAGATGGATAGGAAGAGGATCCACACGTGTTTGGCCATCGCGGTCCCCCGACCTTACACCATTGGATTTTTTTGCATGGGGTTTCATTAAGGAACAGGTCTACAAGAGTAAGGTTGCAAATGTGGCAGTCCTCAAACAACGCATAAGGCACGCATGCGAACTCATCACCGGGGCGATGTTGGACACAGTGTTTCGAGCAACATTGACCCGTTGGGAAACGTGTTTTGAAATAGATGGACATCACGTTGAACAGCACTGATATGCTGTATACTAATGTTGTAATATCACATTCATGAATACATTATTTCTGCAAAATTGGCTGGGACTTTATGTTCACCCTTTATATACAGGGTGATTGGTAATTCGGCCTATTCCTGGAAAGGGGTAATACTAGAGCACATTTCCAACAAATTTGACCCTATGCACCGGGGGTCGGAAATCAATGGTTTTCGAGTTATTGCAGTTTGTGGATTTTCGTGACATATTCCGACTTGCGACCACAAAACTACTAATTGTGAAAAAACTACTACACCCTGGACACTTAATCGACACGTTGCTAACAGTTGACGAATGAGTGACTGTGACTACTGGGGAAAAAATTCATGCCCATAATTCTTATACTCACAGAAAGAAACAGTCATTGGAGCACACGTCATGAAGAAATTTGGAAATTATCGTTTAAATCGAAGAGGATTACTCAAAAAATTGGTAACACACTTAGCATAAAAATTACGGAAAAAACTTCCTGGTTTCATAAGCTCTCCAAAAATATACAAATGTTGTCAACTGGCACAGGGGTTGGGGGAAAAATCTGAATATAAAGCGGAGAAGGCGCGTTGTTGACCCCCATCATCTGACAAGAATTCTGTGGACGGACGAATCCAAATTCGACCACGATGGTTTTACGAATTTTCATAATGCGCATTTTTTGTCCCCTAAGAGTCATAACCCCAGAAAATCTAAAAAAAAGGCTCACCAGAGAAAATTCTCGCTAAATGGGAATCATCCACAATCATGTGATCGGGCCATTTTATCTGTCACAAAACCTAAACGGCATTACCTACGAAAACTAAGGGAAGAATTGACAACGCTGCTGGAGGATGTGCCGCTCGCCACAAAAAGGGGTATGATTTACCAATGGCTACCCAGCCTACTATTTCCGGGGTGTGCGACAGTGTCTGGACGACAATTATCTCATGCGATGGATTGGTCGAGGCTGCTCGACTCCCTGGCCAGCCTGGAGTCCGGATTTGACGCCGTGCGACTTTCACATTTGGGGTCACATGAAAGAGTTAGTCTACAGTACACCAGTGTATTCCCAAGAAGAGTTGAGAGAGAGAATTGTGACAGCCGCCCAATACATAAGAGACTGAGTGTCAACGCGAGTGACTGTGTCTGAAGTACGCCGCAGGCTGCGTGCTTGCAAACGTAACCGGGGAGGCAATTTGAACAGGATTTGTAGTTTTCGTAACATTTAATTCTGACAACCTGGAATGGTAAATAACATTACTATTTCACTCATTTTCGTTCCTTTATTTCTCACAACCGACAACTTCTTTTCACTTTACAAAGAGGTCTACAACGCGCCTTCTCCGCTTTTTATTCAGATTTTTCCCTCAACCCGTGTGCCAGTTGACAACATTTGTATATTTTTGGAGAGCTTATGAAACCAGGAAGTTTTTTCCGTAATTTTTGCGCTAAGTGTGTTTCTATTTTTTGGAGTAATCCTCTTCGATTTAAACGATAATTTCCAAATTTCTTCATGACGTGTGCTCCAATGACTGTTTCTTTTTGTGGGTATGGGAATTTTGGGCATACATTTTTTTCCCAGTAGTCACTCATTCGTCAGCTGTTAGCAACATGTCGATTAAGTGCACAGGGTGTAGTAGTTTTTTCACAATTAGTAGTTTTTTGGTCGCAAGTCGGAATATGTCACGAAAATCTACAAACTGCAATAACTCGAAACCCATTGATTTCCGACCCCCGGTGCATAGGGTCATATTTCTTGCAAATGTGCTCTAGTATTACCCCTTTCCAGGAATAGGTCGAATTGTGTATATATATATATATATACATATATGTGCGTGTGTGTATGTATGTATGTATAGGTATATATATACATATACATATACACACGCATATAATGTTGTTTGTTGTTAATTTTCTTAATGGTTTGACAGAGAAATTTCTGACATTTGCCCCCCCCCACTGATCAACCTAGCTACGTCCCTGGTTATTAGTATTCAAGTTGTAACGCAGGAGTGTGCCCAGGAATTTTATAAAATTAAAGGTGTCTCTTGTTTCTTGTCGTTACTTTGTTCTTCATGTTACCTTGTATCCAAAGTTATTGTTCTTAGGACATCTCTGACAAATCACCGATTGGATTGGATTGGATTGATATGGTGTTTTAAGTCCACTTTATGCACAGCAAAGCAAATCGGGACTGGACCAACAGTTTAAAGTGGGATTCGAACCAATATGTGCCTCCACCGGGAATCTAACCCGGGACCCCTTGATTACAAGGCGACAAATCATCGAAAAGAACGTTAGTACATAGAAATAGAATTGTGATTATGTCGTATTTTCAGACATAAATGTTATTGATGAGTGTGCGTTAGACGCACGTTCTCACTACCGAAGGTTCCTGGTTCGAGTCTCGAGTTGCCGTGGATTTTTCATAGTTCGGATTAGTCAAAAATGACGGAAAAGCGACATAAAGTAAGCAAAATAAGAATTAAATGTGTGTTTTTTTGGTATAGCTCAACAATGAAAGCCTTAAACGGGTTAAAAAGCAGTTGTGTTCGCACAACAACCCACACCAATTTATTTCAACATGCCACTGTCTTTCTGTTTTGGTTATTTTAGACCGCTTTCTACTTCTTGCGTTAATCTTGACTATGGGGATAAACGATGAACTGACTGGAAAGGCGATTGGACAAAGACAATAAGGCATCAACGCCTGACCAGTGTTCGAACCTGGTACTTCTGCCTTGAAGCGTGTTAGGCTGACCAATCCACCATCGAGGCCGCCGGCATGCCACTGTCGATTGAGAGCATAAGTATATCAACTGTCGTTAAATTTTCCGTAGTTAGAAAGAGAGGATGTCGTGGCTAGAAATTTCGTAATGTAACATGTAGTTACTGCATTTATTACACAATAATATGTTTGAATACGTTTTTCATATATGACGTTGCTTTTGTTTTTAAAGCTTGGCTCTGATATAAATCAACCTCCATTCCTAAACCTTCTCGACGCGCCTCTGGATACATTCACTTAGAGTGGTAGAATGACAGTGGAATGGGTACGGTTGCCGAAGTCGAGCTAAGGGAGAAGGAATGACAAACCATAAAGGGAAACTGTGGCCATAAAGGCGCAGCAAGTTCCGTAGAAATGTAGAGTGCATAAAGCTTCCGCTCGCAAGCCATTGGCCACCTGACACCTCCACCACGTAGATTACAGCAGGTGCCTCTGTGGACTTCTTTGCCAGGTGACCGGCGGAGTTCTGTGGACACTTTACACAGCATTGATTCCTTCAAGTTGAAGTGAAAAGATGAGCGTCGCGCTATTGAACCCTACCGCGGTCGTTTGGATTCGAAGAGCGTCATTGGCTCGGTGAAATAGGTCGCAAATGAAGTTTCCCACTTCTTTCAGTTGCCAACGAGGGAGTAGATGAATGTAATTCTACTTTGGAAAACCTATTGAATTGAATGTGGGGCTGTATACGGGGGGCAACAAAGGATCTTACATAGTACTCTCACAATATAACCAGAAATTCTAATCGCTACTGAACAAGAGAATATGAATAATGAAAATCATGAACGAAGGAATAAAGAAGTTTTAATGTTTCTTGTTTCCAGCATATTATGCATAGTGATGCAATGGTACAGGAAAGAAAATACCCGCATGTTATGGAGAAATATAACTTGGAAACTATATTTAATACTTATGTACGAATTGGAAAAGGTAAATATAATTTACTGCTTCCTTATCATTTTCCCATAAAAGCGCATACAGTGGTGTGAGATAGGGATCAAACGTAGATTGAGATGCGATCAGAATCGCTAGACCTAGCTAATTATGAAAACTCCTGCAACTTTATGGTTACAGCTACAGTCTGCATCGCAGTACTCAGAAACCCGATATCCTAGTCCATCTTGATTCATTAAACAGACCTTGACAACCTAGATGACGAATGACTGTAATACAATATACATTGACAGCTAGTACTCAAGTAAACACGAATACATAATTAATGAAAACATAACGGAGAACCGACCTCCCTGGCGGAGTGTTTAACACAGTGCACTACGACGCCATGGAACCCGGATTGGGATCCCGTCCTGAGCATGGGCTTTGTGAATGTTCCTTCATCCACTACATCGTATCATCACCCATCTTCATCTTTGCGATTAGCCAAAAGTGGCAGAAAATGCGAAGTAAACTCAACCAAATCGATCATTCAATCATAATGGAGCATCCAGGAATTTGAAGAGGTAGTTTTGACAACTGTTTTATTAGCTAATATTATTATTTTCTAGGTATCCGCTGATTTTTCAAATAAAACCCCGTAAAAGGGGGTTATAATCTCTATCATATGCCTAATTCTTGGCAAAGCTGTTCTGAACTACAGGTGATAAAACATTTTGGACTCGGTGGATAACCTAAAACTGATAAAATTTCTACGCAGGGGATAATGTTTAGTATGCTGTACAATGGAAAGAAAGTAAATTTCCATGCACAGTATTTTCATAAATAATTTGATTTGATGGTTTTGCAGCTGTGCCGTTTTCTTGTGTAGAATCGTCCCATGAATATTACATCGTAAACTACCGCTGCAGAAGCCATCAAACAGGCAAAGGCCAATAGTGATTTATCCACACACCCCAACATGCCCCAAACTTCCTCAACTCCCCTAAAATTTTTCACAAAGGCCAAATTTAGGGTCCTTTTGACTCTAAATTTACACGCACGCACCAAACACGATTTTACACCCCCAGATCGAAAATTCTGAATAAACTCTTGGTGTGTGTCACTGACAACTTTGGCATCAATCTCGGGATAACAGTTCAAAAAGTTTGATCTAACACATTCTGAATAGTCTAGATTTTTCATAATGAATTTACTTTTATATCATTATACATTGTATGCTCGCTTATTATTATCCCTACGGTTGCAATTTAATTCAAGCAAATAGGATAAGTTAATAAGGCAAATTTTGTACAAGGGAAAATTCGTTGATTGTTGCTCTGACTGCATCTATAAGAATGAGAATATGCGTGTATCTTCGTGTGCGAAAAATTGCCATTGCTTTTCTCCTATCTTATTTCATTTGATCCGAACGCTTAAGAACACAGAGAGAAGCAGAACTAAACCCTCCATAACTCTAGTGAGATCCCATCGAGGAAGACCTGGAAGCACCAGAGGGAACAACGCGCAGAAGGTTTTTCACTTCATTCGGAAGGAAAGAGGAAGGAAGTAGATGACAATGAGACCAGCCAGGCTCCTTGAGAAAAGCCATCAAGTTATCACAGCAAGGATTCGATCTAGACCATAAGCTAATTTCACTGCCATTAACAGATAACAACCCGTAACACCATGTATACTTTTTACGAGACACCCTCCTGACGTATCCAGGATTTCACATCCATCTGGCCTATAGGAGGTCCTTCTCGTACTGATGTTCCCCAGTACTCACTTCTCCTACTGCGATTCCAGTAAGACACCCTCTCTCCCTCCCTAAATCGTCTCGAATTACTAATCTCCATACTTCTTACTAGACATTTACTAGTTCTTGGCGATGAAGAACTTTTAACAGATCAAAATTAACAAGAAACATAGGCTTTTAAACTTCCTACCATTCCCAATTAGTAACTTTGTCAACTTTAAATCCCTAACCTATTAACTCTTTTAACCCATTTCGTACACTTTACACTAGTAACCTGTTCTCTCTAACTTTAAGACCTTAAAATCAATATTTGTAGATCTAACACAATAACATTTTAACCCTACTAACACTATTATATGTAAACCAATGATTATTCTGGTCTCCGAATAATCATTGGTCCTTCTTCTGTATGTAAAGAAAATGGAAATTACAAATAAAGAATAAAGAACAAGGATAAATGAGGGAATCCGGTAAATATTTCGCGTAACTGACGTTCCGGTATAATTTAAGGCACCGGGACAATAGCGCATGCCTCGGAATGTATGCGGATAGAGGAGGGCATTTTTCGGGGGTTCACCCCTTTATAATTATTTTTTTTTCATTTGCCCTGGATTCTAGTCGCAGCGATTAACCTAAAGAATTATAAAAAAGACGTTAAATAACAAATATACAATACAAACTATCAAAAGACCAAAAATATGTAACGACTTGTGTTGCATAGAAAAATGTCAGTTACCTGCTTAGGAAACATTCGATATGAAATTAACCGATAAGCTTGACATCATTATAAGACAGGCTTGTCAAAACAAAAATTACCTTTTTCATAGCAGGGCAACAGTGTCTGGAAAATGAACTGTTTCTACCCTGTTGAACATAGGGCAAAATAAAACAGAGCAGCTAGTTATTCATAGTATTAAAATATGTGTTTTCTATTGATTAATAGGTCGGAGACAGCTTGTAACAGGCATTACGCCAACAAGCCGAAAACAAAAACAAAACGAATCGATGATACACTGCAGCAGAGAATCGTCTTCATGTAAATATTGGAGCGTGCAGAGCGAAGACAGTTTTGAAATCTACGATTTTTGGGTAAGTTTATGTTAATTATAACGTACAATCAAATAGATTGAATTAACAATTTCATTTCCACTTCGAACTTATTAAGAGTGTGTAATATGAAAATCACTAAAGAAAGGGAATATCTACCCTTACACAACTCGTTCATGTTAGAAAGGACAAGGGTTATGTAAAAACAGACAAGCAACTGAGTGATAGCCGTTAAGTTGAATTTTCAAAAAAATATTTAAACTCAGCATACATTATTTCAATGTCGAGTAATTGAAGGAAGCATTAAGAACATTACTTTAAGAATATATTTAATATATTATAATATATATTATAAAATATTATTTAATAAGAATATATTAACAGCCAATTAATATAATTTCTATTTTCTCGGCCATTTACAATATTTTTCACCCATTTCTGTATCGCTATGACTTTTGGACGGCACATCTTAAATTCTATTTTCGCCCCCCCCCCCACCCTGTATAAATACACATACATATATACACATAGCAGCAAGTTCTCCTAGTTGAACTTTTCTTAGGTTTCAGAACCTAAGCAGCACCGATCAGCAAAGACCTAACCATTGAACCAGTCGGAATCAGTGGCGTAGCGCAGTTCTCTGGGGCACAGTGTTCGAAAAATCTTCTTCAGAGCTAGACCCCAGCTCTGAAAATCAGGCGCCAGGAACACCTACTAGCAATTGTGCATACTATAAGAAGTTGAGAATCGCCGTATTTAAAACATCGCTAAATCATGTGAGAAAGTAGAAAATTAGGAGTTGGGGGACAAAGAGTAAGGTACTGATTCTATGAAATGTTCACAACGTTGGTAAAAAAATAATTCGCTAACTTACGCTGTACTGCAATTTGAACTTAGAATCTTCAAAATTTCGTACATGCAAACTTAAAAAAACAGCAATATTACAGCAAAAGATCACAGTCGTCAGGCTGAATCTTTTAGTCGCCATGCCGACCTGGCGACTGGGATTTTTTGAGCCCTGCATATATATATATATATATATATATATATATATATATATATATATATATATATATATGCACTAAAATAAACTAAACCCACAGCGCTACAGCCCTTTGTAGGGCCTTGGCTGACCTACCGACTGCTGGTCTCCCTCCCACACTGTTCCTCCGTCACCTGTTATAGCGTGGAGGTCTCAGACCAGTATTGGGGTAACGGGTGATCAGCCCAACGAACCCCGTTGTAGTAGGTCTTCTTGACCGGGTTACGCTCACTCACTCGGAGCTTCCCAATTTCCTCACGTGGTGGGTTGCCACCGGCCCTATACGTAGGCCGAATAAATTCCGACCAGAGCCGGATTCGAACCTACGCCGTCCCGCAGCGAACGATCTCAAGACGAGTGAACGCCTTAACCCGCTCGACTACTATATATATACACACATATATATATATATATATACAGTGCTTGAAAAATTTCTTCAGAGCTAGGCGCCAGCTCTGAAAATCAGGCGCCAGGAAACCACCTACTAGCAATTGTGCATATTACAGTATGTTTCAAAAGTCGCGCAATCCAAATTTTTAACGACCGCCATGTTAGGCACATTTCAGTCGTATATTGGTAATTATCTTATTCGTATACTTTCAAGTTAAGAACTTGGATAAAATTAATTACACTTAATTGTTTTCATAATGAATGTATATATTTACATTTTATCTTATGGTATAATATTATTTGCGTATTTTTGCAACATTTATTCAGAATTTATAGGCTAATAATTACCCAAAATAATATATGCAACGTTTTCATTGTTTTCAAGTCCAAAATGGCTAGGATTATTTCTATATTTCACTCAAATTTTGTTGTTTAAGCACAATAAATATATGTTTTCTTAATATCAATCTTTGTTCAACAATAGATAAGATCAAAGTATTTTAATCTTCGTTACTAAATCTTTCTTTATTCATTTTATGTGCAAGGGCAAATATGAATTGCTTTATAAAGTCAGTTTCGTTATTTGTTGTCCTAGTTAAATATTGTAACATGTATCTCACTTTCAATAATATATCTTTTTGCTATTGGCTGTTAAGTTTATAAGTGGGGGAACCACGCTACGTGATTTTGGCGATGTAAAAACTTCCACGTTGCCAATTCGGATCTCCATACCCTGGAGTTACGAGTGGTGGCTGTAGGCTATCACTGGGTTCATAAATTTATGTTAGCATTTATCTAAATAAATGCAATTACAATATTTAAAAAAAAAACATTGTTAATTTGCTGGAAACATCTGAGAACTGATTTTACACATTAAATACCAACTCTTAAACAATTTGTGGGATAATTTGTTGGTGTTTGACTGGTTGTAAAACAGCTGCTTTGTGAGGTACAGCAGAAGCAGGGCATTTTTATTGGAAAACCCCTTGCACTTGAGTGTAAGAATGAGTAGTAAAATACTCTTCAGCAATGCACACGCACTGCTCCAATGAATACGCCATGCTGAATAAATTTTAAAAAAATATTCACAGTAGCGGCGAAAGTGAGCGAAGAGAATTCAATGTAACCAGGAGCAGCCTAGGATTCTCTCAAGAGTCCTATTTCGGCACAAAATCTTGATTTACGATTTTTCACGTAAATGTATAGAAAATAGTTAGACACATGTCGCATGCGACTGTTGGCAATATTTCGACCTGCTAGTGTTGCCATATACGGAGATATGCTCCAAAAATGGCACTTTTCACTCAACCCATAAAATCGCCAGTCAAAAATTCATCAAATATTGCATATGACCAATATTTGTCGCAAATGACAGACTGACATGACATCAGTCAACAAATGTCTAATTATGATCGATCGATCATTTCTTACACATTTTTCTTACTCAGAAGTTCATTTCTGGAGAAAAAATTGAATGCTGCCTTCCGTCAGTTATTAATTTATATAATTTTCTGTGCGGAGTGAACTGAATTTTAAGCATTGAAAAATATCTCAATGGATGAAACTTTATAATGCAGAAAACCCGATGTAAATATCTCTTACAGTTTTCATGATATACATTTCCAAAATTTGGGTTGTGAGACTTTTGAAACACTCTGTATAAGATGATGAGCATCACGGTATTCAAAACATCGCTAAATTATTTGAGAAAGCAGGAAATAGGGTGTTGGGGGACAAAGGGTAAGAAATTGTTACTGACTCTATGGAATGTTCACAACGTTCATAAAAGAAAAAAAATCATTTGCTAACTTACGCTCTACTGCAATTTGAACTTGAATGATCAAAATTTCGCATATAGAGCAAAAGATCACAGTCGCCAGGCTGGCGACCTAGCGACCGGTATTTTTCGAGTCCTGTGTGTGTGTATATATATATATATATATATATATATATATATATATATATAAATATATATATATATCGAGATGATGCCACGCACGTACAATAGTCAGCTAATCACCCCTTCTCCCCCGCCCCCTCAGCTGTACAAGAAATTAACTTTACCCAAATATTCTTCCTTCCAGTTTTGTGTTTTCGACTTATACAAATATATCCGATTTGTAGCTTTTTGAAACTAAATCAAGATGGCCTGAATCTCTGAGAATGACTGGAAGAAGAAATTGGAAATATTTTATCTTACTTCAACGCCAGGATTCTCTTTTGGAGGAGGGAAGAAGCTTCACGCAGCCAAATAATTTGTTCGTGATCCTTTGTATTTTTTTGCTTGAAACATTTAAAGAATATATGTCAGGTTAGATATAATTGCACAGATATTCAAAAAAAATACTGTGACTCCCCGATGGCGTAGTGGTAAAATCCTTCCCTTGTAACCAAGGGGTCCCAGGTTCGAGAGACGGTGGAGGCACATAGTGGTTTGGATTCCACTTTAAATTGTAGGTCCAGTCCCGATTAGCCTATCTGTACTTAAAGTGGACTTAAAAACTTAAAACAACAATTCAAACAATTCAACTTTAAAAAATACTGCTTGGGGGAATTGTTTAATCAAAGGATAGTCAACACTCCTCTTGGGATTTGGAAGTGGATGTGCCTTCGACTCCAAAGCCATCCCCTGCCTGCGCCAGGCCAAGATTAAACGTAAGAGTCGTTCACATAAGCCTCCTAATACTAATAGTGAGTAATATTCTCAAGCAAAGTTATCATTTCAGTTTTGTTGGTTGAACTGGACCTCTAGATTGTCAGTGGTGACCTAACATCACAAAGTCAATTGCAATCTGCTACGAAGAAATAGCAGCGGCCTCTAATTTTGAGAGATAGATAATAAAGTGGCGATGGGGCACGATTCACTGAAAATATGTCACTCAATTAAATGCCGTTTGGAAGGCCTGAGCCGCGAGAAAAGTGTTTCCACACGGGCACGATATTTACTTTTGCTGTTAGTGGACCTCAATATTATTATTCATAATTTAAACGATGCCATTTCTTTTTGATAGACCACTGAACATAGATTTATTAAAGACTTTCTCATATAACTAGAACAGTTTTATTAAAAGATCATCAGTGCTCGAAGTATGTGTGGGAGGGAGGAACGAAGGGGGGAAATTATATCCAGCTAAGAAAAATTTCATAAAGCGTATAAGTACCTCCTCCACCTACTGCATTGATCCCAAACTCGAACAAGGAAATTCGCAGCTAGGAATTTTCACTTCGAACACTGCAGATCACAGAATCCTAACAAATTGGAATAGTAGAACTGGTTCGACAGAAATGTGCAAAAAATTTCAATTTATCAGAAAAGTGATCACAAAATACGTAATGGTAAAATTTAACTCATACACCCTGCGTGACAGAAAAGGGGGTACTGGCCCTAGGAAAAAGGGATAATTGCCCCTGGACTCCACCTTCTACTGACTTTTGGGGTCTATTTGGAATAAAACATAACAAATGTGGACTATGTGGGAGCTTTATCTAAGCTTTTATTTCAAAATGCAAAGGCTTGGGGCCCCCTTGAAAATATTTGCTGGGAAGTTACATTTTAAATATCACGTGTAACAAATATTAGTGGTAAAATTAAAAGATCATGAATTACCAAGTTTGATTGTTTATTGTATAGCAATAAGGCTTCGACTGGTTGAGCAACTGAACACTGCTCATACTGGATTCATAACTGTAGACAATTGACACACTACACTACGTTTACAACAAACTGCGTAGCGTATTTTCCTATCGATGGTCATCTACGAGCAAGTAAGTTAATTCTGCATTTTGGAGGGGGTCCACATGTTAAATTGCCTGGGCCCCTCTGGCTGGGACAATACGCTGCTTATTATAGTATACGTCATATGATACGTTACTGGGAACCAGATTTATGTTTCGTATATCGTTTTTTTAATAAGATATACTCTCGGTTGAATTTCTGGGAGTATATAAAATTTCAGGAGCACAGAGAGAGAACATTGTGGGGCCCCTACACCTCGCCCCCCCCCCCCCCGCATTGCGGGAGTTGCGGGGGCGGCCGTTACGTCAATGGTCGAAATCTAGTCTGAAAAATGCGTGCTGGTCCCGTATGCGCACGTCTTCAGAAAAACTTGCTGTGCGTCAATTTATTCCGAGTTCTTGGACAATGTCTTATTTCACTGTCATATCAGCTGAAGTTGCTAGAACATTGTTCTGTGGATAATTTTAGAGACGCAAAATCATAATTGTTCAGTGCTTGCCAATGGAACACAATTTTGTATCCGTGTAAAAAGTTCACAAATTATAGCTATTGTTCATTTCAGAATATTTCACCACAGTCAGTAGATTTGGGTAGGTTTATTCCAGCGTAGGATGATCCTTGAGCAACTTTGTTCAAGCACGCGATGGCTTCAATTATTCCAGTTTTACGGAAGTTCCTTGAAGGAAGATATTTCTGGAAAAGTCACCTGAATCTCTTTTACGTAGTGGCTTTCCATCAAGATAAATTAGACAAGATGTTCTAAAAGTTTTCCTGATCGACTAAGTCTTTCATTACTCTGTCCAATTCGTGAACCAGGGACTTGTGCATATCTGCTCTCAACAACTTTGGACAGCACAACGTAGATAGGAATGGGAGGTGGTGACAGAAAATTACTAATTCCAATTTCAGAGACAAGTTACATATAATCTGTCATAGTTTTCTCAGCACAGATAATTGCTTGGCTTTATAATATCTTTGTATTCATCAACAACCACATTAAAACGATACAAAAGTGCTGGTAACGTATTTAGTCATATCTTGCCAAAATATCAGCATTTCTTATTGAATATAATTTGGAATGCAACTGGCATTTTTAAAATATATTTTTATTCACAAGAAGATTAGTTATTATTATTATTATTATTATTATTAATGTGATGAAGAATAGTGAATTAGCCTCTCTACTAGCCCTATCACGCCCTCTAGCTAAACATATAAGCTGTAACAAATGAATGTCAACCTCCGTGGTGGAGTGGCTAGCACAGCGCGTTACGATGTCAGGCGTCAAGGGTTCGAACATCGGCCTGGGATGAAGTGTTCCTTGTGAGTATCCCTTCATCAATTTCATCATGTAACATCAATGACATCCTCATCGTGGCGATTAGCCAAAAGTGGCAGAAAAGCGATGTAAAATAACGTAATTCAAAGAATGAAATAAGTTGAAATATTCAATTAGGGACAAACTGCATTCGACCTATTTGGCGCATCAAGATTTTCCAGTCATTTTCTTCAGATTCTTCAAAATATTTTGTTTTACATAAGAACATTTGCCCATTCTCAGATTAATGAATAGTTTTCTTCTTGTGCTTCTAGCTGATAAAGTTATCGTGCCAAATGATAATTTTTTGCAAAGTTGAACTCTATTTTCTTAAGGATATAAACATATTTAGTAATGACGCATGACACCCGAGTTGAAATTAATGTTTCGAATGAAATGAAAGGAATAATCAATATTATGCAAGAAAATGAATACAATTTTGAATCAATATTTACCATATTACGCGATGCAACTTACTGTAGTGAAAAATACAGTATTACGGAGACCTTCGTTGTTGAATCTGAGACCCTGGCTCCAATTTATGCATCGATCATGAACATGAATTTCCATGCCGTTCAATTGATTGATTTGATTTATTTTATCTCGCTTTTCTGACACTTTTAGCTAATCACGAATACGAGGATGAGTGATGGTATGAAATTGATGAAGGAACAATGACAAAGAATAACCAAGCGCAGGCCGGGAATCGAACTCGGAGCCCCTGGCGTCGTAGCTCACTGTGCGACACAGTGCAAACCACTCCCCCACGAAGGTCGTCTCCATGCCGTTCAAATTGTCCCCAGTAATTACATACAATACAGGGAGTCCATAAAGTCCTGCAGGAAACGAAAACTCTATAATTTGAAAAATATTAAGTTTATTAACAAAACTTATTTTGTGTACTTACAACAAGGTTCAAAGTTTTTTCTGCTTGTTAAGGTTCATCGCCAAACCTCCTATTGTGCAATATTCACGTCCAAACACTGTTGCAGTCTTTTTGCGAAACCGAGAATTGCTTGCTGACGGTGCTCGTCTGGGATATTCAGAATCACATCACTTATTTTGTCCTTCAGGTCGTCCAGATTATCTGGTTTCTGTGAATACACCTTGGTCTTTACATGTCCCCACAGCCAGTAATCGCAAGGTTTTCAAGTCTGGTGATCTTGCAGGCCAAGGTGTGGGTTATCTTCGGCAAATCCATCTCTCCTGAAATTGTTCGTTAAGAAACTGCCAAATTTTAACTTGCAGGGTCGGGCCTTCACCTTCTTGCGTACGATCTTGTGTAACGCTGACTTCAGTATTCCCAGTTCCAAGGATCTTTGTTTAAGCGATTTCACGCTGTCCTGCACTGTCTGAATCCCATCGTCATTCGTTCCTGGCCTTCCAATGCGTGGCAAATCTGTCACATTTCCCGTTGCTTTGAACATTTCATACCATCTCTTGATACTTATGTCTGCTGGAGGTGGTTTGCCATACGTTGTTTGCAACTTTCTCCACACTGAAACGTAAGATTCTTAACTCCGCAAACCACAGCACACACTGTGCCTTTTCCTGGATGGACACCTTCTTAAGTCACGTTATCACGTGATTACCAGTGCAAGCGTCATTGAGCAGGTTGGCCAGAACAGAACATTAAACTTCCCTTCTTCTCACCTCCCCAAAAAATGCATTCTTAAACGTAATAGTTAAAACGTTATAGAGTTTTAGGACTTTATGGACTCCCTGTATATCCACATTTCGACTTTTTGACATTTTTATAACACTATATACGCTACATTACTGAGCGAATAGAACGACACTCACACAAACGTTACGGCATAACTTGGGGGAGTAAACAAGACAATTAAATACTTTAAACAGAGGGACAGGTGGGAAGGCAGAGAAAAAGAAAGAACAATGTTGTGACCACGATAACTGCCGTAACTTGAGAATGAATTTGATAAAATTGTTTCTGCAGCTAGATACATTGAAGAGTTGGAAAGATGTTGCATTTGGCAAAAAGTGGGAAAGGAGTTTCATTAAGGTGGAAGAAAAACAGCATTTCGTTATGTTACACTGTAAAATACTTAAAAACTCTGGTGGAAAAACCGTCGCCTTGTAATCAAAGGATCCTGGATTCGATCTAAGGTGGAGGCACATTTCACAGTGGTTGGGGTCCAACTTTAAACTGTAGCTCCAGTCCTAATTAGCATACCTAAGCGTAAGGCGGAATTGAAAATTTTTTACCCATGTTTCTAAAACTCTGTCCAGATAAGTTTGTTTGATTGATTGATTTGCTTTATTTTACTTCGCTTTTTGTGCCACTTTTGTCTAATTTACGAAGGAGATGAGTGATTATGTGATGAAATTGATGAATGGACACTCACAAACATCAATGCCCAGTCCGGGATTCGAACCCGGGACCCCTGGCGTCGTGGTGCGATATGGTAACCACTCAGCCACGGGGGCCGGCACTGTCCAGATAAGTGTTTGGAGTGTTCGTAATTTTAGGGCGTATATTGGGTCATATTAAGCATTAAAATTGGAAAAAATATACGTACATCGTGTGGAGGAGAGCAGTAGTATCCCAGTCGCAAATATTATAATTACCATATCTGGCGATAATTTAAAGTTCATAAGCTGAAATTTTGACAGATTCTACATATCTCAGATGGTTGGTCTTTTGTTGAATCAGCGAAATTGGTTAACGGGATTCAAAATTTCGGATTTTTAAGATACTACAAAATTTGGAATGTACACTTCTGTGGCACGGAAAACTAATCGAATCAGTACTGTCAAGGAACGACCAAAGAAGAAACCAAACATGAATGTTTAAGTTGATACATTTGATGTATTGTATTCGATTTATTTTTCTTATAATTTTTTATTCATATTTTTTTCAACATAAACCGTGTGTAAAAGTTTCCGTGGGAAGGCATCATCTACCGAAGAATAGAAACATGATGTGTCAAAGGAACTTTAATGAAACCTTTTTTATGTATAATATAATTGCTCCTTCCCTCATCCACACAAAGTAGTGTGTACTCTTTATGCATATCCCGACCTGCTCAAGCTACATTAAGTTATAGTGAGAGGAGAGGAGATAATTCTGTAGAGAACAAACTTTGAACTTACGTAGGGAGGGAAAGAGAGAGAGATCCAGAACTTCGCTCTGTACGGTCGAAGCACAAGGTAAGTGTGAATTAATATGGGACAAGTTGGAAGGCACTCTGATGTAGCACGATATTACATTTAGAATTATTTACGAGCGAGTCCTATTATGACGGTAAAAATTTCCATCTCCTGCATCCTACGGAGAGCTAAGTTCAAGGATACCTTTGCCCAAATTGTACAACACATAGCCTATTCAGTTTGAATAATGCGATGTTCAAGAATTGAAACAAAAATGGCTATTCTTTCTATCACCATCAGGGCAGAACAACTACATGTAATTGCATATGTATGAAATAAAAGTGAATGAATACAGTGAAGGACAATTTCTGAACTTGAATGTAGATGTCCCACCTACAAGTCTCCCCCAATAGCCAAATTTTTCGCCAGCCGAAATTATACATAGTTTCATTCTTGTTTCTGACACAAAGGTTTGAAGAGATCATAATTGTGGCAGAAATGCCATTTTACATTTTTGCAAGTAAAGAAACCTCCACCATTTGCTTAGAGTTATGCCATGGAACCTTATGGATAAGAGAAAATCACCAGAGACGTGAAGTGATCATGATAAGAATAAGTCAATCTTTGCTGTCAATTACTCCGTGTACAGTCACGGACACTTTTGGGTTGTAACTACCGCCTCGAAAGAAAATAGAATTGTTACAACCCAGAAGTGTCTGTGATTGTACATGAGGCTGCAAGATTACGAACACTTATATCGACAACTAGGAAGTCTTTCCCTTCCGTTCCCTCACTTATTGCTTTTCCCAATTTGCTCCACTATTTCTGCCTTTACTCAATTCGACAAATATTGTACCTTTCTATTGATGAAGTCCACAATATATCAATGACATTCGAATTGTCCATGCGATCGTTGCTCACGACGCGCTCTCAGCAACAGACGGAAGCTTTCCTGGTTCTTCCTTTGTTAATACCCAGAAATCTGTGCCGCTATTTGATTTTAGTGTTTGCCCTGTGTTTAATGGGTGAAGCTGATCCCGTTGAAAAAAGGAAAAGAAAAGTTTACGGAGGAACAGGAGAAAGTGAAATCAAGAAGAGCAAACAGCACCATTTCGTGTATGCAAACACGGTCCCAAGAGCAAATACCTTCTCAGTTAAATACCCTTTGCTGGGATTGCCTCTCCGAACTCGCGGTTTAGACGGGGGCAAGGGTGAATGCTTGTGATCAGATCGATATATTGGTTCTAAAAACTCATGGATGAACAGTGGGTCTTTCTATTCTGACCGTTAGCGAACAGCACCGTCAAATAATGTTGACATGGAGTCTCGGTGAAGGCCATCTTTGGTCGGTAACATGGGGCAAAAGTGGCTAGGTTAGGGATAGGTTAGGTTAGGTTGGTTCTGAGCCCAGTTTAGTGGCGACGTTTTAAAAGCTTTGGTCTTTTGTGAGTGTGTTGCTAGAGAGAGCATCAAATCTGTACCTCTATCACAAGAGGTATAGATTTTCCAGTGCAGAAACATTACTGAAGTACTGTGCAGAAATATTTTGTCTGTGGGCAAAAATAAGTAAGTTACTAGTTTTATGACTCCCTGTGATTATTTTGCCACCAGGACTCTTCACCCTCTCAGACTATTGATCCATAAAACTCTGGTATTTGAATTCCAACGTGCCAATCAAAATAAAACTTTGCACACACACACATAATCAGATTTCAAATGAATTTAATTCTCAAATTCAGAAACTAGTCAAGATACTGCTACCGATTCTTTTACATTTGTACTGGCAAGGACTTCTATTGGCTTTTATTGCTGTCTTCTTGCCGCGATGGACTATAGCTATTACAGAGTTGTCAACTGTCATTCTCTTCATTAATTTATCATTTATCATTAATTATTCCTGTACATTGTATACAATGATAGATGCTTATACTGTTTCGAATTACTTTCATACTTGTTAATACGTAATTATCTTCGTTACAACAGTCAATAACATTTAATTGAATATGCTCATAGTTCGTGAATGTATATCTAAGTTTGACTGTCAGCAGCTCAGCATAATTGGCCTCCCCGATGGCGCAGTGGTATCGTCCTCGCCTTGTAATCAAGGGGTTCCGGGTTCGATACCCAGTGGAGATAAATAGTGGTTCGGATCCCACTTTAAACTCTAGGTCCAGTCCCAATTAGCCTTATTGTGCATATAGTGGACTTAAAACGCCAACTCAATCAAGTTCATCATAATTTAGAAATGGAAAGAAAAAAAAACAACTAAATCAATCAATTTAGGGGACTAATGTTTACAATTTGCACAATTTACTAACTCAGTTCCCAGTGATAAGAAGTAGAGTATTTTTTTTTTCGGAACAACGATCAGCCACTACAAACAAAAGAGAATATGATGAAGTTTTGCACAGGCTACTGGTAAAAAAAAAAAAAACAATTTTAGACGTGAATGATTCGGCCTGAAGTGATGAGTACTCAAGGTCAACAGTGTTCAGTTTAATCCTGACCCGTGCATTAAAACACAAACACCTTCCTTGTGAGGAAAATAATAATAATTGATTTTCTATTATGAGAATTTCGAGATCTGTAACTCTTTGTCGTCATGGGCGTGCCCAGAAACTTTTGTAGCAGTCAGGCCAAATGATAAAACGTGAATAGTAGAAATAATAACAATATTAATTATAATCATCATGCTTACGATTTCAATTAAAAACAATAACTATTATAAATTAATAAAACTAATCCAAATATATTCTATTGTTATTGCCCGATCGCATAATGAAAGCGCCATCGTCTTGTAACTAAGGAGTCGCGGGTTCGATTCACGTACAGTGGTTCAGTTCTCTCTTGATTCTGAAGGCCCAGTCCCGATTGGCCTATCTGAGCATGAAGTGGAACTCAACCAAACTCTGGTAAACTCTTTCTCACCAAGACACGTAGAAAAGCTCTGACAAACAAGCATGATTCCGAGAAAGAAAGAGGATAAGTAGCGATCAATAAACGAAAATAATATTTCATATCGGATTTTATTTGACGTGTCTTGTCAAAAACGTTGAATAACCTGTTCTAATCGTGTATATATTACTTCTCTGAATGTTATTGACAATTGTTCTATGTTAGCATGCACTGTTAATTGAACATTATAAATTGTCTAGTTTTTCAACTTTCCTAACGCTACGTTT